>NC_134358.1:404351157-404687948 GCF_048569485.1 Anomaloglossus baeobatrachus
ACATTGCATTTTGCTGGATGTACTCTCTGATTTGCGACAATTAGAATCTGAATGTAGATCTTATGATTTTCTTCCTGACAGATTTGCTAACACTAACCCATCTTTTTATCTCATTCAATCCAGGCCATCTCTCTTGGATATTTTCCAAGAAAAAGTGGAGGCAGATCAGTGTTACGGGTATCAAAAATAACAATCTTGATCCCCAGGAAATTTTAGCACTACAGGACCTGTAGTCCAACACTGGATTGATCATCAGGGAAGCAGATAAAGGGGGGGGGTGGGTTGTAGTTCTAGATTCTTCTCTTTACTTTAAAATGAATCATGCCATACTATCTTAAGAAAATACATATTACTATTTACATCTTCAGGGGGATCCCACCAATTTTTATAAAAGCAAAATTGATAAAATCCTTCAGGATGGCTTTGAGGGGGCATTTTTTCCCAAAAAATATATGATTATTTAAAAGTGGATTATCCCATCATTCCCATTTATCATGCCCTCCCCAAACTCCATAAAGGGATTTTTCCACCCCCTTTCAGGTCCATTATATCCAGCATCGGCTCTCTTGGCGAAAAACTAGGTGCTTGGATAGATCACTTTTTACAACTCCTGGTCAGGGATATGCCCAGTTTTCTGAGAGACAATAAGGGGCACTTTGCACACTACGACATCGCAGGTGCGATGTCGGTGGGGTCAAATCGAGAGTGACGCACTTCCGGCGTCGCTGTCGACATCGTAGTGTGTAAAGCATTTTTGATACGATTAACGAGCACAAAAGCGTCGTAATCGTATCATCGGTGTAGCGTCGGTCATTTCCATGAATTGGGAAAGACCGATGTTACGATGATGTTCCTCGTTCCTGTGGCAGCACACATCGCTGTGTGTGAAGCCGCAGGAGCGAGGAACATCTCCAACCTGGGTCCCGGCCGGCTATGTGGAAGGAAGGAGGTGGGCGGGATGTTTACGTCCTGCTCATCTCCGCCCCTCCGCTTTTATTGGCCGCCTGCCGTGTGACGTCGCTATGACGCCGCACGACCCGCCCCCTTAGGAAGGAGGCAGTTCACCGGCCAGAGCGACATCGCAGGGCAGGTGAGTGCATGTGAAGCTGCTGTAGCGATAATGCTCGCTACGGCAACTATCACCATGATATCGCAGCTGCGACGGGGGCGGGGACTATCACGCTCGGCATCGCAGCATCGGCCTGCGATGTCGTAGTGTGCAAAGTGCCCCTTTGCCCCTAATCAACAACTTGAGTTCCATTCCATGGCATAACAACTATATGTGGCTGACTTGTGATATCATTAGCCTATACCCCTCTATACCACATCATGTGGCTATTGATTACCTTCAAGTATTTCTCATAAAACACAGCTCTTACCCTTTCCAGGTACAAAATTTTATTATCACTGCCATTAATTTTTTGTTAACACACAATTATTTTTCTTTTGATGGGGAGTTTTTTCTACAGAAATGCGGCGTTAGCATGGGAGGGAAATTTTCCCCCTCCCTTGCTAACATCAAGATTGCCATTTTTGAGGAATTTTATATTTTTGATGATGACAATAATTTTTTGGAACATATAAGTTTTTACACATGTTACATATTAATTAATCATCTTAATCAAAATTCATTCAACCTTAAATTTACTTTTCAAACACATTCTGTTTTCACTAATTATTTGGATGTTACTTTGACTGGCAATCACAATACAATCGAGATTTTTCCCTATCACAAGGAGACTGATTCCAATTCCATACTGTTAGCTAGTTCGTGTCACCCCCCCGCGCACTATAAAAAATATACCAATCGGGGAGTTGATCAGACTGAAACGTAATTGCTCTAGGTCTGATCTCCTCCTACATGAAACTAACAAAGTTCTCGCCAAACTGAAAGATAGGGATATCTAAAGTGGTGTCTAAATAGAGCTCAAATGATAGTGAATGGAATTGACAGGTCTGATCTTTTTAAAAAATACTAACAAAAATAGGAACAAACCTAACAATAAAGTAACTTTCACAACTAATTTTTCCCCACGATTTCATGACATAGTAAAAATAATACAAAAACATTTAGCAATTCTACAACAAGATGATTTACTGAGTAATATTCTAGACAAAAACAAAATTAATTTTGTGGCCAAGAGAGCGCCCAACCTTGACAATATTTTATCCCCCAGCTTGGTGGTTAATACAAACAATAAGATTAATTCTAAAAATTGGTTGTCCTGTATGGGCTTTTATGGCTGTAGGCATAACTTTTGCATTTCTTGCAAATTTGCCAGGAAATGCAAATCATTTACCTCTACACATGCAGGCTTATCTTACAACATCAAGGATTTCATAAATTGTAATACCCCTCATGTCATAAATCTAATTGAATGTACTGTACCTCCTGTCGAACCCAATATGTAGGTTGCACAAGTTGTCCCCTCAAACAACGAATATGCAGACATATGTCAGATACATTGAATTCCTCGGCGGTGAATGTTTCAGCAGTTTCCAGGCACTTTACTACTGTTCACAATAGGTGCCTCGATTCTCTTGCATTCACCGGTATAGAAAAAGTTTACAAACCCGTTAGAGGAGGGGACCATAGAAGAAAGATTCTCAATAGAGAATCTTTCTGGATATACAAACTGGGTACCAGAATTCCGCATGGTATGAACACGAGGAGAGACCTTATCGTGCAGTACACCCAGTGATCTCTCTCCTTGTGTTCACCTAAATGCAGGCTGTTTGTGAAAAGTTCAGCTACATCCTCCTTATGGTTTTCCCTAAACTCCCTAGTTTGCGATAATAACCTCATGATCGCATTCACTCTGTAATTTAATTTCCCATCAGTTGAGGGGTTTGAGGAGTATGTTTTCTCTCTTTCAGATTTTTTATTGGTCACTGCAATCTGCTTGCAATAATAACCTCATGATCGCATTCACCCTGTATTTTCCCATCAATTGAGGGGTTTGAAGATAATGTTTTCTCTCTTTGAGATTTTTATTGGTCACTGGAACTTTAAACAATATAAACATAGAGAGGGATCGTATTACACACAACATCTATTGGTCTTTTTCCTCTGTGTTTATTTTGCATCGCAGATGCGTTTTTTTTTCTGTATTCATCTTTTTCCAGTGCCCAGCATAAAAACTCTTTGTCTACAATTATTAGCGCTGCTGTAGCACCCACCATGAATTAATAATAAGTACATAAAAAATAAAAAATCTTGCTTGTATTACATAGAAAAAATATTTTTTATTCCTTCCAAGATGTGAAAGGAATAACCTTCTGTACAAGCAAATTATGGCTTCCCTTACTATTATTATGTCTGTTTTTAACTGCTTTATCCGAGTATGTACATTTTCCTCTTTTTTTCTTATTGGTCTGTTTGTACATAATTATCATTTTTTCAGTGTGGTTGTCTCCATGTTTTCTTACTCTTTCTAAATCTGATGCCGTCCAAGTTAAATGTGATGGGTGTGTTTCCCACCTAATTAAATCAACCTGTTTTTTGACGTGCATTGCATTTAAATACCCCTTTGGAGACTTATTATACGCATTCCATGACTAAGACCTATGCAAGTCAAAACGCGTAGGAAAAAGCTCCTCTGTCCCCTATGCCTCTGTATGTCGTTTTATATTGATGGAAAGCAACTTTTAATATTCAATAAAGAAATCGTTTTTACCTTCAACTCTCCTGGAGACGCTGGAAAATTTTTCGCATTACACAATTTATTTTACCACATAATGTTCTGAAAAATTAGAGAAACTCCCAAGTGTGCAGAACTTTTTGCTGACCAAGAAGTCACTGGTACACCTGAATATAGGTCAGTATGATCAGGTCAGGTCTCTAGGTCAGTATGATATATATATATATATATATATATATATATATATATATATATATATATATATATCTATATACATACATATATATATATGTATATATACACTGCAGATCAAAAGTTTGAACACACCTTCTCAATCAAACAGTTTTCTTTATTTTCATGACTCTGAAAATTGTAGATACACATTGAAGGCATCAAAACTATGAATTAACACATGTGGAATGAAATACTTAACAAAAAAGTGTGAAACAACTGAAAATATGTCTTATATTCTAGGTTCTTCAAAGTAGCCACTTTTTGCTTTGATTACTGCTTTGCACACTCTTGGCATTCTCTTGATGAACTTCAAGAGGTAGTCACCGTAAATGGGTTTCACTTCACAGCTGTGCCCCGTCAGGTTTAATAAGTGGGATTTCTTGCCTTATAAATGGGGTTGGGACCATCAGTTGTGTTGTGCAGAAGTCTAGTGGATACACAGCTGATAGTCCTACTGCATAGACTGGTAGAATTTGTATTATGGCTAGAAAAAAACAGCTAAGTAAAGAAAAGTGAGTGACCAACATTACTTGAAGAAATGAAGGTCAGTCACTCCGAAAAATTGGGAAAACTTTGAAAGTGTCCCCAAGTGCAGTGGCAAAAACCATCAAATGCTACAAAGAAACTGGCTCACATGAGGACCACCCCAGGAAAGAAAGACCAAGAGTTACCTCTGCTGTGGAGGATAAGTTTATCCGAGTAACCAGCCTCTGAAATTGCAGGTTAACAGCAGCTCAGATTAGAGACCAGGTCAATGCCACACAGAGTTCTAGCAGCAGACACATCTCTAGAACAACTGTTAAGAGGAAACTTTGTGCAGCAGGCCTTCATGGTAAAATAGCTGCTAGGAAACCACTGCTAAGGACACGCAACAAGCAGAAGAGACTTGTTTGGGCTAAAGAACACAAGGAATGGACATTAGACCAATGGAAATCTGTGCTTTGGTCTGATGAGTCCAAATTTGAAATCTTTGGGTCCAACCACTGTGTCTTTGTGCAATGCAGAAAAGGTGAACGGATGGACTCTACATGCCTGGTTCCCACCGTGAAGCATGGAGAAGGAGGTGTGATGGTGTGGGGGTGCTTTGCTGGTGACAATGTTGGGGATTTTTTCAAAATTGAAGGCATACTGAACCAGCATGGCTACCACAGCATCTTGCAGCGGTATGCTATTCCATCCAGTTTGCATTTAGTTGGACCATCATTTATTTTTCAACAGGACAATGACCCCAAACACACCTCCAGGCTGTGTAAGGGCTATTTGACTAAGAGGAGAGCGATGCGGTGCTACGCCAGATGACCTAACCTCCACAGTCACCAAACCTGAACCCAGTTGAGATGGTTTGGGGCGAACTGAACCGCAGAGTGAAGGCAATAGGGCCAACAAGAGCTAATCATCTCTGGGAACTCCTTCAAGACTGTTGGAAGACCATTTCCGGTGACTACCTCTTGAAGCTCATCAAGAGAATGCCAAGAGTGTGCAAAGCAGTAATCAAAGCAAAAGATGGCTACTTTGAAGAACCTAGAATATAAGACATATTTTTGGTTGTTTCACCCTTTTTTGTTAAGTATTTCATTCCACATGTGTTAATTCATAGTTCTGATGCCTTCAATGTGAATCTACAATTTTCAGAATCATGAAAATAAAGAAAACTCTTTGAATGAGAAGGTGTGTCCAAACCTTTGGTCTGTACTGTATACATACAGTATATATATTGTGACGTATCAACCGGCTGTATTACAAAGGGCCGGTATGTTTTGCAGAAGCATGGGTGCTCTGCAATGTGAAGTTGGCTGGGACCTGTGGTTCCACAGGATTGCATTACATGCAGAGCCATGGAAGGGTGTGTGATGCTGATTACACACTCCTTACCACCTGTGGGTGTGGCTCCAGGGGTTAAAGCAATCCTGTCTCTGAACCTAGGTGGAGTGTGTCTAGGGCAGTCTAGATAGAGACTAGCTCCAGACGTCCAGTGTGTGGACTGGAAACCAGTGAGAGCAGGGAGCTCTGAGTGTGTCCAGGGCAGTCTAGATAGAGACTAGCTCCAGACTTCCAGTGTGTGGACTGGAAACAAGTGAGAGCAGAGTCGGGAGCTCTGGGTGTATCAGCCTGTGTGGAGGCTGAACACAAGGCTCTGATATTGAGTCTGAGGTGAGTGCAGCCAAGCCAGGCCAGGGCTGTAGGGCTGAATCTCTCCAGGAGGAGAGACAGACAGGGGTCAGCAGAGGGCCCTGGGTGCTGGAAGGAACCTTGGCTAAAGTTGTACGCTGGCAGAAGGAAGGGAAGATACCAGAAGAGAGCGAGAGATTGAAGATTTTAGTTAGGTGAGTGGTGACAACCGGAGAGAGGGACTGGAGAAGAGGTGAGGGGAAGGGATCAGAAGGGCAAGTGGTAGGACGAGAAGAAGAGAGGAGCCTGGAGACTTCCTCCTCTGTGACTGGGTCAAATATGGAAAGTGAGCTGGATGGGATGTGGCGAGGGATGGGATTCACAAAGCTTGGTGACTGGGAGCTGATCTCTTGGCGGATGTTTTCTATTTTCTCTGTGAAATACGAGGCCAGGTCATCAGCATGAAGGTCTGTGATAGGGGTCTGTGCTTTGGGACTGAGGAGGGAGTGAAAGGTGTCAAAGAGCTTTTTTGGATTGTTGGCTAGTGAGGAGTTAAGGGTGGTGAAGTAGGTCTTTTTGGCGAGGTGAAGGGAAGAGTTGTAGGTCCTTAACATGAACTTGTAGTGGATAAAGTTTTCTGGTGTGCGGGATTTCCTCCATAGGCGCTCGGCACTCCTAGAGCATCGCTGGAGAAATCGAGTTTGTGATGTGAGCCAAGGTTGTTTTACTCGGTGTTTGGAGGTTCTGAGGGTGAGGGGTGCTACTTGGTCCAGGGTGCTTCTGAGTGTGTCATTGTAGTGCTTTACAGCCAGATTAGGGCATGAAAGTGAGGAGATAGGGGATAGTGATAAGTGTAGAGAGTCTGTAAGTGTTTGAGAGTCAATGGCCTGTAGGTTTCTGAATGTGTGATAGGTGGGAGTGTGCTGGGGCGGACGAGGGTTTGTGAGCTTGAAGGAGAGGATGTTGTGGTCAGAGAGGGGAAGAGGTGAGTTGTCAAAGTGAGAGATTGAGCAGAGGCGGAAAAAGACCAGGTCAAGGGTGTTACCATCTTCATGTGTCTCTGAGGATGAGAGTTGTGAGAGGCTAAGGGAGGTGGTGAGAGATAGAAGCTGGGATGCAGAAGGGAAGGAGGGGCTGTTCATGGGGATGTTAAAGTCTCCTAGGATCAGGGTTGGCAATTCAGAGGACATGAAGTGTGGCAGCCAGGCTGAAAAGTGGTCAAGGAACTGGGTGGGTGAGCCTGGGGCACGGTATAGGACAGCTACTCTGAGGGGAAGGGGATGGAAGAGCCTAATGGTGTGAACCTCAAAGGATGGGAATGAGAGTGATGGAGCTGGGGGGATGACCTGGAAAGTGCACTGTGGGGACAGTAGTAAGCCTACTCCACCACCATGTCTGTTTCCAGGTCTTGGTGAATGGGTAAAGTGTAAACCACCATGAGAGATGGCAGCAGGGGAAGTAGTGTCAGAATCCTGAATCCAGGTTTCAGTTAGGCCTAGTAAGTTCAGAGAGTTATTGAGAAAGAGGTTGTGGATGTAAGGAAGCTTGTTACATACAGACCGTGGATTCCATAGAGCACAATTAAAAGAGGGAAGTGAGGGTGTACAAGGAATGTTAATAATATTATCAGGGTTTCTATGGGAGGTGGGGGAGGGGGTAAAGTTAGCATGGGGTGGACCGGGATTAGGAGAGATATCACCTGATAGAAGTAGGAGTAGAAGGAGAAGGGTCAGATGGTTTTTGGACGTGTGACATGTCTTTTTGTGTTATACCCTGGAGCATGAAGGATTGAGGTTAATCAGGTGGGTGAAAAGGGCCTGGCAACTGTACATAGGAGAGGAGAGGAGAGAGGGACTAATGTGGATGAGTGGTGATGGAGGGGGGACAGGGCGGTGAAAGTGGACAGTAAAGGCACATAGGATGATAGAGAGAGAAATAATAGTCATGGTGGAAACAGAGTGTCAAGGATTAGTTTACCTGACTCCTGCCCTGACTAACTGCCATTGAAGTAACTGCCCAGCACTTGGCAACGTTGGCACTTAGCAAAAGATGGCATGCATGCAGGCACCCCGCACGCGAGTGAGTGTTCCCTTCGGGGCCCAGTATGGACACTAGGTGCCCAGGGAAATAAGGGCGAATGGTGTGAACTGGGGGCTAAGGACATTGCATGGAATCCCCAAAAGGGGGAGGAGTCCCAAAAAGGGGTGGTTGCCCACAAGGGGGGGAGTCCCAAAAAGGGGTGGTTGTCCAAAAGGGGGCGGAGTCCAAAAAGGGGCGGTGGCCGAAAAGGGGGCGGAATCCCAGAACGGGGTAGTTACCCAACAGGGGGCGGAGCCTCAAAAAGCGGTGGTGACCCACCAGGGGGTGGAGCATTCACAAGCCGAACAGGTGGACTATAGCAAGGGGCAATGGGATTCGCCTTACCTATGTCCTACCTGCGGTATAGGCTATCCATCCGATGTGAGGCCACAGAAGTGCTCCGTGGACTTGAATGGGATAAGTGTGTCTGGTCTGTTAGACCCGGGTAGCCAGTTGACCTTAGTGAGACCCATGTCCAATCTCCATTTTATGGTGGGTAGGACAATAGAAGGACGTTGTGTGCATGGGACCACTAAAGAATATCCTCTGGCCAGGGTGCTGATTTGGACGGCCAGAGGTGTGGGGCGCCCCGATGTGGGTGTAGCTCCAGATCTGCTATATCCGGTTGTCATAGGACAGGACTGTGAGTTCTTTCGGGACTTATGGAAGACAGAGGCCGGGACCGATTGCACAGGAATAAGTCGTCTCCCGTCTACAGAAGCCTCTTTTCCGCAAGAGGTTATACAGGTTCCCGGTGGGACATTGAGGTACACTGAGGAGGAGGTACCTCCACGTAAGGACAGTCCTAAGTTAGGGGTGACCAAAGATAATGGGGGACATGCCCAACTTAGTGACATGACCGTTAAAGTAACAAATGGTAGTGTGACCGTTGAAAACGGGAGAGCTCCAGACAAGGGGTCCGACACCTGGTTAAGTGGGGATGTGGTAGTCCAGAACACCAGGGGGAGTGATGATGACTCCCGAATAGACACTGACGTTACTAAAGTGACAAATGAGTACAGTGACATACTGATGAGCAAAGAGGGGAAATTCTCCTCCAGTCGCCGAAGGCGCAACAGGCGCAGAGAGGCGAAGCAAGCTACAACCTCAGAAAATATGGACCAGGTAGAGTCGGACAGCAAAATCATGCAAAAGAAAGTTGTGTCTGTGCTGGAACTGACACATTGTAACGACAGAATTCAGCAGGGTGAAATTGCAGGGAAAGAACCGACCAAAGAAGTAATGGCGGTGTCTTCTATAATTTCCAAGCATGAAGCTGGTGGTCTGTCAGATGAAAGCACTGTAGGAGATGACATCCTACAGAGTAATATAGGAGAAGTAAACCTAGACAGTGTTGGTGGAGTACAAATCCACAAAGGTCCTGGTAAGCGGACCGGTAAGCTACCCAGTGTTGAGGTGCTGAATGTTGAAAGTGGTGCCAAGGTTCTAAAAAGAACAAAGTACCGTGCTGAAGGGCATGACACCCTGGTAGAAGGTGATGCTGTAAAAATGGAAAGAGCCTCTGAGGAAGAGGTGAAGATCGGACCAGAGGTCTCATCCAGAACTGAGAGCCTGCCTGACCTGCTTGGTATAGAGAAGGTTGTGGGTAAGAAGAGTAAGAAACCCAAAGGTTCTGAAGCTGAGACCCAAGAGAGGGGTGACTATGACAAAGTTGTACCCCATGGAAAGGCCGGAGGGGTAGAGGTGGAAGAAGCCTCCGAAATAATGTGTCATAGACCAGAGAGGTCTGCAAGTGAAGACTCAGTCAAGAGGATGAGCAAAGACCATCTGCAACAAGTGATACTTCTTAGGCAGGCTACTGAGAGTCGAGTAAGGGAGCTGGAGAAAGAAGTGGCTGAGCTCCGAAGTCACTTGGCAGAGTACCAGTCCAGGTCCCAGGTAGTTTTGGAACAGATGGAGCAGCGAGTGTCGATCCTGACCAAACTTGTTGAAGCAGGGGAGGCCCAAAAAGAGCTGACTCTGGAAGCGAAATTGGACAAGCACGTGGAAGCGGCAGGGATGAATGAGACTTCTGTAGTCAAGTGCATGGTGGATATACCTGAGGACTTAAGAGAAGCGTGTGCCATCGAGTGCATGCATGACGACTTTAAGAGAGCTGTGGAAGCATGTGAGGTCTACTGTACCCCAAAGGCTGAACAGTTAGTGATATTGTCCACCAGTGAAACTACTGGGCAGCGGGTGGCTATTCTAAAGGACATGCACTTCAGATGTGTTCGTATGAAGTGGCAGGTCCAACTGAAAAATGAGGAAGCCACCAGACAGCTAGAGTATAAAAGGAAAGCGCAGAGTCTGGCGGAAGATATCGTCCAAGTACCCTGGGCTCTGGTGGGGAGAGTCATTGGAAGAACCGGTCGAGTCATGCAAGACATGGTGAATAAGTCGGGATTGGCGAGATTAAGAATCCCTGCTGCTAATGAGAGCAAGGTACCCAGGGAAGCTGGTATGGTTCCGTTCGTCTGTGTCGGGACTGTAGAGAGTCTTGGAAACATTCGAAGCCTTCTTGGATATCGGGTGAACCATGTACGTGACATGGAGCGGTTGAGGCAAGAAAACCTGAAAATTGAGGAGCAGCTTCGCCAACTGTGTGGGGGACAGCAGCCGTCTTCTCCCCGTTGTTCAGAGGAAAGAAGTGGAAGATGGCATGTCGGTCCTGTAGTTAAGACATGCGATAAAAGGAATCGCCGACAGAGAAGTACCCTGCGATGTACTGTAGATAGTGGCCGCTATGAGCTTAGAGTTCCCGACAGTAGCCCTGGCGATACACGAGTAAGCCTAGGTTCGGACAAGACTGTAGGTTTGACTGAGAACGTGTCTCTCAACTACTGTGACCCTGGGAGGGGGTCAGGGACAGAACGGTCCGGAAAGGGGACGTCCTTTAACCCTAGGTTGACACGACAGGGTTTGGTGACAGTGTCGGGCGATGTCTCAGGGACTTATGCTCTTGGGCACCTTGGACGGCCCTCTCGACTGGTGGGGCATGGGTCGTTGGCAAGTGTTCTCCCCTACGGGTTTGAACAGAGGGGGAGGGTATGTGACGTATCAACCGGCTGTATTACAAAGGGCCGGTATGTTTTGCAGAAGCATGGGTGCTCTGCAATGTGAAGTTGGCTGGGACCTGTGGTTCAACAGGATTGCATTACATGCAGAGCCATGGAAGGGTGTGTGATGCTGATTACACACTCCTTACCACCTGTGGGTGTGGCTCCAGGGGTTAAAGCAATCCTGTCTCTGAACCTAGGTGGAGTGTGTCTAGGGCAGTCTAGATAGAAACTAGCTCCAGACGTCAAGTGTGTGGACTGTAAACCAGTGAGAGCAGGGAGCTCGGAGTGTGTCTAGAGCAGTCTAGATAGAGACTAGCTCCAGACTTCCAGTGTGTGGACTGGAAACAAGTGAGAGCAGAGTCGGGAGCTCTGGGTGTATCAGCCTGTGTGGAGGCTGAACACAAGGCTCTGATATTGAGTCTGAGGTGAGTGCAGCCAAGCCAGGCCAGGGCTTTAGGGCTGAATCTCTCCAGGAGGAGAGAGAGACAGGGGTCTGCAGAGGGCCCTGGGTGCTGGAAGGAACCTTGGCTAGAGTTGTACGCTGCAGGAGCCAGAGAGTGGGGAAGTTGCTAAAACTTCCATTATGGACTTATTGTTTATGTTTGAGGGCAGTTTATGCTGTGTTTTTAAATAAACTGCCGGAATTTCTATGAAGAGACTGCATACGTGGGTTGCTGAAGCTACCTCACACCGCTGCAAGCGAGTGGAACCCCCACGTTGCTGATTGAAATTAATGTGGGCTTGAGCTTGTGGCAAGCTGCAGTTTTTAGTGTTGCAATTTTTGAGATACATACAATATTTTAATAGCTTTTTATTTAATTTCAATAATTTGGTATTTTGAAGTATCGGTCTTTGACTAACAAATTATGCTAATTATGATAATTTATACTCTTGCCACCACAGTCAATTTTCATTTTTTCGTTTATTTTTTCCTCCCCTTCTTCTAAGACCTATAACTTTTTGAGGAACGAGTTGTATCTTTGAATGACACCATTCATTCTGCCACATAGTGTACTGGAAAACAGGACAACAATTCCAAGTGCTGTGAAATTGCAGAAAAAAAACACTTCTGACATGTTTTTACAGGAATATTGTTTATGGCATACATTCTGTGATAAAAATCAGAAATTTGAAAAAGAAACAACTATTTCTTTATTGTGTTGCAATATTCTGAGACATGAAACATTTTCATTTTTTGGTCGATGGGGCTGTGTGACGGTTTAATTTTTGTGTGGGAAGAAAGCATTTTTATCAATACCATTTTGGATTAAACATAACACAGCATTTTTTGTGCAAATTTGCAGCTTTTTGTTTTTTTTCTGTTTATGGTGTTTACCAATCGGGTTAATTATATTTGTATATTGATCGATTGAACTTTTATTTACATAGCGATGCAACTCTTTTTTTTTTACATTTGTTATCTAGAAAGGTAAGTGATTTGAACTTATGTTTTTTTAATATTTGTCAGATTTTTTTAAACTTTTTTATACTTTTCACTGTATTTATCAGTTTTCTAAGCGAAATTCAACCTTCGATTGTCTAGTCGCTAGTGATGAGCGAGCACCCGAGAACAATGGAAGTCAATAGGGAACTCAAGCATTTCTCTGGGAAATCTCGAGTCCCCCATTGACTTCCATTATATTTCGGTAATCGAGTCACACTCATCTGAACATTCAACTGTTCGTTGTGAGTACCGAGTGCCCGAGCATAGTAGTACTCACTTATTACTACTAATCACTTCTAGTACAGTATTGCTACATATAGTAAAAAATGACAATCTCCTTTGAAGCCCTGCCAGAGCCTGGTTATCAAGGGAGAACCTTATGAAAGGCACAGTGGCACCCATAGACACACCAATTTACGATTTTTATGCACCCTGGCAGGAGGAGTTGTGAGGGGCAGTGGTAATGAGAAGCATTCAACAGAAATCCTGAGACTGCAGGGAGCAGACCAAAATCTGGGAATATCCTGCTGTATACAGAACAGTTGGGCCTAGAGATGAGCAGATCAATTCTCGGGACTCTGGTCCAAAGTCCAAGTCAGTGATACCTGGTGGCTGGATGGATGCCCACAAATCTTTTACCTGTGAAAGGTCCTGGTTGGTTTTTTACTTAGCCACAGCAGGTGCAACATCATCTGTGTGTTCTGCCATCTCTACTTAGAACCTATTTTTACAAATTCATTCATAGTCATAGCAGCCAGAACATTCTCATTTTTACATATGCTTCACTATGTGACAGTATACTTTGCCTGCGGAGTCAGAGCCTGCAATACAGCTTAAAAATTACAAAATCCTCCCAGTGAAATCAACAGAACTTGTGATTATAAGCTTTAGATCCTGACTACAATGTTGTAGGCTGAGATTTGAGTGCAGAATAGAGATGAGCCACCCCCCTAGTGTTCGAGTTTGGTTTGGTTCGTCAAACAGAGGCTCCGTTTGACGAACGTGCGATGAACGTTCGACGAACTCCTTCGAACCCCATTGAAAACAATGGCAGGCAAACACAAACACATAAAAACACATTATACATGTACACATACAGTTAATAAACATTGCCATTACACTTACAGGTCCCCGCGACGCGTCCTGCACTCTGTCTCCCACGACTTTTCCTTCCGATAATCGCTGCGTCCTCCCGGTAACCAGCACTGATGATAGGACCTTCCGTGATGTCAAAATAGTATGTGACCAGTCACGTGTGTATTATCTCATTGGCTACAGACTGGTCACATGGCTAGACATCATGCTAGGTCCTGTCAGTGCATCTCTCCGGTATGCGGTGCTTGTTTGTGCATCTCCGTGTACCGGTGAGATGCTCTGGCACATGGTTGGCTTCCCCATTCCTGCATGTGGGCGCTCTTTACAGAGTCAGCCCACATGCAAGGACTGGCTGCCACAGCCGGTGAATTGCGGCACCGGGAATCATGTAATTGGAGCACCATTGCTATAGTAACCCACCTGTCAGATTACTTTAGCAACGGTGGCAGCGGTGACGTCACCGCTTACAACCCGCAGCCTCTGCTCACTCACTGAGTGATTAGACTGCACGGGAGCAGTAGCGTCTTCCTCCCATGCAGTGCTGTTTGATGTTGCAGAGCTGCATGGGTTGAAGGAGAAAGAAGACAGAAGACCAGTATCGTGGTGGGATGAGAGGGAGTAATAAACATGGAGTCTCTAAGTGTGTCTGTGTATTTATTTCTATTAAAGAATTTTTTTCTCTGTGTGGTGTCTTTTTTTAACCCTTTATTGGAGATTCTTAATGGCCAGGTCAAACTTGCCTGACATTAAGAATCTCTGGCTTAATACTAGCTAGTAAAACAAAGCTAGTATTAACACATTATTACCCAGCAAGCCACCTGGCTTCAGGGCTGCTGGAAGAGTTGGATACAGCGCCAGATGATGGTGCTGCTATGAAAGCGCCATTTTCTGGGGTGGCTGTGGACTGCAATTCGCAGCAGAGGGGCCCAGAAAGCTCGGGCCAACCTGTCCTGCGGATTCCAATCCCCAGCTACCTAGTTGTACCTGGCTGGACTCAAAAATGGGGCGAAGCCCAAGGCAGCTGGGGGTTGGTTTCAGCCGTACCTGCCTGCTGTACCTGGCTAGCATACAAAAATATGGCGAAGCCAACGTCATTTTCGGGGGGGGGGGCAAAAAACTCCTGCATACAGTCCTGGATGGAGTATCCTGAGCCTTGTATTTCTGCAGCTGCTGTCTGCTCTCCTGCAAACACTAGTGAATAGAGCATGCTGAGCCTTGTAGTTCTGCAGCTGCTGTCTGCTCTCCTGCATACACTAGTGAATGGAGCATGCTGATCCTTGTAGTTCTGCAGCTGCTATCTGCTCTCCTGCATACACTAGTGAATTGAGCATGCTGAGCCTTGTAGTTCTGCATCTGCTGTCTGCTCTCCTCCATACAGACAGACAGCAGACAGCAGCTGCAGAACTACAAGGCTCAGCATACTCCATGCAGGACTGTATGCAGGAGTTTTTTGCCCCCCCAAAAACTTACGTGGGCTTTGCCATGTTTTTGTATGCTAGCCAGATAAAGCAGGCAGCTACGGCCTGCCCCCAACCCCCAGCTGCCTATTTGTAACCAACTGTCACCCCTCATTCTGACTGCAAAACTGAGAGTGGCGTCACGACTCCTATGAAAGTGAACCTGACATACCTGTTGCCAGAAGGGTCCCTACAGAGAAGTCCCTGCAGGCGACCGCTGCAGCGCTGTGGTGGGCGACTCACATTTTGTAGTGAACTACTGAAATAAATTAACTTTTTGATGATATTCTAATTTATTGAGATGCATTTGTAAATGACTTAAAGAGGTTCTGTCACCATAGCAATCATGGTTACATGGTAAATAAATGAATAAACTAAAATATTTAACAGTGAAACCACAGAGACAGAGTTCAGAGTTTATCCACAAAATGGGGTCACTTTATAGAGAATTCTTTAGGCATATCAAGACTAAGCTCTGGAAACACGTCATTGCGTCTGCTATCTATTCCAGCCAATTTTGAGCTTCAAAAATCAAATAGCACTCCTCCTCATCCAAGCCCTGCCTAGCACCCAAACTGTAGTTTTCCATCACATATGGGGTATCAGTGTACTCAGGAAAAATTGCACAACAATTCATATAGTTCATTTTCTCCTGTTACCCTTGAGAAAATGAAAAAATTGGGGCTAAGTAATATTTGTGAGGGGAAAAAGTAAAAGTTTCATTTTTTCCATCCATATTGCTTTACTTCTTGTGAAGCACCTAAAAGGTAAAAATCTTCTTAAATGTGTTTTTTTAAAAAATGGTGTCCCTTTTGAGTATTTTCTGTCTCATTAGACCCTCAAAGTCACTTCAATAGGGATGTGTCCCTAAAAATATTGGTTTTGTAAATTTTCTTGCTATAATATGAAATTGCTGATAAACTTTTAACCCTTCTGACTGCCTAACAAAAATATTGTATTTCAAAAATGGTGCTGATGTAAAGTAGACATGTGGTAAATGTTATTTCTTAACTATTTTGTGTGACATATTGCTCTGGTTTAGGGACTTAAAAACTTCATTTTTTAAAATTGCGAAATTACAAAATGTTTGGGAAAGCTTTTTACATTTTTAGAAATAAACACAAATCATATCAACCAAAATGTACCACTAACATGAAGTATATATCACGAGAAAAAAAAAATCAGAATCACTGGTATATATTGAAGCATTTCAAAATTATTATCTTATAAAAGTGACACTGGTCAGAATTGTAATATTTGGCCTAGTCAGGCAGGCGAAAACAAGCTGAGAGTTGAAGGGGTTTATACTTCCATGATATATTGCAGCAACAGAATCCTAATGGCTGCTTTTTTATTATTTTTTTTCATGCAATACTAGCATGCAAGGGCAGTATTAAACAACTCACTGCAGATTTTGCAACTTAATCCAAATTCTGACTTCAAGGCTTGTTTCTGTTTATAAATAGAAGAACTATCTTTGTGCTTTGAGACACACCATTTTTTTTACCCCTTACCACCTAAGCCTGCTATCACCTTCCTGACCAGTCTAAGTTTTTCAATGTCACTTTTATGTAGTAATAAAGGTACCTTCACACATAACGACTTACCTGCGATCCCAAAAACGATGCGACCTGATAGGGATCGCAGGTAAGTCGCTGGGAGGTCGCAGGTGAGATGTCACACAGTGAGATCTTACCAGCGATGCAGAACAATACAGATCGCAGTAGCGACCTGTATAACGATCTCCGCAGTCACTGTGACCCTGTCACACAGTGTCAAATACAGCGATGTGTCCTGCCCAGCAGGACATCACCTTTGAAGAAAATGACCTGGACCATTCTGCAACGACTAGCGACCTCACAGCAGGGGCCTGATCGCTGGTAGGTGTCACACATAACGAGATCGCAAACGGGATCGCAACTGCGTCACCAAAACGGTGACTCAGCTGCGATCTCGCTAGCGATCTCGTTATGTGTGACAGTACCTTTACTCTAAAATGCGAAAAAGGTGCAGTTTGTAAAATGTGGTCACTTGTGGGGGTTTCTGCTGTTTTAGAATGTCAGTCAGGGGCTCTTCAAATGTGACATAGCCTCTGCAATCTATTCCATGCAAAATTTCACTCCAAAATTCAAATAGTGCTCCTTTTAACCCCTGCTATGCCTCCTAACACAACAAATTGCATGTTGCATTTTTTTGGGTTAGCCTTATGAAAATACCAAATTTGGGGCTAAAACATTATTTTCATGAAAAAAATTAGATTTTTTTATTTTCACAGCTCAATGTTATAAAATTCTGTGAAGCACCTGGGGGTTCAAAGTGCTCATCACACATCTAGATAAATTTGTTGAAGAGCCTAGTTTGTGGGGTTTTTTCACTGTTTAGGCACATCATGGGCTCTCCAAACACAACATGGCATCCGCTAACAATTCCAGCCAATTTTGATTTTGAAACGTGAACTGGCACTCTTCCATTTCAATCCCTGTCGTGCGCTCAAATAGTAGTTTTCTACCACTATTGTAGCATCGGCATACTTAATAAAATTTGCACAATAAATTGTATGTTGTACTTTTTCCTGTTATACTTGTGTATATGCAAATTCTGGGGCTAAAGTACATTTTTTGTGGGAAAAAGTAAAATTTTATTTTTTTCCTTCCACATTATTTTAGTTCCTGTTAAGCACAAAAAGGGTTAATAAATTTCACGGACATAGTTTTCAGTACTTTTTAGAGGTGCAGTTTTTAGAATGGTGTCACTTTTGGGTATTTTCTGTCAAATAGACATTTCAAAGTCACTCCAAATGTGATGTGGTCTCTAAAAAATGTTTTTGTAAATTTTGTTAGCAAAAATGAGAAATTGCTGATAAACGTTTAACCCTTCTAACTTTGTAAAAAAAATTATATGTCAACACGATTACTGATGTAAAGGAGACATGTGGGGAATTTTATTTATTAACTAATCTGGCGATAAAACCTTCATTGTGTGGAAGAAAAAAACACACAGCTCAATGAGTGTCAAATTCCTAAATTCTTTGTTTTAACTCCTACATCATGCTATCCTCAGATTGCATAGCAAAAACCTATTGATAGATTCCTTTTATACCACTAAAAAAATCAATAAAAATGTTTGCCACATGTCTCATTTACATCAGCATGTTTTTTTAAACATTTTTTTTAGAAATGGAGAAGAGTTAAAGGTTTAGCAGCAATAATTCCTTTTTGCAACAAAATTTACAAAACATACTTTATTAGGGATCATTTCATATTTAACCCCTTCACGACCCATGACGGATATATCCGTCATGGATCGTGTGAGGTTAATCCCCGCCCCCTGCCATGGGCAGGTCGCGACGATCCGCGCACATATCAGCTGTTTTTATGTGATATGTGCCTGATTTTATGTGACTTGCGCCTGCAAGTTACAAGTGGAATCGCTTCCACCTGCAACTTTTAACCCCTTACATCTCGCTGCCAAAGTCTGGCAGCGAGATGTATATGTGCGCGGCCATTACTTTCACTTAACGCCACCCCCACCGGAAGTCACGTGCGTGATCATGTGACTTTCGGTGGTTGCCATGGTAGCACAGGGTCATGTGATGACTCCTGTAGCTGACATGAATTAGTTTCGGTTTCACTTGTCCCGGAGCCGAGTGAAGCAGAAAGTGAGCATATCTGCTGTTTACAGCTGTATAGCTGTGATAAAGCAAATAGGGCAGAGCGATCGGATTGTTGATCCACACAGCCCCCTATGGGGACTAGTAAAATAAAAAAAAAGTAAAAAAATAAAGTTTTAAAAAAATAAAAAACCTAAACATTCCAATCACCCCCCTTTCACCCCATTGAAAATTAAAGGGTTAAAAAAATAAGAAATATACACATATTTGATATCACCGCATTCAGAATTGCCCGATATAGCAAAATGTAAAATTAATTAATCTGATTGGTAAATGGCGTAGCGGCAAAAAAATTCCAAACGCCAAAATTAAGTTTTTTGGTCGCCACAAGTTTTGCGCAAAATGCAATAACATGCGAAAAATAACGTAGCATCTGCGCAATAATGGTCCATTAAAAATGTCAGCTCAAGACGCAAAAAATAAGCCATCACTGAGCCATAGATCCTAAAAATTGAGAATGCTACAGGTTTCGGAAAATGGTGCAAAACGTACGCCACTTTTATTGGACAGGCTTGTGAATTTTTTTTAACCCCTTAGATACAAGTAAACCTATACATGTTTTGTGTCTACAAACTCGCACCGACCTCAGGCATCATAGCAACATATCAGTTTTACCATATAGTGAACATGGTAAATAAAATATCCCAAAAACTATTGTCCGATCACACTTTTCTTGCAGTTTTTCCACACTTTGATTTTTTTGCTGTTTTCCAGTACACTATATGGTAAAACTTATGGTTTCATTTAAAAGTACAACTCGTCCTGCAAAAAGCAAGCCATATGGCAATATTGACAGGAAAATATAAAAGTTACGGCTCTCGGAAGAAGGGGAGCAAAATAAATAAAAACGGAGAGTGCCAGAAGGCTGAAGGGGTTAAAGCAACGTTTATTGGCTTATATGTCAAAAGTGACCCTAATTTAAAAACTGCAACCTTAAAAAAGGTATTCAAAGCCACATTTAGGAAGGTTGTTAAATCTTAGGGCTTGTTCGGGCGCTCCCAACAGCAGCGGTGGTATTCCACCTTACCACACACTGTGGGTGGTGTCACGAACTTTAACCACAAAATCCCCTGTAAATACCCCCTATTTATTTCAGGTGACCGCGTGACCCCTCCCGGGTCCGGAGACCCCTCGAGCCACCGCGGATCTGGATCCAAGCAGCAGCCTGGCTGCTGGCGCTGGGGCGGTATAACTGCACTTTTTACTCCCATTTCCTTCAGCATCATGTGAATTATAAGGGGTACTTTGCACACTACGACATCGCAAGCCGATTGTAGCGATGCCGAGCGCGATAGTCCCCGCCCCCGTCGCAGCAGCGATATCTTCTGATAGCTGCCGTAGCGAACATTATCGCTACGGCAGCTTCACATGCACTCACCTGCCCTGCGACATCGCTCTGGCCGGCGACCCGCCTCCTTACTAAGGGGGCGGGTCGTGCAGCGTCACAGCGACGTCACACGGCAGGCGACCAATAGAAGCGGAGGGGCGGAGATGAGCGGGATGTAAACATCCCGCCCACTTCCTTCCTTCCGCATAGCCGGTGTGAGCCGCGGTGACGCAAGTAGGAGATGTTCCTCACTCCTGCGTCTTCTCACACAGCGATGTGTGCTGCCGCAGGAACGAGGAACAACATCGTACTGTCGCTGCAGCTACATTATAGAAATGTCGGACACTACACCGATGATACGATTACGACACTTTTGCGCTCGTTAATCGTATCATAAAGGATTTATACACTACGATATCGACAGCGACGTCGGATGTGTGTCACTTTCGATTTGACCCCACCGACATTGCACCTGTGATATCGTAGTGTGCAAAGTAACCCTAACTGTTAGCAGAAAAATTGTTGGGCTAGAATTAGCAGATTAACTCGGTTCATAATTTAAGCAAAAGTGACCAAAGCACTGGATTTTAACAGATATAGTCTATCCAGGAAGAACAAAAACTTTGGGTGTCTTGTAATGTCCACTATTTCTCGGCATGACCTCAGAGAACTATGTCACATATCAGCAGAGCCGCCACTAGGAATTTCAGGGCCCCATACTGGCAAAATTTTCGGGCCCCCTTGAGACTCCGTCCAGGCTCCACCCCAGGCCCGCCTCCACCCTTCAAACCTTCCACAGTCCTGCCGCTATTCTTTGAAAAACTATAATAAATATCTATATCTATATATTATGCACATACATATCACACATACCCTGCCCCTCCTATCTCACATAGCCTGTACACACACACACACGCACCCCCATACCACACACAGCCTGCGGCACCCCCATATCACACACAGTGTGAGGCACCCCCATATCACACATAGCCTGTGCCTCCCCCATATCACACACAGCCTGCGCCACCCCCATGTCACACACAGCCTGCGCCACCCCCATATCACACACAGCCTGTACACATATACATACACAGCCTGCAGCAACCCCCGTATTACACAGCCTGTACACATATACACACACAGCCTGCAGCAAGCCCGGTATTACACAGCCGGTACACATATACACGCAGCCTGCAGCAACCCCCGTCTTACACAGCCTGTACACATATATACACACACATGCACACACAGGCTGCAGCACCCCCATGTTACACACAACCTGTACACACACACACAGGCTGCAGCACCCCCATGTTACACGCAGCCTGTACACACACACACACACACACACAAGCTGCAGCACCCCCATGTTACACACAGCCTGTACACACACACACACACACACAGGCTGCAGCACCCCCATTTTACACACAGCCTGTATACACACACACACACACACAGACATTACCTCATCTTGCATTTCCAGATGGTGCACAGCAGGAGAGGAGACACTGGGATAAGCACGGAGGCTGCAGAAGTTCCAGTCACTTTTCCTGTGATGAGATCAGGCACATGATTAGTCAGCTGTAATGGAAGGTCCTGAATTTACAGGTCCTTTACCTTCTCAGCTCCTGCAGCCTCCGTTGTGGTCCGGTACGTTTCCTGTCCTGATCTGCAGAGCAGGAAGAGAGGTGGCAGCTCTCTATGAACGGCCCGGGCCCCCCTCATTGCCCTAATGGTGGCCCCTGCCCTTGGGGCCTGGTGAGCAGATGAATGAAAGGGGAGGGGCCCGGGCTGTCAGCCGGGCCCCCTTCCTTGCTTCTGCTCACCGGGCCCCCTACAGGAGTCACAGTAGTAATGCCCTGATGGTGGCCCTGCATATCAGATTACTAAAGAAGACATAGAAGTTACGTTTAGAGAGGAGGTAGATCTAAAACTGACTACATTCTGCATTTTTATACCATATAAATATGATAGGAACGAAGTAGGGACAACTTAAGTAAATGGAAAAGCTTTAAAATTTTAAAATTTCAAAACAATAAGCTCAGTAACTCAAATATGAATTCCTTCCTGACATGTGACGTACATCTACGGGATTTATCAGCTACCAGTCCTTGATGCAAGCTTGGGAGGTCTGCCGGCTCCATACACAAAGGGTGCTGTCTTATTTTGTCCTGTTTCATACATCATTAACCCCTTAAGGACGAAGCCAGATTTGTACTTAATGCCCAGGCCATTTTTTGCAATTTTGACCAGTGTCACTTTATAAGGTTATAACTCTGGAACGCTTCAATGGATCCCAGTGATTCTGAGATTGTTTTTTCGTGACATATTGGGCTTCATGTTAGAGGTAAATTTAGGATGATATTTTTTTATTTTATTTGTGAAAAAATCTGAAATTTGACAAAAAAATTAAAAATTTTGCAAGTTTCAAACTTTTAATTTTTATGCCCATAAACCAGAGAGTTATGTCACACAAAATAGTTAATAAATAACATTTCCCACTTGTCTACTTTAGATCAGCGCAATTTTTGAAACAAAATTTTTTGGGGTTAGGAAGTTAGAAGGGTTCAAAGTTCATCAGCAATTTCCCATTTTTTCAACAAAATTTACAAAACCAATTTTTTAGGGACCACATCCCATTTGATGTGACTTTGAGAGGCCTGGGTGACAGAAAATACCCAAAAGTGACACCATTCTAAAACCTGCACCCCTCAAGGTACTCAAAACCACATTCAAGAAGTTTATTAACCCTTCAGGTGCTTCACAGGAACTAAAGTAATATGGAATGAAAAAAATAAAAATTAACATTTTACCTAAAAATGTTACTTTAGCACTAATTTTCTTAGTTTTTCAAGAGGTAACACCAAAAATTGGACCTCACACTTTGTTACCCACTTTCTTATGAGCGCGCCGATACCCCACATGTGGTCAGAAATCTTTGTTTGGGTAAATGGGAGAGCTCAGAATGAAAGGAGCAATATTTGAATTTTGGAAAGCAAAGTTGGCTGAAACAGATTGCGGGCACCATGTTGCTTTTACAGATCCCCTAAGGTACCTAAACAGCAGGAACCCCCCTCAAGTGACCCCATTTTGGAAACTAGACCCCTTAAGGCTTCTATCGAGGGGTATACTGAGCATTTTGGACCCACAGGTACTTCACAGATTTTGATAACGTTACTTTGTCATATTGAAAATTGTAATTTTTTTCTCAAAAATGTTGCTTTAGCATCAATTCTCTCACTTTTTCAAGAGGTAATTCCAAAAATTTGACCCAAATGTTTGTTACCCACTTTTTTATGAGCGCGGTGATACCTCACATGTGGTCTGAAACCTTTGTTTGCACAAATGGGAGGGCTTGGAACGAAAGGAGCAATATTTGAATTTTGGAAAGGAAATTTGGCTGAAAAAGATTGCGGGCACCATGTTGCATTTGGAGAACCCCTAAGGTACGTAAACAGCAAAAAACCACCACAAGTGACCCCATATTGGAAACTAGGCCTCTCAAGGAATTTATCTAGATGTTTGGTGAGTACCCTGAACCCCCAGGTGCTTCACAGAAGTTTATAACGTTGAGCCATGAAAATAAAAAAATAAAATTTTACCACAAAATTGTTACTTCAACCAGGTAGCTTTTTTTTCACAAGGGTAACAGGAAAAAAATCACCTTGAAATGTATTCTGCAATTTCTCCTGAGTTTGGTGATATCTTATATGTGGTGGAAATCAACTGTTTGGGCACACGGCAGGTCTTGGAAGGGAAGGAGTGCAATTTGACTGAACATTTGGCTGGAATAATTAGTGGACGCTATGTCGCATTTGGAAAGCCCCTAAAGTGCCTAAACAGTGGAGGCCCCCCACAAGTGACCCCATTCTGGAATCAAGAAACCTCAAGGCTTTTATCTAGGTGTATATTGAACATTTTGAATCCACGAATACTTCACAGAATTTGATAAGCTTAGGTTGCCATATTGAAAATTTTCATTTTTTTCACAAAAATGTTTCTTTAGCATCCCATTTCTCACTTTTTCAAGAGGCAACAACAAAACGTGGACCCCACAGGTTGTTATCCAATTTCTTGTGACCGCAGGGATACCCCATATGTGGCCAAAAACCTCTGTTTGGATATATGGCAGGGCTTGGAATGGAAGGAGAACCATTTGAATTTTGGAAAAGTTGAAATAAATTGCGCGCACCCTGTCACATTAGCAGGGCCTGTTGGGTACCTATACATCAGAAACCCCCCACAAGTGACTCCATTTTGGAAACTGGACCCCTCAAGGATTTTATTAAGGAGTATAGTAAGCATTTTGAATCCACAGGTACTTCACAAAAATGTTGCTGTAGCAACAAATTTCTCTCTTTTAGGCTATGTGGCCATGATCCAGCGACACGGCGTCCAGTACACAGTGTCAGCCTTCCTACAGAGATGTGAGTGTTGTCCACGGGAGAACGCAGCTGCCCATGTCCACGATTTGGGTTCAGGCTGCTGTGGAGCTCTATGCTACCTGCAGAGCACACTCATCTCCGCAGCATAAATTGACATGCTGAGGCTCGGGAAGCTGCGCCACAGGTCGGTTTATGCTGCGGAGAAAAGAAGCACAGTGGGCACGGGATTTCTAAAAATCCTTCAACTGTGCTTCTACTGCACAACGCAGCGTTATGGACGCAGGGAAAACACTCTGCGCCCAAAACGCTGCAAACCCTGATTGTGGGCACATAGCCTAAAATGCTACAATGGATGAATGGATAGATGTCAAACATATATAACGTCCCACCCCCCTGCATATTCTAAGCTGGCGCCCTTTAGTGCCTTTCATGTGGCACTAAAGGGTGCCTAGCCTTGTATTTAGCCCAAAAAGAAAGAAAAAATAATTAAAATAAATGACGTGGGGTCCCCCCTATTTTTGATAGCCAGCTAGGGTAAAGCAGACAGCTGTAGCCTGCAAACCACAGATGACAGCTTCATCTTGTCTGGTGATCAATTTGGAGGGCTCCCCAAGCTGTTTTTTTTTTTTTAATTATTTATAAATAAATAATTAAAAAAAAAACAAACATAGGGTCCCCCCAAATTAGATCACCAGCCAAGGTGAAGCTGACAGCTGGGGTCTGGTATTCTCAGGGTGGGAAGAGCCATGGTTATTGGACTCTTCCCAGCCTAAAAATAGCAGGCCGCAGCCGCCCCAGAAGTGGCGCATCCATTAGATGCGCCAATTCTGGCGCTTCGCCCCAGCTCATCCCGCGCCCTGGTGCGTTGGCAAACGGGGTAATAAATGGGGTTGATACCAGATGTGTAATGTCACCTGGCATCAAGCCCAGAAATTAGTTATGTCACGGCGTCTATCAGATACCCGACATAACTAATTGACAGTAATAAAAAAAAAATTGACAACAAAAAAAAATTTATTTAAAACACTCCCCAAAACATTCCCTGATTGACCAATTTATTGAAAAGAAAAGAAAAAAAAAATCCACTGTAATCCATTTGGACGTCCCACGTCGACTCTGGACCTTCTAGAATATGGGGGACACGTTCAGGGAACGTATCCCACATTTTCTAGGAGGGCAGACCCTCCATTTGAGGAGAGTGGGTGCAAAGAATCTGCACCCACCCTCCCTGGGTCACAGCTGCAGTGTGCCGAGCAGCAGCAGCAGCCAGCGTCCTGAACACAGGAAGCTGTCAGCTGCTCTGCACATGTGACCGGCGTCTGCTGAGAAGGAGCCGGAGGAGGGGGCCGCGGGGGATCAGCGCTCCGACAGGTATGTATGACACCAGGGAACACCGGGGGGGATAGGGGGGGACCCGGCAGGGCCTGGGGAGCAGGTTTCTGTCGCATGTGTTATGGCACATGCGACAGAAACCATAGGAAAGGGGGAAATGCGGCCGGCGCGCTGCTGTGCTCGCCGGTGCGCGCGGCCATCTTGGATTTTCGGGAGGGGGTTGGGGGTCGGGGGGGGCACTTTGGGGATACCGAGGGGACCGGAGGGAACCGGGAAAAAGATTTATCTCCCATCTGGCATGTTTGATCATGCCAGATGGGAGATAAATCATTTTTTACCGGCGCGGTCATTTACTGTAACCTGATCATCGGTATACGGTGTATACCGGTCATCAGGTGAGCGGGGACCGGAAAAACCGGCCAGAATCATGATCTCCAGGGTCTCAGCTACCCCCGGCAGCTGAGACCCCGGAAATTTTCTGACTCTGGGGGGCGCTAGACCCTTTTTTCCGACCGCCGTTAAAAAGCGGCGGTTTGGAAGAAGTACCCTAATTTGTCGCCATTAAAAGGCGTATCGGCGGTCGTTAAGGGGTTAATTCTGGTACATATGTGGCAGTTTTTATACATACCCATCACGGACATATGCAGACCCATTCAAATCAATGAGTCTGTGCACACATCAGTGATTTTTCACTGACCGTGTCTCCGTGCTGCGTACACGTGTGTCTGTGATTTCCGCACGGAGACAAGTCTGTTTTTTTCTGGCATCTCTGATGTCACACGGAACACAAAGTGGTGTGTTCTGTGAAACACTTACCAGAAAAACACGTACATTTAAAATAAAAAGCTTTTTAAACTCACCTGTCTCCAGCGATGCTGTCTTCATTCGCTGCTGTCTCTGCTTTCAGCCCAGCTAATTATGGTCATGAATATGCAGTTATGCACTGCACAGCCAACCCGGAAATAGCTGCAGAGTGGAGACAGCGGCGACCAGACATAGGAGAGCTGGAGATTCAGCACCATGGACAGCAGAAGCAGGGACAGGTGAGTTTGGAGTACCTGATCTCCATGTGTTATTGACGTGCCCATCAGGGCCGTGGGGCTACTCGGAATCGGGCCTGTTCTATTTCAGTGATGTCAAAGCTGCAGGGCCCGACTCCGTGACCCTGGCGATGTTGTTTAAAGATGTAAGAAAATGGAAAAAAATTTTGATTCGTGACGCCACCTGTGGTGTTCGGCAATTTATGGCCGATGCTGTTGGATGGGACCGCCGGGGCAGATAGTAACGCAGCTAAGATGTTACGGCTCCCCATAGGTAGAACTAGGCCCCAGGGCAACCGTTTAAGGCCTTTAGCAGATGGGATGCTTTGAATAACGCGGGGCTGGCGGCACAGGGAATGAGTCACTCACAGTTCTTCACAGTTCTTCACTCTCAGTCTGACAACTGTGAGTGAAGAACTAATGACTGCATCCCGCTGTGATGTAGTAGTCATTAATTCTTCACTCACAGTTGTCAGTTCCAGATTATCACAGCTGGCCGGTCAAATGCTGCCCTTGGAGTGCTGAGTCCTGCTGTTATGGAATCCAGCCGATCCCCAGGTAATTTAGAGGCACAAGACCAGTATCCCTTTCTGTGTCCCTTTCCTGGTCGTCTTCCAACGCTGGCTTCGCCCTTCTGCCCTACTTCCTAACACACACAGTGCCCTGATCCAGTGTCCGTGGGTCCTGGCGGGGAGGCTTTTCTGCCCTTGTTCCCTTGGCTCTCTATGGTCACCTTTTCGACGGTTTGTGTGCGGTTGTGGCTTTAGCACATGAAGTTACTTCAGCCTATGTTTTTGCTAGCTGAGCTTTGTAGTTCTCCACTAGTCTAGGGACCGGTCCCCTTTGCGGCCAAGTCTCTCCACACCGTGTCTGATGTGGAAGCAAGCCCACGGGTGGATCACTCACTTCCCGAGTCTCTAGGACCCCTTCTTCCTTCCTTGTCCTAGGATGAGCTCCTCTGATTCCAGTCGTCAGGACCTCTCTCCACCACTTCCCAACGCTTACTCTTCCTAACTTCAACTGACACTCCGTTTTAAGGTGTTCTTAAGTTTCCACTCATAAACTAACCACACCTACAGGTTGGCTCCGAGACTGTGCTCTCCCTGAGGTGCAATCTCACCCTAACCATGACCTGAAGTGTTGTAGTTATACTAAAAGTGTATGTGTGAACAACGACCTGTGACCTCTTCCTTAACTGTAAATGTGATAACACACCTCTGGCTGAGGTGCAGTACCTCTGTGGCGACTGGACCCTCAGAAGCACCCCACTATCACGGATAGCACATGGAAAAAAAACATGTGCCATGAATTATGGCACACAGAGGGACACGTGTTTTTAACACGTCAGTGCAAACGTCTGTGTTTTTAACTGATGTCTGAAACAGATCTTATACAATCAGCACCGGCCTCTAAAAGTAGCTGTAACTGTAACTTTGTGCTCCTGTGAAGCACTGCCACACCAATCACCGTTATAAGTTTCCCACAAAAACCAAGGTAAAATAAAATGTTTAAATATAAAAAAAGTATAATCATCACTTACTTTCCCATTCTATTAATTCAACTAGTAAAAAATATTATTGACATTGTTGTTTTGTATCCCAAAAAAAGTCTTTAAAGATGTAATCTCATTTGTTTTTTTTCAATAAACTCTATGAAAAAAAATAATGTTCAACAGAAACAACAAATTGTAGGTCTCAGAATATCCGTAATCATAAGAAGAAGGAACTTACTAGGTCACAGGGAATATTGTACAAATGGACCCAAAGCAACAATGGCAGCAATGTTTCTTTTTTACCATTCCATTCCACAAAGTTATTTTCCTCACTTTTTAGTACATTATATGGTGATTTAAATGGTGATATTCAAATATACAACTTGACCTGCAAAGAACAAGCCTCCATACTGAATGGCTTAGTTACCTAAAAAATGAAAAATTGTGGCTCTTCAAAGAAGAAGTTAGAAAAATCTTAGCAATAAGAAAAATTTGGTAAATTGTCTATCTTTTGTGGCCTAATTGCTTGGTATCAATAAATGCTATCGTCCAGCCCTGTTGATCCAGTCTCCATACCTGTTAATCTTTTGGTTTAGGACAGTTGTACATGTCAGTTTTTATTATCATACGTGAAAAATGGTCCATGTTTTTTGCAGTGTGTAGACCCATTTTTGGTCCACCTGTCAGTAATTACGGTACATCCATTTTTCTATTATGAAATTAATTAATCCCTTAACTACCCAGCGATTTTCCATTTTTTGCTCTTTAGTTTTTTCCTCCCCTTCTTCCAAGAGCCATAACTTTATTTTTCTGTCAATATCGCCGTGTGAGGATTGTTTTATACGGCACAAGTACTTTTGAAATAAATCATTTATTTTTTTATATAGTGTATTGGTAAATGGGGTGAAATTGCAAAAAAGAGTGCAATTCCATGATATTTTTTCTTATTTACCATGTTCACTATATGGCAAAATTGACCAAAAGTATCTCCAGGTCACTATGAGTAGATACCAAAGATATATAGTTTTCTTTCAATTTAAGTTGTGTAAAAAAAATTCTGAGGTTTGAAAAAAAAAATCTACTTTTGGTGCCATTTTCCGAGACATGCAACATTTTTCGAGATTTGAGAATAAGTGTTGGCTTATTTTTTGCGCCCAAAGGTGACATTTTTACTGATACTATTATTGAGTAGATGCGATGTTGTGATCACCTCTTATTGTATTTTATTGCAATGTGCGGCAGCCAAAAAAATGTAATTCTGGTATTTTGATTTTTTTTCTCGTTATGCTGTGTATCAATTGAATTCATTTTTTATTTTATGTTTTTATAGATCAGACATTTCTGAACACCAGAATACCAAATGTGTATTATTTTTTTCTATTTATTGTTTTATTTTCAGTGGGGCAAAAGGAGGATGAATCTAACCATTGTTTTTTATTTTTTTTTCCAGATTTTAAATACCTTTTTTGCACTTTTTACTGTTTTTACTAGTCATCTTGAAGTTGTTAATATCTGATCGCTTGTGTTATACAGATCATCAGCCCTGCTCTGTATAGCAAAAATAACGATCTCCTATGAATATCGGCTCACAGGTGGCATTCACAGAATCATAATAATAGACACAAAGGTCATCATCAGCTGTCCCCTGGCTATCATAATAACTGATCTGTGCCCTGCGATTACATCAAGGGAGCGCCGCCAGCATTTATTATATCCTGCTGTTAGAGATTGACAGCGGTATTTAAATCCTAGTAGTACGACAGAGGTCATGAAGGGGTTAAATGTGTGTATTGTCAATTTTTTTTCCATGGGACTATTAAATTGTATTGTCAAGTTTCATCTACAACACATATCAAAGAAGTACACTTAAAAATGCACATTCATTGTAATGGGTCTGTGATCCAGTCACATGTATAATGGATACAGGGCCGGCTCTAGGTTTTTGTGGGCCCCGATCGAAAGAGTCTAGTGGGCGCCATGCACACAGACATGCACCTACACAGATATATACACATACAGGCATACGTACATATACACATTAGAAGACAAATATACAAAAATACATATAAATAAACATAAATATATGCACAGTCATATACATGGACATACATAGATACACATCATGCATGCACACACAGGCACATTAAAGGTATTTTTAATATGGGGAAACCGGCAGCAGCCTCACTAACATCATATAAATCCAAAAGCGGAAATAGAGATCCATAATTTATATATGCATGTCTACCAAGCAAAATATATAAACCTACATTTAGACCTGCGTAATCATATAGTGCATCAGAAAACATACACAAAATTTCAAAAAGTGTACAAATTTTATTAACATGATACTGACAACACAGAATATCACATGATTAGAGACGGATGTCAAAAAGGACACAGTTAAAAGTCATTACTCCTTAAAAACACAGAAAAACAATCATGGGACAGTGTGGTATAAAGTTGGTATAATTATAGTGGTCAAAGATTGGATATATACATACACCCTAAAGTGCATCAAAGCTAATTTACATAGGATCACCAGTCTGGTATGCTTCAGTAATCATAAAAAGGTGTATGATTATACCCCAAATACATCAAGAATAATAACACTGACATTCCAGCAGGTGTAATCAGCAACTGATGTTTAGAATTGATACAACATGCAGATGCAGGCATATTATACATATAAGAAACCACCACGGATTACAAAGGTTAAAGCCTGCATTTCTGCAGTTGGATTATTGGTTACTACCCATATAAGGGTTTACCAACCTTCAGGTCAAAGAATATGGACACCCCAAATGCGTACCATACCATCCTACCACCCAATAAAGGGGAGGAGGGAAAAGCAAAGGGTTTGACCAAAAGACTTGGTAATATGCTGGAGGCAGATTGAAAATAATCAGAGACCACTACCTGTTGAACCACACTGCCCAGCACCTCTACGCGCGTTTCACACTCGCTTCGTCAGGAGGTCCTTTGTAATCCGTGGTGGTTTCTTATATGTATAATATGCCTGCATCTGCATGTTGTATCAATTCTAAACATCAGTTGCTGATTACACCTGCTGGAATGTCAGTGTTAGTATTCTTGATGTATTTGGGGTATAATCATGCACCTTTTTATGATTACTGAAGCATACCAGACTGGTGATCCTATGTAAATTAGCTTTGATGCACTTTAGGGTGTATGTATATATCCAATCTTTGACCACTATAATTATACCAACTTTATACCACACTGTCCCAGGATTGTTTTTCTGTGTTTTTAAGGGGTAATGACTTTTAACTGTGTCCTTTTTGACATCCGTCTCTAATCATGTGATATTCTGTGTTGTCAGTATCATGTTAATAAAATTTGTACACTTTTTGAATTTTTGTGTATGTTTTCTGATGCACTATATGATTACGCAGGTCTAAATGTAGGTTTATATAGCCTCACTAACATCCCCCGCTTGTCTCTGTCCAGCTTCCCCCGGGCATGTGGCTGTGCTGACCGCACTGTGTGATGGCCATCCCTAACAGATATGGCTATACAGTGCACTGTGAGATTGCTGTATATAGATCACAGGAAGGGTTGGGGGCAAATACATCACAGTCGGCATAGGCAGCAGTGGATGGAGCATTCAGGTTACTGGAGTCACTATGTGGCATACACATTACTGGGGGTGTGCAGACATCATTGGAGGTAAAGAGACAGCACTGGGGGCATACATGTTACTTGGGGGAATACACATTACTGGGGTCACTTGGGGGCATACACATTACTAGGGTCAGGGGGGGTAAACACATTACTAGAGCTGCTGAGGGACGTACACATTACTGGGGTCAGTGGGAGCATACAAATTACTGTGGCCAGTCGTGGCATACATATTACTGAGGCCAGTGGTGGCATACACATTATTGGTACAAGTGGGTGGCAAACACATTACTAGGGTTAGTGGGGTGCATAAACATTATTGGGGTCAGTGGGGTGCATACACACTACTGGGGTCAGTAGGGGGCATATACATTCTGGGGAACACTGGAGGCCTGGGGGCATACACATTACTGGGGGATGCTGGGAGCCTGTGGGGCATACAAACTGGCCCTGGGGACCAGTGGAGCATACATAGTGGCCCTGAGGATCTGTGGGCACACATAATGGTACTGGGGATGTTGAGGGCCTGTGGGGCATACATACTGGCACTGAGGACCGTGTTGCATACATACAGGTCCTGGGAATGCTGGGTTGTCTGAGGGCATACATACTGGCCCTGGGGATACTGGGGGCCTGTGGAGCATACATACTGGCCCTGGGAATGCTGGGACCTTTGAGGCATTCATACTGGCCCTGGAGGCCTGTGAAGCATACATACTGGCCCTAGTAATGCTGGGGGCTTATGGGGCATACATACTGGCCCTGGAAACTCTGGGGGCATATGCAAGCAGGAGGTAGCAGTGGAGGACGCTGGGGGCACATGCAGGCCAGGCCGCACTGGAGGACACTGGGGGCTGGCAGCCACTCCACTTCACCTGTGGGACAGGAGCACATTGTGTGCTAACTCCGTCCACAGATGAACCCCAGCCTGCAATGTACGTGCATGCAGCATTCAGCAGTGAATGCTGTTGGCGCATTCTCGGCTGGTTTAAATTACTGGCAGCCAGCAAAGTGCAGATGCCTGCTGGAGCACTGTCTGCGGTCCATGGAAATCTGCCCGGGGGCCGCAGGAAAGCTAGTGATGACCTGCTCTTGCCGACCACGAATGGGCCCCCTCTGCTGCCCAGGGCTCTGGTACTTGCCAGGTTCTCCGGATGCTGATGCCGCTCCTGAATAGATAGCACATGTAGCAGAAAAGCATATCACTGATGATTGTGCAGTTTTTCCATTATAACGCAAATAGTAACTTTTAAAGATTGCTTTCCATTTCTGTTAACTTTTCAGCCTGTAAGCTTTTTTTTGTATAACTGAATGTTTTATTAATTTTTTTTAAAAACAGACACGGAAAAAGTACATGAATGCATAGATATGTCTCACAAGCATATGAGCAATAACTGTATATTGAGAATCAGTATACATATCATACTATCCACTAATACAATAAAAACAGGGAATGTGACAAGACAAACAAAACAATACTAGACAAGGAGATATAAGGAGGGGAGGGGATGAAGTGGTGAGGGTGGATATATCAGGCTTCCATCAAAACCATACCTTACTATTATTCTTTATTGGCCCAATAGGTGTCCCAAAGTGACCAAACGCTCTCAACATGATCTACCTTGTTATTTGACAGGGCAGATAAATACTCCATCCTTCTCACATCTTGGATCCGAGAATGGAGATCTGTAAGTGAGGGTGGATGGGCTAACCTCCAGTTACGGGCAATTAGACATCTATCTGCTGTAGTTATATGTAACAATAACCGCTTCACTCTTTTTCCCAGCTGAACAAGTGGTATATTTGTCACGGGAGGAGGAGGGGACGCTGCGCTCACCCACTGCTCGGGTCAGGCTACTGCTGCTGCTGCTCGGTGGTGGCTCGAGCGGTGGGCCGGATCCCGGGGACTCAAGCGGCGTTCCTCGCCCGTGAGTGAAAGGGGGGTGGTTTGGGTTTAGGGATATTGTCCGTGACACCACCCACGGTTGTGGTGAGAGTGGTGACACCACCGCTGCTCTGGATGGGGGATCCCGGGAGCGATGACAGGGAGCAGCTTGGATGTTGGTTCTCCCATCTGTGGGTAGGGGGTTTGGTTGTCCCGGGGCCTGGTGAGGGGTTGGGTAGGAATGGCAGGCGGGTTACGGGGCCTGGTGAGGTGCAGGGTCGCGGGGGCAGCGCTGTGCCGCACGGCACAGTGGTACTCACTCAGCCAATGATGAATGCAAAGTCTCCGGTAAAACAAGCTGGATGGACGGGTCCCACAGACGGCTGTGGTGTTTCTCCTCCCGGCAGGTTGATGGTGACATCCTTTCCCTGCACCTGTGTTGTGTGACGGTTCCAATGGCTTCCCACCGGTAACCCGCTCCCCAGCTTGGGTGGATGCTGAGGGAGCCCCTTTTGCCCGCAGGCTCTGGCCCTGGGAACTGTAGCCTTGGCGGTGACTGTGTTTCCCTTTTCAGTTTGAGCTGTCGCCTTCAATCGGGACTTGAGTGCTGGGAAACCCCGGAGGTTCCCTTCGCTAACGGATTTGACAAATTCAATGGCAACTCCTAGCCTTGTCGGGGTCCGTAAGGCCTGCCGGATGGTGCTGACTTCTCTTTGCTCGCCGGTCCGGTACCGCCGGGCCACCGCCCGCCCACGGTCCTTACAGTTTGCTCCAATAGGCCTCTCCTGCAGACGGTCACCACCATCTGCCAACCTTGCTGTTCCGTCCGGGTCACACACCCGGACCACCTTCAGACTGCTCCACTACCACTTTTCGTCCTCTCACTTTCACTACTCAACTCTCAACTCTCTCCAAACTAATCTCAATTCCTTTTCCCGCCTCCAGGACTGTGTACTCCTTGGTGGGCGGGACCAACCACCTGGCCCACCCCCCTGGTGTGGACATCAGCCCCTGGAGGGAGGCAACAAGGATTTTGTGTTTGGCTTCGGTGTGCCTGACCGGGGTGTGGGGTGTGTTGGTGTAGTTCTGTGACGACCTGGCTTGTCCAGGGCGCCACATATTTAATATATAGAATTTAGGATCCAGGGGAACCCGAAGGCCAGTTACTTTATATATAAGGGATTGCACCAACCTCCAGAAGCACTGGATAATGGGGCATACCCAGAATATGTGTGGTATGTCTCCTCCTGTAGCTCCACACCTCCAACAATTGTCAGGTATAGCTGGGTTTAGTTTATGTAGTAGTGATGGGGTGTGATACTAATACATGAGTAATTTATACTGATTTTCCTTATAGACATAGCATGAGGATGTCTTAGAGGCAGTATCCCAGATCCGTTTCCACATACACAGGGGAATGGTCTCACCAAGGAAATCTTCCCATTTCCTCATATATGTATGATCTGGCTTATCTTCTGGGCAGGGGATAATTAAAATGCGGTATATATCTGAGATGAGGCCTTTAGTAGAGACCCCAGCTCTGCATAATCTCTCAAAAAGTGTAGGGATAGAGACTTCTAAGGAGGTAAAAAGGGAGTGCATCAGGTGTCTAATTTGTAAATACCGATATTGGGAATTGCCAGGGAGATTACATTTATCAGTTATGGTGGCGTAGGGGAGAAGGACTCTGGAACGTGCGTCTACTATGTCAGCAAAGCAAAAGAGTTTCCTGTCAAACCATGTCTTAGTCGCTGTACCCTGCATACCGTCTGGCATTATGGGATTAAAAAGAAAAGAAGTCAAGGGAGAGTGTTCAGATTTAAGTGGAAACGTTTTGACACAACAGTCCCATATCCTCTTCGTGAAGGCTATAGGGCCCAGAATATGTGGGTCAGGCTTGTTTGATGAGGTGCCCCAGAGGTAGGAATTGGGGTGTATTGGGGCGAGCCATAACTTATCTATTTCCATACATCTAGAGAAGGCACTGCGATTAGACCATGCAGGGATGTGGCGTAGATGTACTGCCCAATAGTACCTAGTAATATCAGGGACCCCTAGGCCTCCTCTCAGTTTACTGTCAAACAAAGTTGTTTTCTTGATTCTATGTCTCTTGTGGGCCCAAACAAATTGAAGTATACTAGACTGAATGTTGCGCAACTCTTTGTATGGTACACACACCGGAAGGGTCTCAAATAGGTAAAGTAGCTTCGGCAGGACAGACATTTTGACTGCAGAGATTCTTCCAAGCAGAGACAATGGGAGCTTGTTCCAATTGAGCAGGAGCCTTTTTATCTCAGTAAATAAACTAGGATAGTTCTGCTGGTACAAGAGCTTATACTTAGATGTTAGTTGTATCCCCAGGTATGTCAAGGAAATATTTTTCCATTTATAATTGTAGTTTTCCTGTAAGGAGGAAACTCGCCCCTGTGGAATATTAATAGGCAGGGCTTTCAGTTTGCTCTGGTTGACCCTATGCCCTGACAGAATTCCAAATTGTAGCAATAGGGAATGCAAATTCGGGAGGGTGGTATGTGGTTGGGACAAAATCAATAGGACATCATCCGCATATAAGGATAGCTTAAACTCCTTGTCTCTCACCATTACTCCACGTATATTAGGGTCAATTGGAATAGCAGCAGCCAATGGCTCAATGCACATAACAAAGAGCAGGGGGGACAAAGGGCATCCCTGACGAGTGCCATTGTGTATCTGAAAGGGTTGAGATGCGGCATAAGGAAGTTTGACCGATGCTGAGGGGCATGAATATAAACTTTTCAGGGCTGTAATAAATGCACCCGAGATTTCAAAATGACGCAATGTTTCAAGCATGAATGGCCACCCCAGATGGTCAAACGCCTTCTCTGCATCCAAACTAAGAAGGAGTGCTTCACTCTCTGTCTTATTAACAACTTCTACTAAGTCAATAATCTTCCTGGTGTTGTCCCCCCCTTGCCTACATGGGACAAAACCCACCTGGTCTTTGTGTATTAGGTGAGGGAGCAGGACCGAAAGACGTAGAGCCAGTAGTTTAGTAAAGATTTTCAAATCAGCATTAAGGAGTGCTATAGGCCTATAATTGGCACATTCCATAGCATCCTTCCCCGGTTTGGGTATGAGCGTAATATAAGAATGTAATATACTTGTAGGTATAGGGTAGCCCGTGAGGAAGCTATTAAATAATTTAACTAAATAGGGGGTGAGTCGATCCGCAAATGCCTTGTAGTAAAAATATGTCAGACCATCTGGACCCGGTGATTTTCCATTAGGACGTAATTTAAGCACCTCTTCTACTTCTTCACACGTGATTTCTTTATTCAGTGTATTTGCAGCACTCTGAGTAAGAGTAGGCAACTTACACTGCTCAATAAAGGAGTGGATTAGCTCCCTCTGCTTTCCTGGGTCTGTAGGAAGAGTGCTGGGCAAAGAATACAATCTTGACAAATAATCCTGAAAAATCTTTGGTGGGGTCATAGAAAATATTCCCCCCCGAATCTCTCAAGGCATAAACGGATGAGTTCCCCCTATCCTCTCTAAGTTGGCGAGCCAAAAGGGAGTGAGACTTATTTCCTTTGTCATATTATTTATGCCTGCTATAAAGTAGTATTTTTTCTGTTATATTGACCTCTAGGTCCTTCAGTTGGGCACGAGTCTTTACTATACCTCTAAGGGTACATATTGATGGGTTAAGGGTCATCCTATTTTCTTTGTCTCTGAGACTTCTGAGGAGCTGATCTCTCTGATAAAGTCTATCTTTTTTGATACGGGATCTTAATGCTATGCATTGTCCTCTAAAGACGGCCTTATGGGCTTCCCAAACCGTAGAAAAATTAGGCACTGACCCCTCGTTGTTCTTGAAGTATTCTATCAGTCCTGCTTCTAGTTTGTCTCTGTAGGGAGTTGTCTTGAGGAGGGACTCATTGAGCCTCCAGTGGCAGACTCTTGTGCGTGGCGTTGTCTGATCTGGAGTGAGAGTCATTGGCGCGTGGTCTGACCACGTTATTGCACCAATATCCACATTGCTCGTCAATCTAAGGGCTTGAATGTTGCCAAAGAAGAAGTCGATCCGGGTGTGTGTACCATGAGGGGGAGAGTAGAAGGTAAAGGTTTTTTCTGAGGGATGTTTAACTCGCCACAAATCAAATAAGGTAAACCTGCGGATCAGTCTTCGAAAGGCAACTATCAATTTACGCTGAGACGGGCTCGACAATTGATTGTTAATGATCAACCTGTCTAAAGAGTCAGAGAAAATAGTGTTAAAATCTCCACCCACAATCCACGCTGAGGAAGGAAGGCGTGTGAGTTTGAGGAATACCCGGTTCAAAAAGAGGATCTGGGAGGTATTAGGGGCGTAAATATCACACAAAATGATTGGAAGATCCTTATATGTCCCTTGTAGGATAAGGTACCTACCCTGTGGGTCTGCCAAGGAGGTCGTAACTTGAATGGAACAGGTCCTTGATATCAAAATAGCCACATCGGCTTTTTTCCTTTCCTGGGAAGCTAAAAAAATCGTGGGGTACAGATGTTTAGCAAAATTGCAGTTCCCATTGAGGTTCAAGTGCGTTTCTTGCAAGAAAACCACATCAGCTCGCTGGGTCCGCATCTTACCAAGCGCCATACGACTCTTAATGTTTGAGTTTAAACCCTTAACATTTAACGTTAAAATTTTAACCATATTTTAAGTTGTAGTAGTATAATGCAAAATTAGCATTACATACGAAGGATAACCGGGTATTGCCCATCTCACAACTGCCTAAAGGCCCATGCTGGATGGCTCTCAATGGGGTACAGAGGATTCCCTCACCACAGTTAGGGTAGACACATAAGGAATGGGAAAAGACAATGACAAAACACATAACATATAGAGCATAACATTTACATGTCACAAATGTTACCGGAGAGGAGTGAAGCTATGGGCAAAAGCCTTTACCTCGGCCAACGTCTTCTCCGGCCAGGGTCAAAGAAGAAAAAATTGGCATAACGTAAAAAATTTTACCAATATCTAAACCCTAACCTCCCTTACCAACTCTTCCATAGGAGGAACCAGGGTAACTCTAACCCTTGAAGGGGGTTTGTAGCTATGGACACTCTGCTATCGCAGTCAATATCGGAAGCTAGATTCAAAACATCTACAAGAGGGGAGTATTCAATTCTCACCGCCCTAGTAGCAAACCAATGCAAATTTTATGAGGAGTCATAACCAGATATATTAATATCAAAAAAAGAGAAGAAAAAAAAAAAAGTGAACAGCTACTTATGAAAGAAAGGACCAACGAAAGTCCCTGTAATAAACAAGGGAGGGCATGAAGCCCCCCCCCATTACCCCCAAAGGGGGCTGCAGCTTGAAACCAGAGATTCAAACAAGGAGCTCCAGTTCCCTGAAGAGAAAAAAAAAATAAAAAAATAAAAATTGTCATCTCAGGTTGGAGCTTGTCATGCCTTAGGCCGTGATGAGGGAGATTCCCCCCCTAGAGTCCACTTTCTGCCAGACTGGACGGGGTGGATTGGATGGCATCTCTAATTCCCAGTCTACTAGGGTGGGTGGAGGGATTCCCAGGTCAGTGCAGAAGGCCGGGAGGTCCCGAGTTGAGCGTAGCACAGCCGTTTCACCATCTTTTCAGGCTATGAGGGCAAATGGGAACCCCCAGCGATATCGGATGCCTTTATCTTTTAAGGATGCAAGTAGTGGCTGCAGGTGTCTCCTTTTCTGTAGGGTGATCCAAGATAGATCAGGAAATAATTGGATCCGAGTCCCTTGATATTCAATTCTCTCTGAGGTATGGGCTTTAGCCATAATGGACTCTTTTAGTTGGAAGTCGTGGACGCAGCAGATAATGTTACGAGATTGATTTTGAGGCCCCCTAGGGCGTAATGCTCTATCCAATTTTATCCTTTGAGTTATAGGGCGCTCCAGCACAGTGTTAAATATGGTTTCAAGTATGGCATGGACATCCTCATTACCCGTGGCTTCAGGGAAACCTCTCACTCGGATATTCTTACGGCGTCCTCTGTTATCCAGGTCTTCCAGATGTTTGTTAGTTTCACTCAGAGCCTGAGCATAGGAAGTCACATTTTTCTGTAATTTGATAATGTACTGTCTAGTGGCATCGTGTTCCCTTTCCACTGAGTCCACTCTATCTGCCAGTAGCCCAACATCTTGACGGATTGAGTTAATTTCTGACTTACAGGTTTCTTTCACCTCTGATATCAGGGATTTGAAGTCTTCCTTGGTAGGAAGGAGATCGAGATACTTTTTAAATCTTCTATGGTCAAAATGGTGTTCCATATCTCCCAACTCAGTCTCCGATGGGGACTTACGTGACCCTCCCTCGTCCTCCTGCTGAGACACCAGAGCAGACAGTGAAGGCATAGTGTCTAGGTCCATATCCAATGGATCCGACCACGTACTTTTATTTTTCGCCTGACTGCCTTTAAGGGTTGATTGTCTTTGTGCCTTAGGTGGCATAGGATCTCTCACAGCACAGTTTTTCTTAGTAAGAAACTTGTCCAATGGAGTCACAAACGGCTGTCCCCTTCTTAATCTGATTGACCACCCTGGTCCTCTTCTCCTCCTCAGCCCAGCCAGATCGTTACTTAGTCAGTGCAGTGTATTATGTCTCTTTTCAGTATTCCTTATATATATATGAGACTATTAAAGTAAAGCTGTCCACTTATATCCTCCATTCGGGCGGTAGAATGAGCCTCCCCTCTACTCAGACATTTTACAGGGTTACATTACTCCTTCACAGCTCCCTCATGCGGTGTTTTCTTTGAAGCAAGTCAGTGTCACAGTGACCACGAGCTGGTGATAGGGTAATGTGCAGGGAGCCAAGGAATGTCCACTAGGTGTCAGTGCAGACCTTTTTTTAGCCGAGCACTTAGAGTAAAGCTTTATCCAGCAGGTGGCAGTGCAGAGCTCTGTAAAAGCTTTCCTGTTTTTTAAGGCATTTGCAGCATAGTTTCCCGCCTTCTTCTTCTTCAGCTCTCAAAGCCTGCAAAATTGCGTCGCCCACATGGAGCCCTGGTGTCCCGAGAGGGGCGCAATCAGAGCTGATGCACCTCTGGGGTACAACCACTCCGTCACTTGGAAATGCCTCCTTCTCTCCTGTGTCTGAACTGGGACAGCACTGAAGGTGAGACTCAGGGCTGCACTCTGACTATGTGCAGGTGCTATGGCATTTCAGGGAGGGGGGCCAAGGGTCTCCTTCTCTGGGGGAAAAGGCCTTACCTCCACTGTGTCTCGGTGCGTGCTAGGAGCTGTCCCACGGGTATAGTTCCGATCTCAGTGTTCTGCTTGGAGCCCTCCTGGAGTTGTGCTCCCAGCCTAGGTCTGTGTCCAGAGCTTGTGGTGATAGCTGGAGATCCTGGCTTGCACCTTGCTGGCTACTTAGGGGTGCTGAATCCTACAGGTATCTTCCAGAGTAGCAGGGGACCCAAGTTAGGGTGTTTTGCAGCAGATTGTAAAGTTTAAAGAAGAAGTTTTGTGTTCTAAAAGCAGGAGCCCAAGTGAAGTGCTTCTTCCCTGTTAGGTGCCTAGGCCACACCCCCTCAGCCTGTAAGCTTTGATTTGAAACTTCCGTTCTTAAAGGCAGATGAAAACAATCCCATGCTTCATAGTCATAATGTACAGTCAGGGCCAGAAATATTTGGACAGTGACACAAGTTTTGTTATTTTAGCTGTTTACAAAAACATGTTCAGAAATACAATTATATATATATAATATGGGCTGAAAGTGCACACTTCCACCTGCAATATGAGAGTTTTCACATTCAAATCGGAGAAAGGGTTTAGGAATCATAGCTCTGTAATGCATAGCCTCCTCTTTTTCAAGGGACCAAAAGTAATTGGACAAGGGACTCTAAGGGCTGCAATTAACTCTGAAGGCGTCTCCCTCGTTAACCTGTAATCAATGAAGTAGTTAAAAGGTCTGGGGTTGATTACAGGTGTGTGGTTTTGCATTTGGAAGCTGTTGCTGTGACCAGACAAATGCGGTCTAAGGAACTCTCAATTGAGGTGAAGCAGAACATCCTGAGGCTGAAAAAAAAGAAAAAATCCATCAGAGAGATAGCAGACATGCTTGGAGTAGCAAAATCAACAGTCGGGTACATTCTGAGAAAAAAGGAATTGACTGGTGAGCTTGGGAACTCAAAAAGGCCTGGGCGTCCACGGATGACAACAGTGGTGGATGATCGCCGCATACTTTCTTTGGTGAAGAAGAACCCGTTCACAACATCAACTGAAGTCCAGAACACTCTCAGTGAAGTAGGTGTATCTGTCTCTAAGTCAACAGTAAAGAGAAGACTCCATGAAAGTAAATACAAAGGGTTCACATCTAGATGCAAACCATTCATCAATTCCAAAAATAGACAGGCCAGAGTTAAATTTGCTGAAAAACACCTCATGAAGCCAGCTCAGTTCTGGAAAAGTATTCTATGGACAGATGAGACAAAGATCAACCTGTACCAGAATGATGGGAAGAAAAAAGTTTGGAGAAGAAAGGGAACGGCACATGATCCAAGGCACAAAACATCCTCTGTAATACATGGTGGAGGCAACGTGATGGCATGGGCATGCATGGCTTTCAATGGCACTGGGTCACTTGTGTTTATTGATGACATAACAGCAGACAAGAGTAGCCGGATGAATTCTGAAGTGTACCGGGATATACTTTCAGCCCAGATTCAGCCAAATGCCGCAAAGTTGATCGGACGGCGCTTCATAGTAAAGATAGACAATGACCCCAAGCATACAGCCAAAGCTACCCAGGAGTTCATGAGTGCAAAAAAGTGGAACATTCTGCAATGGCCAAGTCAATCACCAGATCTTAACCCAATTGAGCATGCATTTCACTTGCTCAAATCCAGACTTAAGACGGAAAGACCCACAAACAAGCAAGACCTGAAGGCTGCGTCTGTAAAGGCCTGGCAAAGCATTAAGAAGGAGGAAACCCAGCGTTTGATGATGTCCATGGGTTCCAGACTTAAGACAGTGATTGCCTCCAAAGGATTCGCAACAAAATATTGAAAATAAAAATATTTTGTTTGGGTTTGGTTTATTTGTCCAATTACTTTTGACCTCCTAAAATGTGGAGTGTTTGTAAAGAAATGTGTACAATTCCTACAATTTCTATCAGATATTTTTGTTCAAACCTTCAAATTAAACGTTACAATCTGCACTTGAATTCTGTTGTAGAGGTTTCATTTCAAATCCAATGTGGTGGCATGCAGAGCCCAACTCGCGAAAATTGTGTCACTGTCCAAATATTTCTGGACCTAACTGTATTTTCTTTTCTCTTCCTCTAAGACTGTTGGACAAACTTATGATTCATTGACCGATTTTTATTTGTATTTTCATCCATATTCCATCCGTATGACATTCACTTGTCATCTGTATGTACGATTTGTATATTCATATAACATTCGTGTAGCATCTGCATTTATATATCATCAGTTAATAAAATATAAGACCAAATACAGTTTCCTATCTTACGTAGATATGCAAAATTTGGGTTTATGAATATTGTTTCAAATTCAATGAATGATTCTTATCTTAACTTATTTCCTGATTTTAAAAATCACTTTTATGTTCAACCATCATGTATGTAACTTTCATTCTGTAACTTTATTGGAAATTAATTCTTGTGCCTTTTCCTTTTCTCATCAAGGCTTCTCTTAATATCTTTTGTCATAAAGAAAGCGTGCAGATCTTCTCTGTGAAGCATTTAGCAGTAGTCCCCCATAATTTTCCATCATGTTCCATCTACCTTAGTATCATGTTCAAGTTCCATCTCCTTGATACCCTGATGAAATCTTTTTAGCTGCTCTTTGCTGAAAGGTTTTCAGGAAAGTAGTCCATATGAGAATGTAAGAAACATAATTTCAAATTCATCAGATAACCAAAGGCTTAGAAAATTTCAGCATGTTCTACATGATGGACTTAAATTTTTAGATTTTTGGTGTTACCTATAAATTTCTTCACCACTTCTTTAAGAGAATCCAAAGCCCTTTTCTCAACAGCTTTAATTTTTCTTTCAAACATGTTGTCCATTCTGAAAATACGGACCCACAAAAATGCCTTCATTCAATTTTTCTTTCTTACAGTCCCTGAAACTTGTTATACAGGTACTTAAAAGTCTCCCCTTCTTTTGGTAGAGCTTTCACAAACTGCTTCATCAGTCCAAGCTTAATGTGGAGTGTTAGCAGGAGAACTTCAGTGGGATCAGCTAAATTATCCTCAACTATGTTTTTTACTCCAGGTTGCAAAGATGTTCTTGTTGGCCAACTTTTTTGGTTCCAGTGATGAGTCTTATCCCAGCTGACCCATTCACACAAAAAGCATAGATATTTTGTGTATCATCCTTGCTGTACAAGGATCAAAGAAAGAACTTTCAGATCACCACATATTGACTATGCCGGATCCTCATTGTTATGTTCCTTGAGAATAAAGTTTAAATTCTCCTAGCTTTCCTTTAAGTGCACAAAATGCCCTACAGGTACTGAGGCATACTTGCTGTGTTTGTGAACTAGCACAGCTTTCAGACTTTTTTGGGATGAATCAATAAAGAGACTCCACTCACTCACATTGTACTCAATGTTAAATTTTGACATCAGCCCAGGAGCATCACTGCAATACACTAGAGCACCATCTTGAGAAACATATAGAATGAATTTCGTTTCTCTGCTACTGTACCATGAAAAACAGGTACCATCTGCTAGCAGGTTCTTTTCCTTTAGTCTAGAGCCTAAAAGTTCTGCAGAATTTTTAGGAAGATCCAAGTTCCTGAATAAATCATTAAATTCGAGCTGTGAAAAAAGCTGTGACTTGGGATAATCCACCAAAAGTCAAGCAAAGGGGTCAAAGTATGGTGCAAGAAAAAGTCTATGGAGTCAGTGTTTGTGAAAAAATTGTACTTGATGGAATTTTTAATATACTTTTTCTGAGATTAGCGATCAAAATATATAAAAATCACCTGTAACTTTTCAAACAATTTAACCCTTGCAGACCTGTGTAATTGCAATGTATTAATATAAATCAGATGTAAAATGGATGATCCGTATGGGATATAATTTTTTTTTGCGCACCTATAGACTTGAATAGTTAAGGCTCAATCGAAAAGACAAGTGTATACTGCAATTTTTCAGCAAACATCTGTATAATACGAGCCCTAACAGTCACATAAAAATCAAAGAGGTAAGGGGACACAGGTACAAAAGCTTTCATCACAGCTCAAAAATGAGTTATAAAAAAAGATGTAGTTGTACAACTAAATAATACAAGTTGCACAAAAGTTGAAAAGATGGCGGTAGAGATGATTCCTAATGAGTTAATGGAATTAGGCACCTACAGATGTAAAATTTTCCATATGTAAACATAATAGCTGGTTAAGTGTTATGTAACATCCTTAGGTATATAAATAATGTACACTTACTAAGTACGGAAGATATCATGGGTCAATTACTGGTAACTCAATATTGCCTTGAAGGTGCCTAGATGCTCAGTAAGAGATTCTCATCAGTTCATGTCAGGTTATTTTTAGATGGACACTTACACAACACTTTTACATTAATTGAAATAAAAGATGCCACATGCTCATAATTCCTTGTTTGCAGATGCACAAAACCCCAGTAATTAGCAGTGGTATCTAGATATAGTTGAAATAACAAAGTAATTTCCTTATGTATATAAAGGGGATTTTATGAGGTTTAACTTTAAGGCTTATTAGTACTTTTGCTTAATGCTGGCAGACCATAGAAATCTATTGTCAAGATGTTTATTATAATGATGGTGCCGATTCTGTGCTGTATATTCAACGGCTGGATTACTTGTAAAGGCAAGCTGTTCCACTGCAGACCAAAATAGTACGCTTTCCTAAAGATAAGAGGTATAAAATGACTTGCCTTTTTCTGCAATCACAGACGATGAAATGCTTGCTCCAAAGGATATGTCACCTAATCTCTACCAGCTGACACAAGTACGGGTTTCTTAACTGAGGCATAATGTATTGGCATAATCTTTAACTCTTTATTAAATGATTACTAACTGTGTTACACAAGAAGTGAAGACCTCTTGGTTTCATCATCTTCTTAGATCCAGTTTTGTATGAGAACAACGCTTGTACATTATTAGTTGGTCTTTTGCTTATGGTGATTATTCCAATAATAGCCCATTACTTATCTATTGAGAATAAACTATGATGTGAAATTGAAATTTTCACGTACAGTTACAAGAAAAGGTAAGTGAAACTACTGAACTTAGCTATATTTATGATTAGTAATAAAATATAGTCTGATAGTTTTCTATGTCAAAATTATAACACACAAGCTAAGAAAACTAGCCTTACCGTTTAGGCCGAAAAGACGAGAACTTATTGATTAATGACATCTTTAGCTAATCTGAACATCTGAGCTAATTGGCAAAAGTTGTTTTAATTAGGAATCCTAATTAGGATGTGTTTTTTGCCACTTTATATATAAATATTTTTGCCATGTGACTCTTGCCATAATCGATTTGTTTAGGAGGTTTGCATTCCAAAACTCTTCCAAATCAAACTAATAAAAACTATATTTTGGAACACGGCCCTTAAGATAGTCTTCTTTAATATTTAATTTTATTATTCACTATTTTCTTGTTGACTTTCATATTGACCAAGGTCTGTTGAATGGGAGGTTGAGCATTCTTTCTATACATGTTTCCAAGTGTTGTGGTGAGCCACTCAGCCACTATATGATCTTATCACCCATATTAAATACACATATAGTACTATGCTGTGCTCTCCTTTATTTTTAAGTATTCTTTAACAGTAAACAACTCCAGGGCACTGTTATCCTCTTCATACAAGAAATATCAGACTGGACATCTCTTCTAGTTTTGAAGAATTTAATTGTTCAATGAAATTCATAGAATCGTTACACGTTTCCAGTTAAAATTACCCCTTTATGAGACCAGTAAAGAAAAGATATTGTTACCCAAAGTCATATAACCAATTTATGAATTTTAATTAAAAAATAAAATGCTTAAATAAAGAAGTGTAGTCCAGTCTGACATTTTCAATGAAGTGGTTGACAGCGACCTGTAGGTGTGTTTTATAAATTCTTACCTGCCATCATTTGGATAATCCATTGAGCAGTTGACCTCATTTTACTCTGAATTGGGTTACAGGTGCAAAATTTGACAGCATAGGGTGAGCATCCCCATCTAGGGATTACCTGCTACCATTTACCATATATTTCTTTAATGTATTACATTGCCATCCTCTTATTCTTTTTCCTCCACATTGCACACAATTTTATTTTTATTACACTTGCTCTTGTCTTGTCTGCTCAATTTATTTCGGGAGCCAAAAAATGGATTGCAGACAGTATGGACATTTCCTGTACATTAAAGTCTATGTGAAAAAGATCACAACACATCATCATCCCTTATGTCACCCATTTAATGGATTTTTAGTATTTTTATTCACCTTGTCCAGAACACTAAAGGTGTCTAAAAAACGGATCTGTTAAAAATGGAAAAATAAGTATCCAAAGAAATTCAAAATGGAAAATCAAAGCTTCTGTAAATTGAAATATTGGGATTTAGTTTGATATCTGTATAAATCCATTTTTTATATGTCCATTTTTTTTGTTAGACTGGATCCACTATAAGTGGACATATTAACATCGCTATATTCTTTTTACGTAACTGTATAATTAAACAGCTTCTTTTAAGTCAGATAAAGTCATTTTCATTAAAGAGGTTTTCCAGTGTTAAGCTACAAGATTGCAGTCACTCTATGTGACTGCAAACTTGTAAATCTTCACATAGTGCACTCTGCACTCTGTAAGGATTCTCCAGTGCCGTTGCTGGAGCAGCGGGCGTATGATCACAAGTATCTGAGCAAGGCCGGATAAAGTCTAATCGGAATATTGCCAGAAGTATACAAATTGCATACTTGCAATCACATGATAGCTTGCTCCCACCGCTGTCACAGAAGACTCTCACAGTGTGCAGTGTGCGCAATGTGCAGATTTACAAGTCCGTAGTCACATAAAGTAACTGAAAACTTGTAGCTTAAGACCAAAAGACCCCTTTAAAATAGCAAAAATGTTTATCAGGTTCTCAAAACAGAACTTTTATATATTGTCACTAACATAAGGTCACAGTGCAAAAGTTGTATTTACTGAAAGCATCTGTAAAATCTATATACAATTCATTATTTTAAATGTCTACTATATATAATCATGAAAAAAATCAGACACTGTGGCTGTGTATCAAAATGCGAGGGACCCCATGCGGCTTTTTTTTAAAAATGTTTAAATGTTTAAATAATTAATTTTAATAACCAGCTTGCGATCACCCCAAATTTGAAGCCCAGCCAAGATAAAGCTGACAGCTGGGGGCTGGTATTCTCAGGCTGGAGAGGCTCATGGTTATTAGTCCCTCCCCAGCCTAAAAGTAGCAGCCCGTAGCCACCCCAGAATTATCACATTCATTAGATGCCATAATTCCGGCAATTTACCAGGCTCAACTCGATTGCCCTGGTGCGGTGGCATTCATTGTAGCATAAGGGGTTAATGACATCTGTGATTTGTCAAAAAATTACAGCTACGGTTAGCAATGGGGAGGAGTCTATTAGACCCCTCAATTACTAACCCTGTAAGTGAAAAGAAATAAGCACAAAGCACAAAGAAATATCCTTCATTTAAAAAAAAAAAAAAAAGAAAAGAAAACACCCTTTTTTTTTCAATTTATTAACCCCAAAACACCCTGCAGGTCAGACTTAATCGACACGAGGTCCCACAAAGATCCTGGTTCTGCTACATCTGAAGTTGCAGTGCGCAGTCACATCAGAAGACATGACCGCTCACTGTGGCATCAGGGAAACACTGTTGGAGCTGCAATTGGACAAGTAAAGTCACTGAGTTCACCTAAATTTACAGTTGGAGGTTCCCATGGTACCCCAGCTGTGACATCAGGTGAACTGACCTCTGGTGAGCTCATTGACCTCAGTGACCTCACCTCAGTTGAAGTAATTGAAGTACATGTCGGATTACTGGATTAGGTTATGGGCACACTTTGAGTATTTGGTTGCAGACATGTCTGCACCAAATACTGGCATTACTGCATACTGCCAACAAGAGGCGATCAAAACATATCTACTCCAAAATGATGTCAGTAAAAAATATCATCTCAGGGTGCAAAAAATAAAAAGTACACAGACCCAGATCCCAAAAAAAGAAAACGTTATGAGTCATGGAAAATGGCAACACAAGCAAAAAAAAACAAATGATTTCCAATTAAATGAAATCCAATGAAATCTTTCATTGATTTCCTCTTTCAATGACCACTGTGTGTACTTTATAGGTGTGACACTCACTTTATCCCTCCTAAGTATTTGCAGTTGCAGATTATATGCAAGTGTTCTTCACTATTGTGGTCATTGTATGTCTATGTTGGTTAGTAGTTAGTGGGATGCACATGCCACCGCCACTAAGCTGGGAAGAAAGAGCAGGACTGCATAAATTGTAATAGGCTAGTCTTATGCAGCAGGTGAGGGAGGATGGCCAAGCTGTGAGCAGCTAGTTTCTGTGAAGTATTTGTGAAGGTGACATTGTTATTGGTGGTACAAATGCTAATAAAGTGTTTCACACCTAATCGACCTCCTAGATTTATTCATGACAACAGTTTATGAAGTGTGAATATAATAATGTATGAAATATCAAACATTAATATGACATCTTAGTGTTTGAATTGTGCTACTTGAAATGAGATGACATGAAATATAAAATATTCACAAATAGCATATCAGTAATGGTGCACAATTTAAAGCATGATTCCAACATTTTTTTTTTATTTTTTTATTCAACACTGGAGTAGTGCTTTAAATCTCATGGTCACAGATGGAGGCCTGTGGGAACCTCCATTTGTGTCCGCAAATCACCTGAGTGACATCACTGCTGATTACGTGGCTCACTTAGTCTCTGCCTGAAGGTCACAGTGGTCATGTTTTATGACACTCGCTGTGAATTCAGATGTAGCAGTAGTGGGACCTCATGTGGATTACGTCGGACCTGTAGGGCTATTTTGGGGGTTAATAAAGTGGTGAAAGAAGGTTTTTTTTGTATTTCACTTCAAATAAATGATTTTTTTGGGTGTTTGTGTTTATTTCTTTTCACTTACAGATTAGTAATGGGGCGTCTCATCGATGCCTCCCGTTACTAACCAAGGGCTTAGTGACAGCTGTAAGCTGCGATTAACCCCTTATTTCCCCAGTTGATACCGTACAAAGGCAATTGGGAAGAGCTGGATAAAGTTCCGGAACTCTCACATTTAATAAATTCTGGGCGGCTGCAGGCTGCTATTTTTAGGCTGAGGGGCCTCAATAACCATGGGTCTCCCCAGTCTGTGAATACCAGCCCCCAGCTGTCAGGTTTATCATGGCTGGGTATAAAAAATTGTGAGAGACCGCACGCAGGTTTTTAAAATTATTTAAATAATTTTTTAAAAAGCCGCATGCGATTCCTCTTATTTTGATATACAGCCAAAATAAGCGCATGGCAGAGGCTTGCAGCCTGTAGCCATATGCTTTATCTGTGCTGGTATCATAATATGGGGGACCCTATGTCAAATATTTTATTTATTTATTTATTTTTATACTATGATAGACGCACAAAGCATCTGTGATTGGAAGTCGTCAGCTGACATGCTGACATTCAGGATGGGGGTGTATCTGACTGCAACCAATCACAGATGCCGGTAGGTGGGGAAATCAGTGCATATGCAAGAAGGTAAATGAGCGGCTCCAGAAGTGAATGAGCGGCTGCGGGAGCAGTTACATCCATGCCGGAACCTTTGTATGTATAGTCTGCTTGGTCCTATTCTACTATCCCTTCTACAACCATTTTTAAATGCCGGATGCTGGTCCCTATAGACTTATATGGGGACCCACATCTGGCTAGAAAACAGGGATCAATTCTAGATCGAACCTGATTTTTTTTTTTAATCCAGTTTAGGACCGCCAGTCCCGGTTTTCTACGAGTCTGCCCTTCACTATTTATGACTGTTACTGAAAAGAAGGATGGCTTTATTGGTCACAGATATATTTTCAAAACTTATTTTTGTACATTTTGAGTTGCTTGGTTATTATTCTCAGTTTAACAGATGAAAAAAAAATTAATTGACATTGGATAATGAATATTTTTCATTTAGTAACCTGATAATTCTGCACACTAATAGTTGCCCAATAATTCTGTACTCTTATGCCGGCATCACACAGGACAATCTAATGTGCTATTGCATGAGTGATCATACCCGCCCCCGTCGTTTGTGCGTCACGGGTAATTAGTTGCCCGTGGCGCACAAAGTCGTTAACCCCCTGTCACACGCACTTACCTCCCGGGCGATGTCGCTGTGGGCGGCGAATATCCTCTTCCTAAAGGGGGAGGGACGTTCGGCGTCACAGCGACGTCACATGGCCGCTGGCCAATAGAAGTGAAGGGGCGGAGATGAGCGGGACGTAAACATCCCGCCCACCTCCTTCCTTCCGCATTGCCGGTGGGATGCAGGTAAGCTGTGTTCGTCTTTCCCAGGGTGTCACACGCAGTGAAGTGTGCTTCCATGGGAACACAGAAGGAGGAACGACTTTATGACAATGAGCGACGTGTCAACGAGCAACGATAAGGTGAGTATTTTTGCTCGTTCACAGTCGTTCGGAGCTGTCACACGCTACGATATGTCTAACGATGCCGGATGTGTATCACTAATCACTAGTGATGTGACCCCGATGACATATCGCCCGATATATCGTACCGTGTGACGCCGGCATTAGATATTATCCTAAGACAGCTAACATTTTACCTGTACTTTCTTTATATTCAGTTTCCGGCTGATTTATCTTTTGGATTTACTGACAGCAGTGTAGTTGTTCAATAAAAAACTAATAAAAAATACAAATTGCCTAATAATTGTGCACACATTGTACATCACTCTATATTACTATACTCGGGTATACAGCTATGTAACATGCAAGTACTGCATATAAAAAAAAACAGTAGATTTCAAATAGGTCACATGGTGTATTATCTAAAGTTAAAAAATGCTAAGAAATCTATACATATCCATTATGCAGCTCCATCATCATCATTTCCATGCTAAGGGGGTGGCACCTATATAAAAATAATCCAGGACTGTATCTTCATAATCTGGAGAATTCAAAGTGTCTGGATTGTTCCCATAAACAACAACTAATAAATATCGCTTAATTATAACTATGTAATTTCTTCTGTATCCCGATATTTGCAGCATTTTAATACTTGTGGTGCAGCTCAAAGACAATTTTCTAATAGAAATGCTACTTCACAGACTGCCAATAGATTGTTTTCATAGCTTCAGTTTTCTAAAAAATATGCATTTCCACATCCGAATAAGACTCACTTTCACTCTGTTTCATGTCAACTTGCATTAGTTTTAGTTTTCGAAAGTGGTTTGTGAACATGGCACTACGGCATGTGAAATCGGCCCAGCTCTCCTCTTGAAACAAGCTGACAATTAGCACAAGGATCAGCATCAAAAAAGAACAACACAGCAGGAAGCCGGTCTAATTAGTCATATGAACTGGGAGCTTCCCCTCCACTTCCTTAAGACTGCTCTGCTGTCACATCTTATACAGTGGGAATTTTTCACCTTGACATAGCAATATTCTTATGGCAGATGCAATGGATGAGGATATTCCATTGAAAAATATAATCTGTAACAAATCGTTTGTTTTCAGCAACATTTTCACTGACCAAAATATATTTTAAGTTTTTTGGAACTCATGATATGATAACCATGGATTCTACTAGAATAAGCAAGATAAATATTGCCGATTTATTTTTCCATATTTTAGTTTTACACAAATCAATAAAAAATGATTATATATTTTTTATAGCTAAAGTTCAGATCAATTGGGACAATTTTTGTTTGCACTTTTGCTTTTTTCTTCCCTTTCTTTCAAGATCCCTAACATTTTTTCCTGTTGAGAAAACTGTCAAGTTGTAGTTTTGAATTACATTACAGGCGAAAAACTGTTTTTTGTCCAAGTGCTAAATTTTGTGATTTTCTTATAAAATTCAAAAAGGCATTCAGATCCAAAGTGTATATGGACATTACTATATATGCCAACATCTAGTGTACCGCCCCTCGGCCTCGGCTGCGGCCGCCGAGCCGCTAGGATCCGTGCTCGTGTACTGCGGGTGGTGGCTCGAGCCTCTCACGGACCCGGGGGTCACGTCGCTCTGCAAGGGGGTTGGGGCTATGCGCGGGGGGATGCGGGTGTTCGGTTTGGGAATGATAGTTCGTGATGCCACCCACGGGTTTGTGGTGATTGTGGACACCACCGCTGCGGTGGAGGTACGGGGACTCCCGGGAACGGTGCAGTGGCGCAGCTAGGTGTTGACCCCTCTGTGGGTAGGGGGTGTTGGTCCCGGAGCCCGGTTGGCGAGGGCCGGGGTGCAGGGTGCAGGGTTGTGGTGCAGCGCGGCGCGGTGCCAGATGGTACTGGTGTACTCACTCTGACACAAGACACTGGAGTCGCTGGTAAACCAAACGGAGTGATGAACGGGGCCCGCAGCTGGCTGCAGCTATTCCAGTTAGGTTGGCAATGTCCGCCTTTCTCCTGCACCTGTGTGTGAATCTTGACTCCTGTGCCTAGGCACCGTTAGTCCGCTCCCCGGCGTATAGGTGTTGGAGGAGCCCGTTTGCCCGCAGACGCTGGCCCTTTGGATCTCTTGCCTTTGGTAGTGGCACTTATCCGGAATGGTTGGGCTGTTGCCTTCAATTGGGACTTAGGTGAGAATGAACCCCTGAGGTCCAGACCGCAATCAGTTGATTTGACTATGGTGGTGGCTTATAGCCTAGTTCGGGTTCTGAGTACCCTGCCTGCTGCTCCGGGATCCAGTTGGCTCCCCGGTTCGGTTCCGGCGGGCCACTACTTTGCCCCAGTCCCTTACGGTTCCACCGGTCGAATTCCCGATCTCCGGCAGGTGGCCACTACCGTCTGCCTCCTTGCCAATGGTGACTGGACTCCAACCCAGCCACCGGAGTAGTCTGTGGCAGGCCTGAGCACAGGTCTGCTTCTCGGCACAACCTCCCTCCTTCACTGTCAGAACTCCTCTCTCTACTTGAACTTGATTTCTTAGGTTCCCACCTCCAGGCCTGTGAACTCCTCGGTGGGTGGAGCCAACCGCCTGGCTCCACTTCCCCTGGTGTAGACATCAAACCTGGAGGGTGGTGACAAGGTTTTCTATGTTTGACTGGTGTTACCTAACTGGAAGGGGTGTGATGTTGTGTGTGTGACTACCTGGGACGACCTGGATAGTCCAGGGTGTCACACTAGTAAGTGGAGAGTTTCTTTTCGGGACTTCCCTATTTAGCATTTTACAAAAAAGGAGTGAAGTTGCCTATACAATGATTGGAGCTATCTCCACAATAAGGGCACGCTCACACGAGCGTGAAAATCGGACCAATGTTAGTCAATGAGGGAGAGCAGTTGGTCAGATTTTCTTGCATCCAGATTCTGTATGCGAGAAAAGTCGCAACATGCAGCGATTTTCTGCGAGAGCCATATCACTCGCACCCATTCAAAAGTGAATGGGTGCGAGAGAAACATTGGACTGCACTCAAATGTTATCCCAGTGCAGTGCAATATATGCACTGGCTGACAATGGAGGAGATGGGGGGATTAACCCCTCCCTCTTCTCCACAGCGCCTGCCCTCAGCTTTGCAGCTGTGACCCGATTGCAAGATTGGGTCACAGTCGCATGACACTCGGCTCACGCTCGCAGCAGAGGCTGAGTCGGGGGTCATTAGCATATTGCATCCGATGCTCTCGCATCGGATGCCATACGCTAGTGTGACTTCAGCCTATATGACAGTTACTGAAGAGAGAGGAGTCAGAGATGGCTGGAGACATATAGAATGGCATGGCGGGCTGCATGTGATCCTTGGGCCACAGGCTGTGCACCCCTGTATTACATCATTCACTTATTCTTATTATGTACCCCAAAAATAATGGGGAAAAAAATCCTAGTTGCTTAAATGGTGAAAAAAATGTAACTACTCTATTGTTATTTGGGTTTTGATTTTAGGACATTCATTATACAGTAGAAATGTCCTAGTACCATGATTTTTGAGTGTCAGTTCAATTATGATAATACCAAATTTCCATAGTTTTTTTTATATTTTGCTGCATAAAAATTGTAATAACCTTGTAAAAAAATGGTTTCTGTCACCATTTTATATGTATAACTTCTATTTTTCTATTAATGGAGGTACAAGAGGATTTGATTTTTGCATTGTAAGCTTTAACGTTTAGCTGTTTTGATTTGGGGTGCAGACAACTTTTCTGATTGCTAATTATTCCATTTGGGGGAAGCAAAATGACTGAAAAAGCAAATTGATGGCTTCAATTTTTTACAGTGTTACAGTATAGGTTAAGCAATGCCAATACAGACTTAGGCCCCTTTCACACGTCAGTGATTCTGGGACGTTTGTGCTTTTTTTTAAACGTACCAGAATCACTGACATACGCAGACCCATTATAATGAATGGGTCTGCTCACACGTCAGTGATTTGTCACTGCACATGTCTCCGTGCAGCGTACCCGCGTGTGCGGGATTGCCGCACGGAGACATGTCCATTTTTTTCTGGCATCACTGATGTTCCATGGACCACGCAGTGGTGTGGTCCGTGAAACACATGCCAGAAAAAAACGTCCATTTAAAATAATAAACATTTTAACTCACCCGGCTTCAGCCGCGCTCTCTGCAGCCTGTTCTCCCTGCTGCTTCTAAGCCGGCTGATTACTGTCGCGCATATTAATGATGCACGACACAGCCGACCCGGAAGCAGCTGCTGCAGGGGTCAGCGCCGGCCGGATGCTGCACTGCGGGAGGATTCAGCACCACGGAGAGCGGGAGCGGGCGCAGGTGAGTTGATTTCTAAGTGCAATCACGGGCCACGGAGAACGGAGCCCGGATTGCACTTAGACAACCCACGTGTGCCGTGATTCACGGCACACGCAGGGACATGTGCGTGTTTTACACGCCAGTGAAAAACGTCTGTGTTTTTCACTGACGTGTGAAACGGGCCTTAGAGATGCGTGGATACTGTATGTCCTTATTCCTTTTATTTATGTTTTTTATTATTTTCTGACTGGGAAAAGTGTTCAATTTGATTTTTTATTTTTTTATTTTATTTTAGCGATTCTCTGATTGCTTCAATATTGCAGTATGTAGAGAAATTAATCGTCAATGAATCACAACCTTAGGCTGAGCTTAAAGAGAATTAGCCATCGGGATTTTCATATATAATGTAAAGCCATAGCTATAATGGTGTTATAGTGCTGAATGTAAGCATACCTTTTGCTCTGAGATTAGAGGCATTAGTTCAGAAATATGTGCAAGTAAAGTTACAGAAATGCACTGCTATTTGATTGATAGGTGCTACAGAATATATATTAGGTGGGTTGAGTTTTGTCATCTATTCTTGCTGTCAGCTACCTATCCTTGGTAGATGCTAGACTGTATGGACTCTTTCCAGGTATGAGTCCTTTCTGTCATGTGATAGCGGCGTGTTTGAAATGCAGCCCATACAGTCTAACATCTACCAAGGCCAGGCAGCAGACAGGGGTGGGAATAGATGTCAAAACCCGACCCACATATTATATATTCTGTAGCAGCTATCAATCAAATAGCAGTGCATTTATGTAACTTTACTTGCACATATTTCTGAAATAAAACATTGCATCCTAGAACAAAAGGTATGGTTGCATTCAGCATCCTAAAGCCAGTATACCACTGGCATTACTTTGGTTCTCTTTAATATTAGTACAAAGAAGGCAATTGTCTCTTCAAGGGGCTGAATTAAAAGGGGCTGTACAGCAGCAAGCTCAGTCCGCCACATGTGTGCAATCTGTCCTGGTCTCTGGATCATCAGAGCCCAAACTGCCTCTCCTGGAAAGAAGTTTTGGGGGGCGCTGCCAGTTTTCTACTTTCAGAGAGGCAGGTAAGTTATATGTCATTTTATGTCCCTACTCCTCTGATGGTGTGGAACAGCAGATTGTAATTATTGTCTCTCTCTTGAGAGGGGACCCACAAGCATGGGCCTTTCCCTTGCCCTCTGATTCTCCTCTATTTTTGATGGTGAACATGTTTATCTCTGCATTCGGGCTCAACTATGATGATCCAGATAAAACATCATTAGCTCAGTTTAAGATCTGTTCACTGTAACAGGGGAACAGGTCTGCAGAGGATTATTGTCCTGATATTAAGGGCGGCTTTGCACACTACGACATCGCAGGTGCGATGTCGGTGGGGTCAAATCGAAAGTGACGCACATCCGGCGTCACTTGCGATGTCGTAGTGTGTAAATCCTAGATGATACGATGAACGAGCGCAAAATCGTCGTTATAGTATCATCGCTGCAGCCTCCGACATTTCCATAATGCCGGTGCAGCGACAGGTGCGATGTTGTTCCTCGCTCCTGCGGCAGCACACATCGCTGTGTATGAAGCCGCAGGAGCGAGGAACTTCACTTTACCTGCCGCCGGCTGCAATGAGAAGGACGGAGGTGGGCGGGATGTTTACATCCTGCTCATCTCCGCCCCTCCACTTCAATTGGCCGCCTGCCGTGTGACGTCGCTGTGACGCCGCACGACCCGCCCCCTTAGGAAGGAGGCGGGTCGCTGGCCAGAGGGACGTCGCACGGCAGGTATGTGCGTGTGAAACTGCCGTAGCGATAATAATCGCTACGGCAGCTTTCACTAAATATTGCACGTGCGACGGGGGCGGGACTATCGCTGCAGCATCGGTAACACATTGTTACCGATGTCGCAGCGTGCAAAGCCCGCCTAAGTCTCCTTTCAGCCTTCTCTTTTGCAAACTAAACATTCCTAGTTCTTTTAGCCGGTCTTTATATGACATTATTTGCAGTCCATCTACCATCTTGGTTTCTCTTTTCTATACTTGCCCTAATATATCGATGTCTTTCCTGAATTGGGGAGCCCAAAACTGTATTCCAGGTGGGGTCTAACCAGGGCAGAGTATAGGGGAATAATTACCTCTCTTGATCTAAATTCAATGCTTGTCTTGATACATCCCAGAATTTTGTTGGCCTTTTTAGCTGCAGCACCACAATGTTGGCTCATCTTGAATCTGGGATCTATTATTATGCCCAAGTCTTTTTCCCCCGTGGTATTGCTTAGTTCTATTTCTCCCATAATATATGTGCTTTTTACATTTCTTTTACCCAGAGACTTTGCATTTGTCCCTGTTAAACGCCATTCTATTCATCTCGGCCCATTGTTCAAGTGTCCTTTTGAATATGCGGTCTTTCCTTTCTAGTGTTGGCTACTCCTTCTATCTTAGTATCATCTGTGAATTTTATGAGTTGCCCAATAATTTCGTTGTCCAGATCATTTATAAAGATATTAAACAGCACTTTCCTCCAGCTTGATTTGTAGCCATTATTACTATTACAGTATTACTCGTTGTGCACGATCATTAAGTCAGTTGTGAATCCATCTAACTGATTTTTTGTCAATTCCGTACTTGATCATTTTTGCAATGAGGATCTCTTTCAAGACTCTAGGATGTAAATCATCTGGACCTGGGGACTTGGTTTCCTTCAACTTGGCTAACTGTTCTAATATCAATCCTTTTCTTATTGGCAACTTGGACTCATCTTGACGATCATTTCTATCATGATTATTGTTGATGCTTGTGTGGTGTACCGCCCCGCGGGCTCGGCTGGGACCGCCGAGCCGCTCGGATCCGTGCTTGTACGGTGGGTGGCTCGGGCTCCTCATGGACCCGGGGGTCACGTCGCTCTGCAAGGGGGTTGGCGCTACACGCAGGGACTTTGGTGGGGAGTTCCACGGCCAAGGCCGCGGTGGTTTGGAAGGGATGTAAGTTCGTGACGCCACCCACGGGTTGTGGTGAATGGATGGACACCACCGCTGCCGTTAACTAGGCCTCCCGGGGACAGTGTTGCGCAGCTTGGTGTTGACCCCTCCGTGGGTAGGGGAGTGATGGTCCCGGGGGTCCGAGGGAAGTGCTGAGGCGTGGGGACAGGTGCGTGCTGGATGCTGGTGCGGTGCGCGGCCCGAAGGCACTGGTGTACTCACTATTACACAATACACTGGAGTCTCTGGTAAACCAAACTGGATGATGAACGGGGCCCACAGCCGGCTGCAGCTTCTCCCTTAACAGGTTGGTGGTTTCCGCCTTTCTCCTGCACCTCTTTGTGTGAATGTTTGACTCCTATGCCTAAGCAACGGTAGTCCGCTCCCCGGCTTGCTGGGTGTCGGAAGGGCTCTGTTTGCCCGCAGATGCTGGCCCCTTGGGTCTCTATTCTGTGGCTTTACCCTGTATGGTTGGGCTGTTGTCTTCTAACGGGTCTTGTGTGGGAAAGGTCCTTAAGTCCAGTCCTCAATCAGTTGATTTGACTCGGCCCTGTCGGTTCGGGGCTTCGTACTGGGTCTGAGTACCCCTCCTGGTGCTCCGGTTTACAATCGGTTCCCCGGTTCGGTACCGGCGGGCCACCGCCCGACCTCGGTCCCTACGGTTCCACCGGCTGTAATCCCAGCTCCTGCAGGCGGCCACCTCCGTCTGCCTCCTTGCCAGAGGTGACTGGGCTCCAACCCAGACACCTGAGTAGACTATTGGCAGGCCTGGTCACAGGTCTGCCCGTGAACTCGACCTCTCTCCTCCACTGTCAAGACTAGACTACTACACACTGAACTTGTGTCTTTTTCCCGCCTCCAGGCCTGTGAACTCCTCGGTGCGCGGAGCCAACCACCTGGCTCCGCCCCCCTGGTGTGGACATCAAACCTGGAGGGTGGTGACAAGGTTTTGAAGTTTGGCTGCTGTCACCTTTTTAGGGAGGGTGTGTGTGTGCATGGGACTACCTGGGATGACCTGACTAGTCCAGGGCGTCACATGTGGTGGCCCTGAGGCTTCAGTCATCACTGAGGTACTGCATCTCAGCCAGAGGTGTAGTATCCCATTCCCGTGGAAGGAGGAGAATGGAAACCGGTATACAGAAAACACAAACACTCTCATTGGCAACACTCAATCAGACCAGGGTTATGGCGGTCGCTGGGGGTGGAGTCTAGTTAGTGGGAGCACACTGTAGAAAGTAAGCCAGTCGGAAGGAGCAGTGGAGGAGTGAAGACCTGTGGTCTGGAGCTGCTGCAGCTTGGCCCAGGCGCATGACAGAAAGGGTCCTAGAGCCCACGGGAGCGACCATACTCACGTGGCCTCGTTCCACATACGAAATACCGGATTGGAGGGACTTGGCCGCAATAGGGGACCGGTCCCTCAACTAGTGGAGAACTTCAAGACTCAGCTAGCTAACCGAAGGTTGAGGTTACTTCAAGTGCCGAAGCCAAATCCACAAATATCCAGTGAAAAGGTGACCACATAGGGCCAAGGGATAGAGCTTCAAGCCACCCAACAGGGTCAGCAGACACCGGCTCGGGGCTCTGTGTGTGCAGGCGCGGGACAGACAGGAGAGGTCAGTTCAGGAAGACAACCAGGAAAGGAACACAGAAGGGTGTGCCTCTGAAATATCCAGGATCGGCTGGGGCCCATCACAGCAGGACCAGGCAACCCCAAAGGCAGCATTTGTCTGGACGTGCTAAACCTGGAACTCTGAACTGTGAGTAAAGATCTTGTGACTGCATCCCTGTGTCGCCCAGTTATTCCCTGTGCCTCTGGCCCTGCGCCCTGCTATTACAGACTGCTACTCCCAACAGCCCTGGGGCACAGCTCTACCTGTGGAGAGCTATTCCAACTCTGCTTTGTCACCATCGACCCCAGGGGAAGATGAACAACAGCGGTGGCACCTATTTTGCTGCATACCACAAGTGGCGTCACGACATCTCCCCTGTAAATAATCCCCGCAACCACCATCTTTTATTTAAATGACACCGCTGGGGTCACGGAGGCGGGCTTTGCCACCACGACATCCCAGAATAGAACCGCGGCTCGGTAACGAGTAACCCCAGGCCCCAGTGCAGGTGTGTCACTTGCATTAGTTTTTTGGGAGAAGATAAATACGAAATACGAATTTAGTAGCTCTATCTGCTGTTCCACCTTTTTGACTATTTCACCTTTTTGATTCTGCAGTACTCCAATGGTCTCCTTTACTTTTTTTTGCTTTTAACATACCCCCAAAATCCTTTTACCTTATTCTTGGCCTCTTTTGCAAGCCTCAATTAATGTTCAGCCTTAGCTCCTTTGACGCTTGTGTAGCGCCCCTGACTGTATCAGGGTGCTACAGGGAACTGCATCCTTTCCCCCAGGGTGCAGGACTCAACCCCCATTGTTCCAGGTCCCCAATAACTGGTGTCGCACCATCAGCATCACAAATCCCAATCACACCTTACATCAAACCTGTCAGACACACCAGTGGGTTGGTCAAGCTGAAATAGGGCCACTCACCTAGGGGTCAGGCAGACTGGTGGGAGGGAAGAATCAGTGAAGTGAGAGCCCTCAAAGAGTGAGGAGCTGGGAGGTGTAGCTCCCGGGGAGCGAGACCAGGGTTGGGTCTCAGACTGTGGTCCGGGAGCAGAGGAGTCAGTAGCAGTGACATTGGAAAGGAGTGCGACGAACATTGTCTTGGAGGACTGTCGGCATCAGCCAGCCCAATAAACGGACCAGTACCGAGCACGACGGGGTACAGGACCCTAGGTCAGGAGCAAGTTTAGCTGTCCTGATAATTAACCTGTGAGGGAGAGTATCTTTATGAACTTCCCCAAGAGCTCAGTGATTCAAGGCATCAGCACAACACGGGGGATAGGGTTTTCCAGAAAAGCAACCCAACTGAAATCCCAAGTGCCAGCCATCAAGAGCACAGCTGCCATACACATGGGTAGCGGGGCCCCAACAGCTTCATGCCAAGGGGCCACAACGGACACTAAAAATTGTGGATGGAGGCAAAGGTCCAGGCTACCAAACGACACCAGTGAGAACGGACACCTGGATGGGCTAACCCATAGCAATTGGGATGCACAAAGACTTTGGTTTACCTTCAGTTTGAGTGTGTACTTTATAATCCTCATCCAGCACCACGACTACCTACAGTGAGTACTCTGTTCACCTGCACCCTGCGCTCCAAATTATCCACCAAACACCTCAGAGTCTGGGGCCTTCCCTACCTGTGGAGGGACTGACACCTTGCTGCCCGCATAACATCTGCCCCAGTACTCCCTCCAGCAGCCGCAGTACTCCCATTACCGCAACCCGCAGGTGGCGTCACAAACTTCTCCCCTGTAAATATCCCCTTTCCAAGAATCGGAGTGTTAGCCGAGCCCGAGTCCGGACCCCTCGAGCCACGACCATCCTGGATCCGAGCACCCCGGTCTGCACCGCGGTGGCACACTTGTCTTGCAGAGTCTACAAACTGCCATGCATTCTTCCCTAGGTATAATGCATATCTTCCACATGTTGTATGTTTTCTTTCTCTTTTTAAGCAGGTGATGTAATTTTTTGGACATCCAACCTGATTTCTTTAGGTCTTTCCCATTTTTCTTCCTTTTAGGTATTGTTTGTTCTTGTGCATTTAGGATTTCCTTATGAAAGAGTTCCCATTCTTCATGCACCATCAGCATCACAAATCCCAATCACACCTTACATCAAACCTGTCAGACACCCCAGTGGGTTGGTCAAGCTGGAATAGGGCCACTCACCTAGGGGTCAGGCAGACTGGTGGGAGGGAAGAATCAGTGAAGTGAGAGCCCTCAAAAAGTGAGGATCTGGGAGGTGCAGCTCCTTGGGAGCGAGACCAGGGTTGGGTCGCAGATGGTGGTCCAGGAGCACAGGAGTTGGGGACCGGTAGCAGTGACATTGGAAAGGGGTGCGACGGACATAGTCTTGGAGGACTGTCGGCATCAGCCAGCCCAATAAACGGACCAGTACCGAGCACGACGGGGTACAGGATCCTAGGTTAGGAGCAAGTTTAGCTATCCTGATAATTAACCTGTGAGGGAGAGTATTATTATTATTATTATTATTATTATTATTTATTATTATAGCGCCATTTATTCCATGGCGCTTTACAAGTGAGAGAGGGTATACGTACAACAATCATTAACAGTACAAAACAGACTGGTATAGGAGGAGAGAGGACCCTGCCCGCGAGGGCTCACAGTCTACAGGGAATGGGTGATGGTACAATAGGTGAGGACAGAGCTGGTTGCGCAGTGGTCTACTGGGCTGAGGGCTATTGTAGGTTGTAGAGTATCTTTATGAACTTCCCCATGAGCTCAGTGATTGAAGGCATCAGCACAACACAGGGGATAGGGTTTTCCAGAAAAGCAGCCCAACTGAAATCCCAAGTGCCAGCCATCAAGAGCACAGCTGCCATACACATGGGTAGAGGGACCCCAGCAGTTTCACGACAAGGGGCCACAACGGACACTAAAAATTGCGGATGGAGGCAAAGGTCCGGGCTACCAAACGACACCAGTGAGAACAGACACCTGGATGGGCTAACCCATAGCAATTGGGATGCACAAAGACTTTGGTTTACCTTCAGTCTGAGTGTGTACTTTATAATCCTTATCTAGCACCACGACTACCTACAGTGAGTACTCTGTTCCCCTGCACCCTGCACACCAAACACCCCAGAGTCTGGGGCCTTCCCTACCTGTGGAGGGACTGACACCTTGCTGCCCGCGCACCATCTGCCCCAGTACTCCCTCCAGCAGCCGTGGTACTCCCATTACAGCAACCCGCAGGTGGCGTCACAAACTTCTCCCCTGTAAATATCACCTTTCCAAAAATCGGAGTGTTAGCCGAGCCCGAGTCCGGACCCCATGAGCCACGACCATCCTGGATCCGAGCACCCTGGTCTGCACTGGGGTGGCACACTTGTCTTGCAGAGTCTACAAGCTGCCATGCATTCTTCCCTAGGTATAATGCACATCTTCCACATGTTGTATGTTTTCTTTTTCTTTTTAAGCAGGTGATGTAATTTTTTGGACATCCAACCTGATTTCTTTAGGTCTTTCCCATTTTTCTTTCTTTTAGGTATTGTTAGTTCTTGTGCATTTAGGATTTCCTTATGAAAGAGTTCCCATTCTTCATGGGCAGTTTTGTGTTTAAGAATTCTGTGCTGTGGAATTCTACCAACCCTTACTTTTATGTCCTTGAAGTCTGCTCTGCTAAATTCAAGCCTTGAAATCTGTGTCTTCTCCAGTGTTCCCCGTCTTGCAACCCCAAATTCAAGGATAGCATAATCGCCCAGTCCCAGTGTTCCTGCTACCCTTAGTAGGCTCTTTATCTGGAGAAGCTGAGTCCTGAGGACCCAGAGGCCCCTCTTAGAGGGTGCTTAAGGGTGCTTTACACAAACATCGCCAGCGATAGCTAGCGATGTCATGCGCGATAGAACCCTCCCCCGTCGTTCGTGCGACATTTGGTGATCGCTGCCGTAGCGAACATTAGGGCTACGGCAGCGTCACACGCACATACATTTTCAGCGACGTTGCTGTGACCATCGAACAATCCCTCCTTCAAGGGGGAGGTGCGTTCGGCGTTATAGCGACGTCACTGCGGCGTCACTAAGCGGCCGCCCATTAGCAGAGGAGGGGAGGAGATGAGTGGCTGGAACATCCCGCCCACTTGCTTCCTTCCTCATTGCCGGTGGATGGCAGGTAAGGAGATGTTCGTCGTTCCTGCGGTGTCACACGTAGCGATGTGTGGTGCCGCAGGAACGACGAACAACCTCGCTACTGACCAGACAATGATTTTTGGTGAATAAACGACGTGTTAAAAACCAACGATTTTTAACTCTTTTGCGAACGTTTAAGGTCGCTCCTAGGTGTCACACGCTGCGATGTCGCTAACGATGCCAGATGTGCGTCACAAACATCGTGACCGCGACGATATATCGTTAGCAATGTCGCAGCGTGTAAATGGCCCTTTACTGTCACCCAGGAGGATTTTACAAGAATTGCCGACTGTCATGGCGAAGTCAGGATCTGTGGAAACTCCAGATTCTTGCACTTTGCCTTCTAACTTCTGTGATGTCTGTGATCAGAGCAGGGAGACTCGAGCATTGACTCACAGACTTGTAGTTCCTAGGCAGGTTAGCAAGAGTTAATTGATGCTGGTCTGCTTGTTAATCTACTTTAGTCACATACTATAGAAGAGCCAGTTATATTCACTCCCCTCCTATAAATGCTAGCTGAACACTTCCATTAGTGCCAGTTATAGCTTGTATATACTGGTGTGAAGAGAAGGTCTTGTAGCACCCAGGGATATGGGGTACTCAGTGTGGAGACACGGGGCTCAGTGGGTGCTCTCGTCCACTAAAACCCACCGCCTTTAGAAAGACAGCATGGCTCAGGGCTCATCCCAACTGAATGCCGGCCTCCTTAACCGTGGGCGTAACACTACTCAGACAACACAGGGTGAGGGAACCACAATAATTAGACTTTATTGGATCCCCAAACAATTAATGGCACATAACACATAACCAGCAAAGCACACAAATGTAAAAGGCAACAGAGTCTCACCCTTCCGCTGGCTCACCAGGGATTTAGAATGTCCATGCCTCAGAGGTTCCAGGGCTATTTACTCCAATCCAGCAGCACCCCGCTTTTGGCGGGCACCCACCGAGAAAGGAATAATGCCAGATTTAGGAAGCTGGCTGAGGTCTGCAAAGTCTGTAACAGGTGACTGAACTGTCCCAACCTGAGTGTCCTCCTTAGGTAGTCCTGGTATGATGATACAATCCTGGCAGCCGGAGTCAAAATCCCTAGGCTGTGGATATGGTCTCCAACCGGAATCGGAGTCCCTAGATTGAAGCCATAAGATATCCTGATCCTCTAGTCAGCTCCAAAGAGCTTAGACTGGATCCATCAGCATCCATCAACAACCACTTGGTGGCTTAAAGAAATCCCTTTTATAGCCACAGCCTTCCACTTGGATACACTGCGTCCTCATCGATTGGTTGGACAAGAGCGCCTCTCCCATTGGATGAATCTCAAGCTGCATGGACAATGTTCATCCAAATGATGTCTACAGGAAGACTGAGGGTATACATGTAGTCTGGGAGTCACCGACTAGACAATGGCTACTAAGGTAATCACATTAGCAATACACAACTACAATACAATGATTACTGGAAAAGTCTGGAGAAACAATACGTCTGGCTTTCAGTGCCCAACACAATTACATGAGTCCAAAAGAGTCTTGTAAAAGCAATGAGGGACTTATCCCCCGTCTATAAACAATCTATCATCCTGTCTGTATGAATGTTAAGAAACTTTAACCCATGAGAGTCCATGTCGTCACACTCGGTTCCGGGCAGTGTCTCTATTGAGAATGTCACGATGGTGGCCGTTACCCGATTCCGTGCCCTGGGCCCTTTTTGTAATGGGGATATTTACAGGGGAGTTGTGAATAAAGATATTCGTGACGCCACTTGCGGTGTTGCAGCTAAATGTAGAGAGGCACCACTGCAGAATGTCTCTACTGGGGCTGCTGGTATTGCAGCTAGTGTGGTAGTCAGTCCGCAAATAGGGTATTGCCCCAGTGGGTGTATGGTGCAGTGGGCGTCGGAAGAAGGAGTTGAGTGCAACTGGTTTTACTCACTGTTCCTTAAGGTGTTAGCTGGTTGCCCGAGGCCAGCTGGTTTCGCCTCCAGGTCCCCGGTTTGGGGTTTGTCCACTTCTGTCCACCTGACGGTAGCGTGAACCCTGCCCCCTGGCTCTCTCTTTGCTACTTTGGTCCTTGTTGGTCCCCGTTGCTGTGCAGGTGTTAACAGGTCAGCATGAAGCTCTTTTCTGTCCTAGGGTTCTGTACCCCGTTGGTGCATAGTTCTGGAAGTACTTCACCGTACTCCACTGGCAACAACCTCTCCTGGGTACCAAGTCACCGTCAACCCGAGTCAGGGTAACACTTCACTTCCACCTTCACTCCTCTGCTGTCAACACTCAACTCTCCACTGTCACAGCTGTTCTGACTTAGACTAACTTCCTGTGTCCTGACTACTCTCCACAGTCTGCCGCTCCCACCTGGTCAACTAGTGGACTGGAGTGGCTCCACCTCTAGGCGGCCATCCATGGTCCCACCCTAGCTAAGTACCATTGTATGGGGGAATGTTGGGGAAAACTGGGATTACCTGGGTTTTTGATGGTACCGGCACTGGGGTTATGGGTACCTAAGGGGGTAAGCCCTGCATCCTTGTGGGGATTCAGAACCTTGTGGCACCTTGATGGTCTCAGGGGCGCTACAGTCTCATCCAGACTTACTGGTGGTTGCTGTGCATTATTGCTGTGAGCAGTTGTGGTGTTAACCCTTCTGTCCTTTTGTTGCTGTCTTACAACTTCAACCATTACACTCAGTAAACTCACCTCAGGTCACCTGAGGTCAAGTCACAAGCGGACACAGGTGGAGGACCATGGGAACCTCCAGCTGTGACCACAACTAACCTGAGTGATGTCACTGCAGCTCAGACATTCTCTGCCTGAAATTACAGCATGCGGTAATGTTCTATGGCTGCTTGCTGTCACTTTAAATGTAGCAGAGCCAGGATCGCCATGGGACCACGTGTGGATTACATCAGACATTTAGGGGTATTTTTGTTTTTTATGTATTTATTTATTTTTATACCACAATAGACCTGCAAACAGAGTCTCTGATTGGAAGCAGTCAAACACACTGCTACTCAGGGTTGGAGCGCGGATTGACTTCAACCAATCACAGACACCGGTGGGCGGGTAAGCAGTAACTATCCATTAGGCTAATGTGCGGCCCCAGAAGTAGAATGAGAGGCTGCGGGAGCAGTTACAGCCACGCCGGAGACTCGGCAAGTATATCGCGCTTGCTCCAGTCCCTCTATCTCTTTTACCACTGGAGAGGGTTTAACCCAGTTAGACCCGCCGATCCCTGGTATCCCATCACTACTAAAAACACTGGTCAAAAATACACAAAACAATTTACATGCTGCTTCTTTATGTCTGCACGCAAAACTGCAAGGAAAAAAGAAGCAATGTGCGCGCAGCATTTCTAAATTCTCATCGACTTTTCTGGGGAAAGGAAAGACATGCAATTTTGGGCAACCAACTGCACCACAAAAAGTGGCAAAATCACGTAAAAACATGCAGCGTGAGCACATAGCCTAAAGGCCGCTTTACACGCTGCGACATCGTTCAAGCGATCTCGTTGGGGTCACGGAATATATGACGCATATCCGGTCGCTTTAGCGATGTTTTTTTAGGTGACACCTATGAGCGATTTTGAATCATCGCAAAAACAGTCAAAATCGCTCATCGGTGACATGCCCCCCTATTCTCAAATATCGCTGATGCTCGGTGTACGAAGTAGTTCGGCGTTCCTGCGGCAGCACACATCGCTATGTGTGACACCCCGGAAACGAGGAACCTCATCTTACCTGCGGTCGGCCGCAATGAGGAAGGAAGAAGGTGGGCGGGATGTTACGTCCCGCTCATCTCTGCCCCTCCGCTTCTATTGGGCGGCGGTTCGGTGACGCTGCTGTGACGTCGCTGTGACTCTGAACGCACCGCCCCCTTGGAAAGGAGGCGGTTCACCGGTCACAGTGAGGTCGCAGAGCAGGTATGTGCGTGTGACGCTGTCTTAGCGATAATGGTCGCTACGGCAGCGATCACCACATATCGGCCGCACGATGGGGGCTGGTGCTATCATGCTCGACATCGCTAGCATTGGCTAGCGATGTCGCAGCGTGTAAAGCGGCCTTTACTCTTTACAGTGCATTTACACAAACCAAGTTGCCAGTCACCCAATGCACAATGTTTGTCCTTTGAGTGATATAAGTTCTAAGCTTGTTGCTTAAATTTCATTGTTCTCTGGAGTAGATAGTCCTGCATAAAAATGTGCTGCCAAAAGCAATGTTATCATATGTGCACAGAACGAACATGTTAAAGGGGTTGTCCAGCATAGTCATATAATACAAGTGAACTGAGTGAGGCCGCTCACGACTAGTCGTAATGTGGCCAGAAGTGTGCTAATCACACACTTGTCTCCACATGACAGACAGCTCTCACTGCCGGAACTGAAAATCCCAGACAGTGCGCCATGAGGATTTACAAGTCAGCAGTCACAGGCCATTAATCGACTGCCAATCAGCTTCATGTAACCAGTTAGCAGTTGTTTAAAGGTGGCAATAATTCAGTGTAAATGCATCCTTACATCTAGGTACCTTATTGGTTGACTTCTTCCATGACTGGATTTGTCTCATCCCATTCATCTTCATCTGGTTCAGATGCCATGATGACTTTTGACATCCATAGCTCATCTCTGCAGATTTCCATCTTTTCTGGTCTTCTACAGCCCATACTGACACAATACCCTAAAAAATAACAGTGTCACTATAATTTCACCTAAATAAAAATATTTGCACATGCTGTGTATTAAATAGGCTTTATAATGTATACCTGAATAATTATTTGCCCCACTATGCTGCCTGCCCAAAAAGTGATTCCCACACTTTACTTCTTATAATACATGTCCTCCACACTGTCCCCCTTATATAGTATAACCACTGCACGATCCACCCTATTGAATTATGGCTGCAGGTGGAAATACGTTTTCCAGTTTGGGGATCCCTCTTGTGGTCAGTGCTGGCGGTACAGTTGATTTGTGGAATGAAAGCCACACACCTGTAGAGGACTGGCAATCAGGGTCAGATTGGGACTATATAACTGAGTAGTTTTCTCTTGTTACTTGCTGGTGATCAATGGTCTCCTGTGTGGTAAGGACATTCTGTAACCAGCTCTGCTTCCTACCAGAACTCCTCTCAGATAAGTGGTCTTTGTACCTCTGCTGTTTGTTTTCCACTTTTTTGTTGTTTTTTTCTGCTTTGATACTAATGCTTGATTCCTATTTTGTCTGTGTGGAGTTCTTGGTGGAATGGGATCATTCCCTGCTGGGAGTGTCTGTATACTTAGCTCCATGATTCTGCAAGGTATTATGTTTGTCATGCTTGGTATTAATTCAGTCCCTCATCTATATTAGTGTTTTTGGATCCCAGTAACATCAGAGTGCTGATACAGTGGGGAAGAGGTTGTGTGACCTCAGAATATTTCCATATCAGAAGTGCTGGTACTGTATATATTAGTGGTTTTATGGTTGCAGACAGTGCTCCTTCCTATCCTTTCCTATAAAAATAGTTTGGTCCTCACTTTTGCTGAATCTGTCTTTTCTAGCTTTGTATTGTGTTTTTCTATATCACCGTAGCCTTTACATGTGGGGGGCTATCTATCTTTGGTGACTGTTCCGAGGCAGATTAGCTTTCTTATATCTCTATCTGTAAGAATATTTAGTTCTCTGGCTGTGTTGAGACGACTAGGTCATCGTAAGCTCGTCCCACGGCTACTTCTAGTTGTGTGTTAGGATTAGGTCTACAATCCGTTAAGGTTCCAGCCACTCTGTTACCATTTGGGATTTCGCATTTTTTGATCCTCCTCGGTCCCTGAATTATAACAGGCTGCTATACTATGTTTCCTTATGAAAAATATCTGTCTAACCATCCCCCTTATGAACTGTGGCCTATAAGCTGTCCAAACTACACATGTACCTGCGATATGAATAATGTCCACATCTGTCCACAACTGTCCACATCTGGCCACAACTGTCCACATCTTATGTGCCCCTCCTCACACTGTCCCCTCTCCATACTGTTTCCCTTTTCACCCCTTATAGCCTCCATAATGTGCCCTCATGCTGTCCTTTGTGGCGCCCCTACACCTTCAGGTGCCACAAGGTACTGCATCCCCATTAGGGTGTAGTACTTATCCCGGGTTCACGGAAAGTCGGTACCGGTTTCCACCAACATCCACACACAGTAACAGTGGGTTGCCCTCCCCAATGGTTACCAGGCCAGGGTCGGGTCACAGTAGTGGGTCACTACAGCGGTGAGTTTACAGGATGCCACCACACCAGAGGCTCCACGATCCACTGGAACCGAGACTCAAGGACAGGGAAAAGCAACCACCAGGGGGAGTCAGGAGCACACAGTGGGAAGAGCAGGTTGACCTAGTGAGAATAGTGAACCAGCCGATGGCAGCAGCTGGGGGCAATAGCTTAGAACACACAACACAACTACAACAAAAAGGAGAGAACAGCTTCAGACACAGCAGAGCAGATGTGCATCAAGCAGCTCTGTGGGCCAAGGCATTCAACACGGTCACTGGGAAGAAGCAGGCGGCTGCTTCCATAGGACAGGCACTGTCGGGGTACAGAACCCTAGGGCAGGCACACTTCACTTTGTCTACCAACTCTGCAAGGATCGCAAGGAATGGCTAGAAAAGTCACCGGATCTGTCCCAATGAGTCTGCAGCCTAATAGCATATAGGATCCAAGGCTGAGGTCTTCAACCAGCCCCACTGCTATCAGCATACAGGACAAGACACTTTACTGACACCGGATCCCCAAGTGCTTCACGCCACGAGGGTCTGATACTTAGCGAATCAAAGGAGAAAGGGCCCATAGGCTGACACAGCGGACCTGACCTTCCACGGATTCGGGATCGGCTGGAGCCCATCGTAGAAGAGACCACTACTCTGGGGCAGCGCCTGAACTACCAGTGAGTAAAAGACCTGGAACCGCAGCCCCTGTCTCTGCCTCTCCTTTGCCGGCGCTCAGCGCTGCGGTGCCAACGGGGATTACCACCATCCCCGTCCATCCTCCATCATCCTCCCTGGGGTAACCTCGTTCCACCTGTGGGAAGCGACACCATCCCAGCTGCGACCTTTGCCATCAGCCCCAGAGAGCAGCACTTGTAGCGGCGGCCCGTCTCTGGCCGCAGACCACATGTGGCATTTTGATCTAAAAAAGACTTTCCTAACTGTCACAACCCCCCCCCCCCAACCTCCATCCTTCCTCCTGTCCATCGCCTTCTCTCCCTCCTGTATGCCTTGGGGTCACAAAACCGGGCAAGGCCAGCTCGTGACGACAAAGAGGATCTGCACCCCCGACCCAGCGAAGAGTCAGGTGAAAACCCCTCGACCCCACGGTGTTACATAATAATGATATATTTGTTTTCCCACTCTGCTGGTTTTTACATAAGTAAAATTTCCAAATCTGACCTGTAGACACAAATGAAAGAAAATTGTATGCCATCAGCATTTAAGTGGTCACTCGAATCAATCCTGCTTTAATAAATACTGCTTTCCTGATGGTTTGCAGACCTCTCCATTTTACCCTAGTTCTCAGGACATCTGTCATCTGAATAATGAGATTCTTACAGCATATGTTCACCAATGAAAATCAATGGGAGACTTAACATTTCTATCTACACCTCACATCTCTTGATTTGTATCCCTCGTCTTACCTCTCCATGTCATCCACAAAGAGCAGTGTAATCTTCCCCAAAATGGGCATTTCTCTCTTTGAGAGCTTATGATCAAAAAGTCTTTCCCTTTAAACATTATATGGAACCAGTAATCTGAAGATACCTGCCTAGGACCACAATATGCATGAAGCAGGGATTTGACTCGTTACAAACTTACAATATCTGCTTATTTTACTGACACCAAAGCTCTTGAGCTTCAAATCATGGCAGATTACCTGGAAGCATCAACCTTGAAGTATTTTTAAGTGCCAGACTTCAAGATTGGGAATGAATGAGCAGCTAGAGGGATTATTGTAATGTGGTTCCAGTTATATTTAGGAGGATGCAAAAATTACTAAATTTTCAGAACTGTCACAACATCAAGATACAAGTTGTAAATCTTAACCCAGAACATATGGGTAACAACCCTGTAAAACAATGTATATCTTGCTTTCTTAGATGTGTTGCATAATTTGGTGCTTGCAATGCAAGAAAGTCATATCAAGAGGTTTATAGGCAAACTGGCAGACTCAAGGACTCAATTATTGGTATACCCCACTGAGCTGGATTTAAAAATCAAACATGGAGATAAAGTGATGGCCACAAAGCCATTTTGAAATATATCAAAATATTGAAATTTCAATATTAGATTTTAGCTCAAAAACGTAAAATAATATTATGGAATACTTTTGTATGAAGAGCAGATTTCATTAGTTTATGCAAGTTTTCTATCATGAAACTGCTTGAAATTTTAAAACATTTCTGGACAACTTGTTGCGCAAATATTTTGTCACTTTTGGTGTTTTTATGTCAGTCATGGCCAGATCTGCTAACTTTTTGAAGAGTAGACTGAGCTCAGAGCAGGGGGTGGCCGAGTGCATCTGACAAAGTTATAATTTATACCAAAAAGTGGTGTAAATTATGACCGAAATGTACCCGCGTAGTGGTGCTGGTGCACAGAAGAGCAGTATCTAACTCAATGCCAAGTTGAGAGAGCAGCAAACATTCTCCTGCACATGAGAGCACATAGTATACATCTCCTTCTGTTAAAAATAATACAATTGAGCATTCTTTTCTAGAAATGCAATGGCATCCACTAAGTGGTATGGTAGCAACTGCACCACCAGCAACTTCCCCAGTTTGGAGTAGAGTTGGCACACAAGCAGATGACTGGAAATCTATGCTTATGTCATTGCCCCACAATCAGGAATGGAAAGAAAGGAGAAGAAGTAGTTGGAGTGCAACTAGCAATAGTTGTGGAGGATAATAATGGTAGTGATCAAGATCTACTTGATGATGTAGTCTTCCTACCATACAGATGAGCAAGAGGAAAAGGGGTAATAGGACAACTTGGGCCTTCTTCATATTGCTAGCCAGCGTGCTTTTCACATATGAGCTGATTTCTGGTGATAGAAAGTAGTTACTTGTCTATTTCAGTCTTGATGTTCATGGCTTATTTTCCTTGCCTGTATACTGAAACAGAATTTGCACACCCAAGGTGGACTCACCAACACCACATTAAGACTAGAGATGAGCCACCCTCCTAGAGTTCGAGTTTGGTTCGGTTCGTCGAACAGAGGACAAGTTCGTCAAACGTTCGACGAACCAACTCGAACCCCATTGAAAACAATGGCAGGCAAAAACAAACACATACAAACACATAGAAAACACCTTCAAAGGTGTCCAAAAGGTGACAAACAACTCCCAAGAAACAATAAACACATGGGAAAGTGACAAGGACATATGCTCATGCAAAAACAAAAGAGTTGGACGAGTAAAAAGAGGAGGAGACACAGATATAGGCATGTGATGCCCTTCTAAAATCATGTAAAACACAGCAAGGGGACTCCAAGCAGAGTCTCCTTTTTTTCCAAAAATTGGGCCACACACACCACTTCAGTGGCATCACTTGTGCCCCAGTTGCAAACTGGACATGTTGATTTGTATCAAGCACATTCAAATGAATGCCAGTCTTAACTGTCCCCAGGATGACACCGGGGTAGCAAAGTTGTTGCTGATCCATGACTTGTTCATCTTGATGAACGTTAGTCTGTCCACATTGTCGCTGGACAGACGAGTGCGCTTATCTGTGAGCACACACCCAGCAGCACTGAAGACACATTCCGAGACAACGCTGGCTGCGGGACACAACAAGATCTTCCAGGTGTAAGTGGCGAGCTCAGGCCATTTTTCAAGATTGGAAGCCCAAAATGAGCAAGGCTCCAGTTGCACAGTCATAGCATCGATGTTCATTTGAAAATACTCCTGTATCATCCTCGCCAGCCGATGACTATGTGTCAGACTTCTTGTCTCTTGTGGCCTTGCAAAGGATGGTCTAAAAAAATTATGAAATGATTCAATAAAATTGCTGTTACCACCAGATACGGTGTTGCTTGTACAGTTTGACTGATGCTGACGAGACAGTCCCATGCTTGGCAAGTTACAACTGGGAAATTCACTCTATGCACCACTGGTGTTTGGTGGAAAAGCCGAGCTAAGATTGAGTAACAGCTTCTGCTGATACTCCTGCATACGAGTCCCTTTCCATGGCTGGAATAATTTCGCCAAATTTGGACTTGTACCGGGGATCAAAGAGTGTGGCAACCCAGTAGTCATCATTACTACTAATTCTGACAATCCGAGGGTCATGTTTAGAGTTGAGCGCGGTTCTAGGTTCGAGGTTCTCCAGTTCTAGGCTCGAGTGATTTTGGGGGCTGTTCGAGATCGAACTAGAACTCGAGCTTTTTGCAAAAGCTCGATAGTTCTAGATACGTTCGAGAACGGTTCTAGCAGCAAAAAGCAGGGCTTTTTACAGCTACAGTGTGCAGGAGAAATCGCTGGCAGACTGCCAGAAGCTGGTAACCAAGATAAACATCGGGTATCCAACCAAAGCGCTTTGGTTAGTAACCTGATGTTTATCCTAGTTACGTGCAGGAAGCCCACACTTCCCCGCTCAGCTCGCTCCGCCCCCTCCTGCCCACGGCATGTACACATACATACACACACACACACATACACACACACACACACACACACATGGTCCCGCTCGGCTTACCTGCGGTGATGAAGTCCCGCCATCCCGACCTCAGCGCTGTCACTGTCCTCCATGGCCGCCGCTTGTCACATCACCTTCTCTCGCTTCCGACCCGAGACTGACTAGCGGTGACGTCACGGGCCACTCGCGATACTTGGTGTGAAGGCGCCGGTCATTGAACTCAGTGACAGGGGCTGTCAGTGTGCTGGAGATCAGCGCAGGTAATGTACCTCGCTGACAGCAGCACTTGTCATGCCCTGCAGTGACCTGGGCTGACCCATTGATGTTAGCTCAGGTCACTGCACTGCTCTCCCAGCCAATGGGGAACATCCTGCTCTTCATTGACTGGGACAGTGTGGATCGTCATGGCAACCCCTTGGATTACACCAGACCTGGATTTGTTTTTCATTCTAATAAATTGGTTAAAGAGGGAATGTTTTGGGGAGTGTTTTTTCAAATAAAAATGTGTTTGTCGTCTATTTTTTTTTATTACTGACTGGGTTGGTGATGTCGGGTATCTGATAGACGCCTGACCTCACCAACCCCAGGGCTTGATGCCAGGTGACATTACACATCTGGTATTAACCCCATATATTACCCCGTTTGCCACCGCACCAGGGCGCGGGATGAGCTGGGGCGAAGCACCAGGATTGGTGCATCTAATGGATGCGCCACTTCTGGGGCGGCTGCGGCCTGCTATTTTTAGGCTGGGGAGAGTCCAATAACCATGGACCTCCCTAGTCTGAGAATATCAGGCCCCAGCTGTCTGCTTTACCTTGGCTGGTGATCCAATTTTGGGGGACCCCTACGTGTTTTTTTTTTTTAATTATTTATTTAATTTAAAATAACAGCGTGGGGTGCCCTCAGTTTTCTATTACCAGCCAAGGTGAGGTTGCCAGCTGTGGTCTGCAGGCTGCAGCCGTCTGCTTTACCCTAGCTGGCTACAAAACTAGGGGGGACCCTAAGTCATTTTTTTGGCTAAATACAAAGCTAAGCACCCCTTAGTGCCACATGAAAGGCACCAAAGGGTGCTCCACTTTTTCTCCACTTTTTCTCCATTTTTTCTCCACTTTTTCTACATTTTTTCTCCACTTTTTCTACATTTTTTCTCCATTTTTTCTCCACTTTTTCTACATTTTTTCTCCACTTTTTCTACATTTTTTCTCCATTTTTTCTCCACTTTTTCTCCACTTTTTCTCCACTTTTTCTCCACTTTTTCTCCACTTTTTTCTCCACTTTCTCTCCACTTTTTCTCCACTTTTTCTCCACTTTTTCTCCATTTTTTTCTCCATTTTTTCTCCACTTTTTCTCCACTTTTTCTCCACTTTTTCTCCACTTTTTCTACATTTTTTTCTCCATTTTTTTCTCCACTTTTTCTCCACTTTTTCTCCACTTTTTCTCCACTTTTTCTCCATTTTTTTCTCCATTTTTCTCTCCACTTTTTCTCCACTTTTTCTCCACTTTTTCTCCACTTTTTTCTCCACTTTTTCTCCACTTTTTCTCCATTTTTTTCTCCATTTTTTTCTCCATTTTTTTTCTCCACTTTTTCTCCACTTTTTCTCCACTTTTTTCTCCACTTTTTCTCCAGTTTTTCTCCACTTTTTTTTCCACTTTTTCTCCATTTTTTTCTCCACTTTTTCTCCATTTTTTTCTCCACTTTTTCTACATTTTTTTCTCCATTTTTCTCCACTTTTTCTCCACTTTTTCTCCACTTTTTCTCCACTTTTTCTCCACTTTTTTCTCCACTTTTTCTCCACTTTTTCTCCACTTTTTCTCCACTTTTTCTCCATTTTTTTCTCCACTTTTTCTCCACTATTTCTCCACTTTTTCTCCACTTTTTCTCCACTTTTTCTCCACTTTTTCTCCATTTTTTTCTTCACTTTTTCTCCACTATTTCTCCACTTTTTCTCCACTTTTTCTCCACTTTTTCTCCATTTTTTTCTCCACTTTTTCTCCACTTTTTCTCCACTTTTTCTCCACTTTTTCTCCATTTTTTCTCCACTTTTTCTCCACTTTTTCTCCATTTTTTTCTCCACTTTTTCTCCACTTTTTCTCCACTTTTTCTATACTTTTTCTCCATTTTTTTCTCCATTTTTTCTCCACTTTTTCTCCACTTTTTCTCCATTTTTTTGTCCACTTTTTCTCCACTTTTTCTCCACTTTTTCTCCACTTTTTCTCCACTTTTTCTTCATTTTTTTTCTCCACTTTATCTCCACTTTTTCTCCATTTTTTCTCCACTTATTCTCCACTTTTTCTCCACTTTTTCTCCACTTTTTCTCCACTTTTTCTCCATTTTTTCTCCACTTTTTTCTCCACTTTTTCTCCACTTTTTCTCCATTTTTTCTCCACTTTTTTCTCCACTTTTTCTCCACTTTTTCTCCATTTTTTTCTCCACTTTTTCTCCACTTTTTCTCCACTTTTTCTCTACTTTTTCTCCACTTTTTCTCCATTTTTTCTCCACTTTTTCTCCATTTTTTCCTCCATTTTTTCTCCACTTTTTCTCCACTTTTTCTCCACTTTTTCTCCATTTTTTCTCCACTTTTTCTCCACTTTTTCTCCACTTTTTCTCCACTTTTTTCTCCACTTTTTTCTCAATTTTTTCTCCACTTTTTCTCCACTTTTTCTCCACTTTTTCTCCACTTTTTCTCCATTTTTTCTCCATTTTTTTCTCCATTTTTTCTCCACTTTCTCTCCACTTTTTCTCCACTTTTTCTCCACTTTTTTCTCCATTTTTTCTCCACTTTTTCTCCATTTTTTTCTCCATTTTTTCTCCACTTATTCTCCACTTTTTCTCCACTTTTTCTCCACTTTTTCTCCACTTTTTCTCTACTTTTTCTCCACTTTTTCTCCATTTTTTCTCCACTTTTTCTCCATTTTTTCCTCCATTTTTTCTCCACTTTTTCTCCACTTTTTCTCCACTTTTTCTCCATTTTTTCTCCACTTTTTCTCCACTTTTTCTCCACTTTTTCTCCACTTTTTTCTCCACTTTTTTCTCCACTTTTTCTCCACTTTTTCTCTACTTTTTCTCCACTTTTTCTCCACTTTATCTCCACTTTTCCTCCACTTATTCTCCACTTTTTCTCCACTTTTTCTCCACTTTTTCTCCATTTTTTTCTCCATTTTTTCTCCACTTATTCTCCACTTTTTCTCCACTTTTTCTCCATTTTTTCCTCCATTTTTTCTCCACTTTTTCTCCACTTTTTCTCCACTTTTTCTCCATTTTTTCTCCACTTTTTCTCCACTTTTTCTCCACTTTTTTCTCCACTTTTTTCTCCACTTTTTTCTCCACTTTTTCTCCACTTTTTCTCCATTTTTTTCTCCACTTTTTCTCCACTTTTTCTCCACTTTTTCTCTACTTTTTCTCCACTTTTTCTCCATTTTTTCTCCACTTTTTCTCCATTTTTTCCTCCATTTTTTTCTCCACTTTTTCTCCACTTTTTCTCCACTTTTTCTCCATTTTTTCTCCACTTTTTCTCCACTTTTTCTCCACTTTTTCTCCATTTTTTTCTCCACTTTTTCTCCACTTTTTCTCCACTTTTTCTCCACTTTTTCTCCATTTTTTTCTCCACGTTTTTCTCCACTTTTTCTCCACTTTTTCTATACTTTTTCTCCATTTTTTTCTCCATTTGTTCTCCACTTTTTCTCCACTTTTTCTCCACTTTTTCTCCATTTTTTTCTCCACTTTTTCTCCACTTTTTCTCCACTTTTTCTCCACTTTTTCTCCACTTTTTTTTCATTTTTTTCTCCACTTTTTCTCCACTTTTTCTTCATTTTTTTCTCCACTTTTTCTCCACTTTATCTCCACTTTTTCTCCGCTTTTTCTCCACTTTTTCTCCACTTTTTCTCCATTTTTTTCTCCACTTTTTCTCCACTTTTTCTCCACTTTTTCTATACTTTTTCTCCATTTTTTTCTCCATTTTTTCTCCACTTTTTTCTCCACTTTTTCTCCACTTTTTCTCCATTTTTTTCTCCACTTTTTCTCCACTTTTTCTCCACTTTTTCTCCACTTTTTCTCTACTTTTTCTCCACTTTTTCTCCATTTTTTCTCCACTTTTTCTCCATTTTTTCCTCCATTTTTTCTCCACTTTTTCTCCACTTTTTCTCCACTTTTTCTCCATTTTTTCTCCACTTTTTCTCCACTTTTTCTCCACTTTTTCTCCACTTTTTTCTCCACTTTTTTCTCCACTTTTTCTCCACTTTTTTCTCCATTTTCTTCTCCATTTTTTCTCCACTTTTTCTCCACTTTTTCTCCACTTTTTTCTCCACTTTTTCTCCACTGTTTTTCCACTTTTTCTCCATTTTTTTCTCCACTTTTTCTCCACTTTTTCTCCATTTTTTTCTCCACTTTTTCTACATTTTTTCTCCACTTTTTCTACATTTTTTTCTCCATTTTTCTCCACTTTTTCTCCACTTTTTCTCCACTTTTTCTCCACTTTTTCTCCATTTTTTTCTCCACTTTTTCTCCTTTTTTTCTCCACTTTTTCTCCACTTTTTCTCCACTTTTTCTCCATTTTTTTCTCCACTTTTTCTCCACTTTTTCTCCATTTTTTCTCCACTTTTTTCTCCACTTTTTCTCCACTTTTTCTCCATTTTTTCTCCACTTTTTCTCCACTTTTCTCCACTTTTCTCCACTTTTTTTCCATTTTTTCCTCCACTTTTCCTCCACTTTTTCTCCCTTTTTCTCCACTTTTTCTCCACTTTTTCTCCATTTTTTTCTCCACTTTTTCTCTACTTTTTCTCCACTTTTTCTCCATTTTTTCCCCATTTTTTCTCCATTTTTTCTCCACTTTTTCTCCACTTTTTTTCCGTTCTTTTTCTATGGTTGGTCTACCCATTAGCTCTGCCATGCATACTGTAGCTCTACACCTACTGCACATGTTACTTTATGATTGACATCTCTTTCGTACCAGAGCTGTCTAAGCCTACTCTGACCCCATATTTGTCATTACTATATTGTCCTTGTACTGTATTATGACATTTGTATCATGTGTTTCATTTCTTGCTGTGTTGCAATTTGTTTTCTGCATCCCAATTGTACCTCTACATTGTTCAAGTTTATGTTATTGTTCTCTCACTCTTATGTGATACTGATTATTGTCATTTTTTATGATTACATGCAGATAAGTTCAATCTGACGAAGGCTCAGGCCGAAACGTCATTTGTAACTTGTTTTGGACAAAAACATATATGCTTATGAAAAAAAAAATTTTCTTAATACGGACCAATAAAGAGTGATTTTGCATTACTATCCGTTGTGACTTACTGACTTAGTCTGGGAGATTTAGAGTGCCGAGGTTACTCACTAATTTTATCTATTATTACCTCTGAGCACCTATATACCAGTGAGCAGAGCTTCCTCTACAGTAGTTCTCCTGATTAGGCATGCCCTTACCTCATGAGCAGGGCATTGCAGCTTTGGTAGCAACCATTATGACATGGACTCTGCTGCTGTGGACCCGAGAAGAGTGAGTGCAGATTCATTGCACCCACACTCCTCACATGAAGGGTCCGCACTCCTAGAAAATGGGGGATACGTTCCCTGAGTGTCTCCCCCCCATATTCTAGACGGTCCAGAGTCGTCGTGGGACCCCTTTATTTTTTTTCTTACAATAAATTGGTGAAAGAGGAAATGTTTTGGGGACTGTTTTTTCAAATAAATTTCTTTTGTCGATTTTTTTTTTTTTTGTTAGTACTGACAGTTTATGATGTTGAGTATCTAATAGACGCCATGACATCACAAACTGCTGGGCTTGATCTCAGGTTACTTTACAGCTAGTATCAACCCGATTTATTACCCCGTTTGCCACTGCACCAGGGCAAGGGATGAGCTGGGGTGAAGCGCCAGGATTGGCGCATCTAGTGGATGCGCCATGTCTGAGGTGCCTGCGGCCTGCTATTTTTAGGCTGTGAAGGCCCAATAACTATGGACCTTCACACCCTGAGAATACCAGACCACAGCTGTCCGCTTTACCTTGGCTGGTGATCCAATTTGGGGGGGACCCTACTTTTATTGTGTAATTATTAATATTTATAAAATAATTATAAAAAAGAGCCTGAGGGGACCTCCACATTGGATCCCCAACTACGGTAAAGCTGCCAGCTGTGGTTTTCAGGGTACAGCCGTCTGCTTTACCCTAGCTGGCTATCAAAAATGGGGGGACCCAACGTCATTTTTGTTTTTAACTATTTTTTAAATAGAGGAGTTAGCATTCAGAGGCTAAAATTTAACTTTTAATCTATTCTATTAAAATTTAGATTAAAATGTGTATTAACCCAAAGTTCTCTGGATTGCTGTCATTATTACGACACTCACATTTCCAGAGAACCTATGACATAACAAAACAAGCAAAAAAACACAAAAAACACAAAACAAATTGAGTAAGATGATTATCACTCCAATAGGGACAGTGGTCCAATATGAGTATCAAAAAAATCATCAAAAAAAAAAACTCAATATAATAAACAAATAGTGCACGGTAATCCTCAGAGAGGAATTTACCAATTCAAATCTTATGGCATGAGTTTAGGAATGATCTCACCCATTCTTGCAGCTTGGGGTGCAAAAGACTTCCTCTATATGGGTCCACGCAGCTGCTGTCTGTCTGTATGGAGAAGAGCAGACAGCAGCTGCAGAACTACAAGGCTCAGCATACTCCATCCAGGACTGTATGCAGAATTTTTTTGCCCACCAAAAAAATGACGTGGGCTTCGCCATATTTTTGTATGCTAGCCAGGTACAGCAGGCAGCCACGGGCTGCCTCCAACCCCCAGTTACCTATTTGTACCCGGCTGGGAACCAAAAATATAGGGAAGCCCGTTTTTTTTTAATTATTTCACTTATTTCATGAAATAATTAAAAAACAAATGACGTGGGCTTCGCCCCATTTTTGTGTCCAGCCGGGTACAACTAGGCAGCTGGGGATTGGAATCCGCAGCACAGGTTAGCCCGAGATTTCTGGGCGCCTCTGGTGCGGATTTCAGTCCGCACCCGTCCCAGCAAATGGCGCTCTCATAGAAGCGCCATCATCTGGCGCTGTATCCAACTCTTCCAACAGCCCTGGAGCCGGGTGGCTTGTTGGGTAATCATGAGTTAATACTGGCTTTGTTTTACTAGCCAGTATTAAGCCAGAGATTCTTAATGTCAGGTACGTTTGACCCGGCCATTAAGAATCTCCAATAAAGGGTTAAAAAAAACACCACACAGAGAAAAAATACTTTAATAGAAATAAATACACAGACACATTAGAGACTCCATCTTTATTACCCCCTGTCAGCCCTCCACGATCCTGCTCTTCTGTCTTCTTTATTTCTAGTGTAGTAGTAGTGACGATTGTAGTGAGGATGAGGTTCCCCAGCTCATCACTTGATGAGCTGGGGAACCTCATCCTCACTACAATCCTCACTAGTGTAGTAGTAGTGACGATTGTAGTGAGGATGAGGTTCACCAGCTCATCACTTGGGGCTGGGGAACCTCATCCTCACTACAATCCTCACTAGTGTAGTAGTAGTGACGATTGTAGTGAGGATGAGGTTCACCAGCTCATCACTTGGGGCTGGGGAACCTCATCCTCACTACAATCCTCACTACAATCGGGAAGCAGCGTGCAGCCTTCACTCCGTGAGTGATCAGTGCTGGCTGTCAGCGGTAACAGCGGTAACGCTGACAGACGCGTTACCATAGCAACGGTGCTCTCGGAGCCGCGGTTAGCGGTGACGTCACCGCTAACTGCGTTGCTATGGCAACGGTGATCTCCGTTAATGACCGGCTGTGTCAGCCGGTCCCTAACGGAACGGGGAGTCGACCATGTGCTACAGCATGTCGCCAGTACACGGCGATACACATATGTGCACCGTGTACCGGAGAGATGCACTCGCAGGTCCTACATGATGCGTCATAGTCATGTGACCAGTCTGTAGCCAATGAGATAATAGCCACGTGACTGGTCACATGGCTATTTTGACGTCACGATAGGTCCTGCATCTCTGCTGGCAGTGCCGTCACCGGGAGGATTCAGCGATCATCGGATGGAATAGCGTCAGGAGACAGAATGCAGAAGGGATCGCGAGGACCGGTAAGTGTTATGGCAATGTTTATTAACTGTTTGTGTACATTTATAATGCATTTTTATGTGTTTGTGATTGCCTCCCATTATAGCCTATAGGTGTGAGTTTGGTTCGTCGAACGTTCGACGAACCGAACTCGAACGGGACCCCCGTTCGGCGAACCGACCTCAAGCCGAACCGCGACCGGTTCGCTCATCTCTAGTCATGTTATAGGTAGTGCAGCAAGAAGGCGCTCATGTGTCTTGCACATCCATGCGGACCAAGTCCTTGCTGTGTTTGTGGCTGCGAGGTGATAACCGTGCTTCCTTCCTCTGACATCTCCCCTCAACCTCGAACAACCGAAATTTGACCAAGGTCTTTCTCATCTGCTGAGTCTTCCATGCCCATCGCCAGTTCGTCCTCCATTTCTTCCTGGGCTCCTGCACCTTCCTCAACAGTTTGGCTGCTAGCATGCGCCCTTGTTAATCCCTCTCCCCCATCGTCCCATGCCTGCCGTTTTGGTAATGCTGAACGTCTGGACGTTGTAGATCTTGGTATCCCTTCCGCATATGAATCCTCCTGTACTTCCTTCCCTTCCTCTTGTCCCACCCCCTGACTCCTAATAGTGTTTAGAGTGTTCTCCAGCATGTAAATGACTGGTATTGTCATGCTGATAATGGCATTGTCAGCGCTAAACATATTCGTCGCCATTTCGAAACTGTGCAGAAGGATGCATAGGTCCTTAATCTGAGACCACTCCAGCAGCGTGATCTGCCCCACCTTGGCATCTTGTTGGCCCAGGCTATACGTCATAACGTATTGCAGCAGGGCTCGGCGGTGCTGCCACAGTCGCTGCAACATGTGGAGAGTCGAATTCCAGCGTGTCCCCACATTGCATTTCAGGCGGTGAACCGGCAAGCCAAAAGACTTCTGGAGCAATGCAAGTCAGTCAGCTACGCCGGTTGAACGGCGGAAGTGAGCAAAGAGTGACCATGCCCTGTGCAGAAGCCTATCTAGGCTGGGATAGTGGGTTAAAAATTGCTGGACAACAAGGTTCAACACGTTAGCCATACAAACCACGTGTGTCACCTTGCCCCGGCGAAGGGCCGCACCCAGGTTTGCAGCATTGTCGCACATGGCCTTCCCTGGCTGCAGGTTGAGTGGAGACAACCATTTACTAAACTTGCTCTCCAGAGCTGACCACAACTCCTCAGCTGTGTGACTCTTATTTCCCAGACATTTCAACGTAAAGACTGCCCGATGCCGTTGCGCTCTGCTGCCACCATAGTAAGGAGGTGTGCGGGATTCCTTGTGTGCAGTTACAACGCAGGTGGCCTGACCAGACAGGCTTTGGGTGGAGATTGAGGACCCAAATGAGGTTGAGGAGGCAGAAGCAGTGGATTAACTTCGACATACAGAGGATTGACGCACAACTCGTGGGGACGGCAAGACTTCTACAGCAGACCCTTCTCCATCTCTCCCCATAGTTACCCAGTGCCCACTCAGCGACATGTAACGCCCCTGTCCATGCTTACTGGTCCAAGTATCGGTGGTGAAATGCACCCTGTCACACACAGAGTTTTTCAAGGAAGTGGTGATGTTGTGTGCGACATGCTGGTGTAGCGCAGGCACGCCTTTCTTGGAGAAGTCAACTGGGCATCTGGTACTGGGGCACAGCAACGGACATAAGGTCTCAAAAATCCTCTGTGTCCACTGTGACGGGGTGTACAGCAGAGCAAGGAGAGACAACAGGCCGAGGAACGATCCAACAGGTTTATTCACAAGAACACTGGAACAGCACACGATAAGTCCACGTAAAACAGATTCGGGGGCCCTTCCCGACAATCCTCGGACCGGATTACAAAGCAATCGTCCTTACAGTAGTCCAAAGAGTTCCACACAATCCCACGGGCCGCCACACAGGCCTAGCTCCGTCCGTGTCCACAGCCACACAGGCTGGAGCTCCTGCTCCCTTCAAGTTTCAGCTCACTCTGCCTGAATCTCCCAGGTAAGCAGAGTTTACACTAGTTGGACTCTAGGCCCACCTCCCCCTACTCCCAGGGATGGAAGTGCCTCAAGAGGATATAACCTTGCATTTTAGGGGGTGATTACCTACAACAATAGAAATGTACACAGAAGTAGTTCAAATAAGACAATGAACCCAGCTTGAAATAGGAATCTGTACAGCATATACAGTGAGAGGGTAAATTACATCTTCACAATCCCTCCCCCTCCCAACTTGTGTACGTACTAGGGACCTCTACAGGTCACTGGTTAAGTACACACAGGCAGAGCGTTACTTACATGTGGCTTCATGCAGCCACGAATTGGCATCGTAGCTCTCCCACATCATTGCCCAGGAGAACAGCTGCAGGCAGACCACCCATCACCCCAACCACACATCGCCTGACCCCAAAACCAAAGCTCAGATCCACAGTGGCTGTGGGAATAGTCCTCCATTGTCCACCAGCCAGTTCAATGACAATCCCAGGTCCTCTATGGATTGCCTCAGGCCGAACCACTCGGGGATCAGCCAGTGTGAGGAAAGCACCCGAGTCACAAAATCCAACAAGTCTCTGTCCATCCAGCACAACCTCCTGCAAGTGCTTACCTCGATGAGCAGAAGTCGTCATAACTGCAGGTCGCACCCCGTAAACTCCTGGTGGTGCAACATGGGGGGCTGAGTCACTAGGCCAGTCCTCACATAGCGGTGCCACATCTTCCTCCATGGCGCTGGGCTGTAAATAATTAACAATCCGATTGGGCGCAGGATCAGTCCTCATTTGAACAGCTGGGCAGGAGACTTGCCGATGCCCTGGCTGTCCACATTGATAGCATCTGAGCTGGGTCTCCCTCCATCCAAGGCGTCCTCTTGGGTAAGGGGTAGGGGAACTTGGAGGCCGACTCCCACCTGAAGGTGCTGTAGGGGTTTGAGGATGATTCCTCCATGGGCTGGCTGGGCATGAGGCCTGCAAATGCCCGGGATGCCTACAAACATAACACCTGCGCTCTGTTACTTCCTCTCCCCGGCGTATTCCAGAAAGTGCAGTAGAAGCAACTGAAGGCACATTAACACGGGTATCAACATGTGGTGGCTTAGAGGAACGGGGAACAATGGGGGCAGAATAACTGGGGGCATCCGGTGTTGTGGAGCTGTTAGGCGTCTCTCCATCCTCCAACAAAACCCTCCACTGAGGCTTGATAGTGAGCACCTCATCAGCTAGAGCAGCAGCTTCCTCCACTGTCGCTGGTTTTCTCTCACGCACCCATTCCCGGATCTCAGCGGGGCACTGGGCAAAGAATTGTTCTTTTAGGATGACCTGGAGGAAGGTCTGCCAAGTTAAGGCTCCCTCTCCCTCCAGCCAGCGATGGCACACTTGTTTCAGTCTGTGGGCAAACATCTTGAAAGACACTTCTCCATCACAGGCTAATGTACGGAACTTAGTCCTATAAGTATCTGGGGTCACGGCATAATGTTCCAGAATGGTCTGTTTTATCTCCCCATACTCACAATTCCACTGAGGGTCCATAGCTCTATAGGCGTCGGCAGCTCCACCCTCCAAGAGGCCCACCAGGTGTCTGACTCGCTCTCTTTCTGGGACTTCCATTAATCGGCACTGATGCTCAAAGTCCTGAAAGAAGCCCTCAATGTCACCTGCAGCTTCATTAAATGGCTTAAAGTCCTTGCGGGACACTCTGGAGAATTCCCTCATAGTTGGTGCTGTGGTTAAAGTTTGTCTGGAGCCTCTAGCTGCTTCCACAGCAAATCTCCTCTCCAGCAATGCCCTCTCTTGAGCTCTGCGAATAGCATCCATCTTATATTCAATGGTGACCTCATCTCCAAGCAGTGCCATCTCCTCTTCATACCACACAATCCATTGACTTTTTTGGGTATTTACCTCCAGCTCCCGTCTTTCCTCCCTTTGCTGTGAGGATCCTTCCTCCACGTCATTTTGCGAGCAGACTCCTTCTAGCGCCTCAATCAGCTGCACCTTGGAGAGTCCTTTGAAACGAACTCCTACTTCACGGGCCTTTGATTGCAGGCTCCCCAAAGTCCAGGTCTTGTACTCTGCAGTGCTGGTTCCTGATGTTGAGCCATTGTCCTCCATTCCTTCTGCTCTGATCCCAGCGCTGCCGACCAGTTTGTGACGGGGTGTACAGCAGAGCAAGGAGAGACAACAGGCCGAGGAACGATCCAACAGGTTTATTCACAAGAACACTGGAACAGCACACGATAAGTCCACGTAAAACAGATTCGGGGGCCCTTCCCGACAATCCTCGGACCGGATTACAAAGCAATCGTCCTTACAGTAGTCCAAAGAGTTCCACACAATCCCACGGGCCGCCACACAGGCCTAGCTCCGTCCGTGTCCACAGCCACACAGGCTGGAGCTCCTGCTCCCTTCAAGTTTCAGCTCACTCTGCCTGAATCTCCCAGGTAAGCAGAGTTTACACTAGTTGGACTCTAGGCCCACCTCCCCCTACTCCCAGGGATGGAAGTGCCTCAAGAGGATATAACCTTGCATTTTAGGGGGTGATTACCTACAACAATAGAAATGTACACAGAAGTAGTTCAAATAAGACAATGAACCCAGCTTGAAATAGGAATCTGTACAGCATATACAGTGAGAGGGTAAATTACATCTTCACATCCACCAGGCGGAAAGACAGCATTTCTGTAGCCAACAGCTTGCAGAGGGTGAAAGTCAACCTCTTAGCTTTGTTATGGCTAGGAGGAAATGGTCTTTTAATTGTCCACATCTGAGGGACCGAGATCTGGCTGCTGTGTGGAGACGGCGTTGAGTATGGTGTCCCAGGAAAACTGCTGGTCTGTGAGTAAAGTGCAGGCGGAGACATGATGTTGTCTTCATCCAAAGTTGGTGCTCTCGATGTGTGAGAGAGCTCTACACCAGCACCTGTTTCCCCTTCCAAAACAACTGACGACTTGCCAATCAAACTGCCTGTTGCGGTTAAAGAGGTGGAAGGTCTGCGTCGAAAAACATGTGTGACAGCTTTCCCCACAGTCATAGAGGATGAAGAGCGTGCCGATGCAGTTGAAGGGGCAGACAGTGGTTGGAACACTCCACTAGGCCGCATTATAGCACAGTGAGCTTCCCACTGGGACTTATGCTTGTTATTCATGTGACGGTTTATGGACGAAGTAGTCAAACTAGTGAGTTTTGGGCCTCTACTTACAGATTGGCGACAAATCTTACAGATGACATGAGTTGGGTGATCCTTTGTGATGTCATAAAAGGACCAGACTAGGCAACTATTAGAGCCCATGCAACCTGCAGAGCCACCCCGACTTGTGCTCAGAGGCAGAGTTTTGGCTGAGGATGCAGTTGTTGACGTGCTTCCAGTACTCCGTCTTTGCCCAGGAAGGCGCAAGCTAACCTCGTCGTCAGTCGCATCCTCCTCCATCGCCTCTGCTGACCTCCTCGAGTGCCTAACTGTGGGTTGACAGTAAGTGGGATCTATAACCTCAACATCAACCTGTGTGTTTGCACTCCCCTCGCCCTCAGACCTAACCTCTTCCTGCCATGACTAAATAGTTAAGTTGTCATTCCAATCAGGTATCTGAGTCTCATCGTCATCAGTATGTTCCTCATTGTCTACACCAAGAGGTGTTACAGTTTGGGAATGAGGGTCTATATTATGCTCAGAAAGTTGGTCATCAGGGCCTGAAGTTGACTCACAAAGCTTCTAGACATTACTGCAGATCATTTCCTGGTCTGTACTCACTGCAGTTTGGGAGCAGATCTCTGATTCCCAGGCTATAGTGTGACTGAACAGCTCTGCAGACTCACTGATCTCTGTTACAACATACTCTGCAGGGCGGGTGGAGACTTGAGAGCTGGTAGAAAGCAAGTGCGATTGGGGTAACAACTCAGAGGACTGTTGTTTTTTGGATGTTGAAGTTGAGGTGGAGGAGAGGCCACTTGCCAAGCATGTTCTTTTTTTGTGCATCATCTCCCTTTGGTAGAGTTGTTCGGCTCCGTAAAAAAAGGGAGCACATCAGATTGTCCACGGAAAGTAGTAGACATCTTACTTTTGCTGGAAGATGGCCTTTCTTCAGCAGATGTTACTGTAGCTTTACCACCTACCCCACGGACACAAACATTTTTTTCCCTTTCCAACACGCTTGTTCCCCTTTCCACCAGCATCTGTCCTTTTGCCACTCATTTTGTTTGTGACCAGATTGGACACTTAAAATGTCATAGCAAAAATGGAGAGGTGGTGTACAATGCAGAGGTGGTCTAGCTTTATTGACAGCTGAAGAACCAACACTGACTATCCCTGACAATGAAACTATGGCCCTAAAAGTGTCAGCACTGTTTGCAATTAAAATTGCGTAGCAAAAATGGGCAGGTGTGTAGAATGAACAGGTGCTGTAGGCAGCTGGACAGCAAAGGAACACTAAGTTAGTATCCCAGACAATTTTAGTATGCCACTAAAAGTGTCAGCACTGTTTGCAATTAAAATTGCGCAGCAAAAATGGGCAGGTTTGTAGAATGCACAGGTGCTGTAGGTAGCTGGATAGCAAAGGAAGCCTCACTTTCTATCCCTGCCAATGAAAAAATGCACCAAGGAATTGCCTGAGCTGGTGTAGCCAGACGCTGTTATATAAACCCCTGTGCAGCGTTGGCACGGACTTGCCTGGCAACAATGGCTATGAACGGCTGTAATGCAGCCCTGAAAAGGGCTGAAATTACAAGTAGTCCCTAATCCCTAAAGCGCTGTGTAGATTGCACTGTATGTCTATAGCGCACACAGCAGCAGCAGCGGGAGCAGTGACTGTCACCCACCCGCAGCAGAGAGATCATGGCGGCAATGGGGAAAATGGCCGTGTCTTATAAGGCAAGGACATGGGACATGCACAGCCTTTGACACATGCCCATACTTGTCTGGCAAAAATCTACTTTGCTGTGTGTGTGTCTGTGATTTGCTGACAGCCTGGCCTGCCCCACTGTGCGCGTGGTTAGAAAAAAAAAATGGTGATCACCACTCTTTCAGCACTCAGCAGCAGCAGCACTGATCTAAATCCCGTCCCCCCCGCACACTATACGCTGAATTTTGATATTATCAGGAATCACAGTGACTCACACTATTACAGTGAAAAGCCAGCTAGTAACTAGCTACACTTTTTGGTGATCGAACCGTTCTCGAACTACCAAACTTTTAGCAAATCGTTCGAGTTCGTCGACCGACTCGAACACCCCCCAAAATCACTCAACATGAAATTGGCGAACCGTTCGACTCGAACATCGATCATCTCTAATAAAGATCAAACCTCCTAAGAACTGTTGTGTTTCCAGTATCACTTGCACCTGACTTAACTGTAGAAGACGCAAATATGCCCCATGAAGATCTTTTCACCAAAGGTCGACTCTGTTCTTTATCACCAGTGCCAACACCCTCTTTCTATGAAAACATCATCTTCTGGGTATCTTAATCTGGTTCCCATGTCTTGTTCACACATAATCATTATTATTATTATCACAATCATAACTCACAGTTGCCTTTGTGTGGGAAGTGTCCTGAGTTCCTGGCCCAATTTTCTTCTTCACATCAATAGACTTGCTTTTATTCAGACTGCCACTACCATCTAGGCTGCCACGGCCAGTGCTTTTATCACCACGGCTAACAAAGCCAGGGACACACTTAGGAGTTTGAATTGGAACCTCCAACGCCTTCGGACCCACATTGACTGTTCCTCTCATCCAACATATAAATTGGAAGTTACAAAACATCTTGCTTTGGTACAAAGTGCTGTGACTTAGGGGAATATGAGGCAGAACAAATAAAGATGTCATTGATGGAAATGAAATTATGCAATGTTAAACATTAACTACTACAGAGGCAGAAGAAGAGGACTGTGTAGAACATTGACTCAAACTTACTAAGCCACGGTCAGTGGTAACATCATCTTGCCATGCCTTATGCCACATATTCCACAAAGTTATCTGCTTCCTCCTCCCCACTAATACGTTTGCCAGAGGCTAAAATAAAGACGCCAATTAGGACAAGAGGCTGGTAGTACTATAGCCGAGATGTATGGTACCAGTGGTGAAGGTGCTGTTGCTGCTGTTTGCAGCTACCACATTCTTAGCAGTGCTATGTTTTCATTTTTCTTTTACATTACCTCATCAATTATCAGTGTCATTTTTTTCATTTTCAATATATTTTTTTACAACACTCTAATTAACTTTTTTTAATATTTTCAACCCCTATTAATCTGTTCTACAGCCAAATTGGTTCAGAGACAAAAACACTTGAACCTAACTAACTTTGTGGAGCTGAAACTCAATATGATGCTTAAATTTGGTGACTGGCTTTAATTTTGAAGATCCAGAGATGGTTGTAATTACTTTCCATGCAGGCTTATAAAAAAATATTCATTCATCATCATTATTGCATTGTTAGTCTATTACATCATCTATTTATCTATAGAAACAGGAAAACAAGGAGTTATTGCTGAAAATATATACATTTATTTAAACATTACAAAGTGCAGAAAATGCATAATCAGAGGAGGACAATGTTTTAAAAAAATCCCAATATATGTCTTGCAGAATAATATATGCATGTGACTACCCGTGGGTTTGCTGGTGGAAAATATGTTAAATTGTTGTTTATACTTGATAAGGTGCTGTTACTTCTGGGTCCGTGGTGAGTTCAGTGAATATTCATGAGGCATACTGAGTGGGCCCAGAAACAACAGCAGAGGCAGAGACAGGAGCGCTGGAGACTGTTAAGTATAAAAATTCTTTATTTTTATGTCACCTGTGTTTTCTCTGGTATGTATCAGAAAGATGTCACATGGATCACATCAGTGTGTGGTCTGTGTGAGACCTTTTCTGCCAGCAGAAAACCGCCATGCGTGAGCTCTGTATAGACACACGGTCCATGTCAAAACACAGTCTCTTTGAATGTAATGGGTCTATGTGTGTCTGTGTCTCCGATACATGTGAAAACGAACATCCCACGTTCCGGAGACACGAATGTGGGAAGGAGGCCTAAATGTGTGACAGAGAGCACTTCTCCTTTGTCGAGATAATCCATCTACCTTACAGGCATATTAAGATGAGGTAAGACAGCAGGATTATTGCACAGGTGTGCCTTAGACCGGCCCCAATAAAGGTCACTCTAAAATGTGCATTTTGATCTTACAGCACAATGCTACAAATGTTGCATGTTTTGAGAGCGTGCAATTGGCATGCTGACTGCAGGAATGTTCACCAGAGCTGTTGCCTGTGAATTGAATATTCATTTGTTTATCATAAGCCATCTCTAAAGGCATTTCAGTGAATTTGGCAATACATCCAACCGGCCCCATAACTGCACATTTCCACATTATCCCAGGAGCTCCACACTCAGCACTTAAGGTACCGTCACACTTAGCGACGCTGACCTGGCAGGGATCGCTGGAGCGTCGCTACATGGTCGCTGGTGAGCTGTCAAACAGGCAGATCTCCACAGCGATCAGAGATCAGCCACCAGCCACCAGCAACCCGTGTAACGACGCTGTGCCTGGTAACCATAGTACACATCAGGTTACTAAGCAAAGCGCTTTGCTTATAGTTACCCGATGTGTACCTTGGCTACGTGTGCAGGGAGCAGGGAGCCGGCTTCTGGAAGCTGCAGACGCTGGTAACCAAGGTAAATATCGGGTAACCAAGCAAAGCCTTTGCTTGGTTACCCGATGTGTACCTTGGTTACCAGCGTCCACAGAAGCCGGCTCCCTGCTCCCTGCACATTCAGATCATTGCTCCCTCGCTGTCAAACACAGCGATGTGTGCTTCACAGGGGGAGAGCAACGACCAAAAAATGGTTCAGGACATTCAGCAACGACCAGCGACCTCACAGCAGGGGCCAGGACGTTGCTGGATGTCACACACAGCAACATCGCTAGCAAGATCACTGTTGCGTCACAAAAAACGTGACTCAGCAGCGATGTCGCTAACAATGTCACTTAGTGAGAAGTGGCCTTTACACCTCCAAGATCATCTGAGATCAGCCACCCAGACAGCTGTTGCAACAATTGGTTTGCATAACCAAAGAATGTCTGCACAAACTGTCAGAAATCGTCTCAGGGAAGCTCATCTGCATGATCATCATCCTTATCAGGGTCTCCACCTGACTGCAGTTCATCATCTTATTTGTCTTGAGTTGGCAAATGCTTACATTCGATGGCATCTGGCACATTGGAGAGGTGTTCTCTTCACGGATAAATCTTGGTTTTCATTCTACAAGGCACATGGCAGACTGGCAAATAGTGGTCACATCATTTAAAGGTGCTGGTATATATGCCCCTAATCTTGGTATATATGTCCCCCATCCTGGTATATATGATCCTCATCATGGGCCCATCCTGGTGTTTATGCCTCCCTTCAAGCCACAGACACAAAAAATAAATAATTAAACTCACCATCCCACCACTCCCCTGATTTGCGGTATCCTCTTTTGATGATGGCAACTGACTTCAGAGTATAAGCAATGCAGGGCATGATATTTCCATGTGCCCCCACTTACACGCTGTCAGCTGCCGGAATATTCACTACTCCCCATGCCTGGGATTATGGACTTGGGAAGCATTGAACATACCTTCTCTTTAACAGCGGACATTCGTGATCGCACATCAGCTGCAGAAAGCCAGAACTTGGATGATCAGGTGTGCCCGCTGTTAAAGAAAATTATTATTCACTACTCGCCATAACACCGCCTACCTCTCGGCCCCGGCTTCAATTCTGAAAGGTGCAGGGCCGTATTTACCACTAGGCACCCGTGGTCCGGTGCCTAGGGCGGCAGATTGTGAGGGGCGGCACCCTCTGGCAGCAAAAAAAAAAAAAAAAATTTATTTTTTTTTTTTTTTTTTTACATTTTTTTTTTTGTGGCCGCCGAGCACAGGGAGCTGATTGACCCCGGAACTGCCGGCGCCTGCACTTCCGGGGTCACAGGCGCGCGCCAATCAGCTCCTTCCTCTGTGCTGCGTCCACTGCTGTGTGGACGTCACATGCAGAGCTCGCAGCAGGACGCCGCGGAGGACGCCGTGATGGAAGCCGGTGTCAGAAGAGGATACTCACGTGAGCCAGGAAGATGGCGGCGGGCACTGGAGCAGGTAAGTGGATTCATAAGGAGCGTGGGAGTGTCTCTAATGCAGACCAGAGATCTGCGCATGCGGGGGGGGGAGGCGGCAAAGGCAGATACTGGAGGGAGGCAGAGGCTGAGACTGGGGGGAGGCTGGAGGGAGGCAGAGGCTGAGACTGGGGGGAGGCTGGAGGGAGGCAGAGGCTGAGACTGGGGGGAGGCTGGAGGGAGGCAGAGGCTGAGACTGGAGAGAGGCAGTGGCTGAGACTGGGGGGAGGCTGGAGGGAGGCAGAGGCTGAGACTGGAGAGAGGCAGAGGCTGAGACTGGGGGGAGGCTGGAGGGAGGCAGAGGCTGAGACTGGAGGGAGGCAGAGGCTGAGACTGTGGGGAGGCTGGAGGGAGGCAGAGGCTGAGACTGGGGGAGGCTGGAGGGAGGCAGAGGCAGAGACTGGGGGGAGGCTGGAGGGAGGCAGAGACTGGGGGGAGGCTGGAGGGAGGCAGAGGCTGAGACTGGGGGAGGCTGGAGAGAGGCAGAGGCTGAGACTGGGGGGAGGCTGGAGGGAGGCAGAGGCAGAGACTGGGGGGAGGCTGGAGGGAGGCAGAGGCAGAGACTGGGGGGAGGCTGGAGGGAGGCAGAGGCAGAGACTGGAGGGAGGCAGAGGCTGAGACTGGAGGGAGGCAGAGGCTGAGACTGGGGGGAGGCTGGAGGGAGGCAGAGGCTGAGACTGGAGAGAGGCAGAGGCTGAGACTGGGGGGAGGTTGGAGGGAGGCAGAGGCAGAGACTGGGGGGGAGGCTGGAGGGAGGCAGAGGCAGAGACTGGGGGGAGGCTGGAGGGAGGCAGAGTCAGAGACTGGGGGGAGGCTGGAGGGAGGCAGAGGCAGAGACTGGGGGGAGGCTGGACGGAGGCAGAGGCTGAGACTGGAGGGAGGCTGAGACTGGGGGGAGGCTGGAGGGAGACTGAGGCTGAGACTGGGGGGAGGCTGGAGGGAGGCTGAGGCTGAGACTGGAGGGAGGCTGAGGCTGAGACTGGGGGGAGGCTGGAGGGAGGCAGAGGCAGAGACTGGGGGGAGGCTGGAGGGAGGCAGAGGCAGAAACTGGGGGGAGGCTGGAGGGAGGCTGAGGCTGAGACTGGAGGGAGGCTGAGGCTGAGACTTGAGGGAAAAACAAAAAGCCAGCACCAAATGTGCACTACAGCACTAAACATTCCAAACTGTACTTATTATAAAAAAATTTTTGGCAAAAAATTGCAATTTCTTGAGCTGCTTCGCCACGTCACGGCAAATCTCATTTGAAGCAGTCCTACACTAAAATATTTTTATAAAATGTGCCATACGGCCTCACATATGAATAGTAGAACTGCTCTTAGCAGCACTCACCTGGTCTATTTCAATCCCGTACCCATGACTGAGTCATGGCTGTGGGCGGGACAGGTCCAAGCAAATGCTGCATGAAGTAAATAGCCTGTGGACAAAGCCTGATGACTTAATGTGAACAGTCACCAACCGCCAAAATCCAGACAGATGGAATACATCCCAAATTGGGATGCATAGCAAGGTGGAGGTCAACCACCGACCAATTCAATGAAGAAAAAACAAAAAGCCAGCACCAAATGTGCACTACAGCACTAAACATTCCAAACTGTACTTATTATAAAAAAATTTTTGAGATTTTTGGCAAAAAATTGCAATTTCTTGAGCTGCTTCGCCACGTTACGGCAAATCTCATTTGAAGCAGTCCTACACTACAATATTTTTATAAAATGTGCCATACGGCCTCACATATGAATAGTGAAACTGCTCTTAGCAGCACTCACCTGGTCTATTTCAATCCCGTAACCATGACTGAGTCATGGCTGTGGGCGGGACAGGTCCAAGCAAATGCTGCATGAAGTAAATAGCCTGTGGACAAAGCCTGATGACTTAATGTGAACAGTCACCAACCGCCAAAATCCAGACAGATGGAATACATCCCAAATTGGGGTGCATAGCAAGGTGGAGGTCAACCACCGACCAATTCAATGAAGAAAAAACAAAAAGCCAGCACCAAATGTGCACTACAGCACTAAACATTCCAAACTGTACTTATTATAAAAAATTTTTTGAGATTTTTGGCAAAAAATTGCAATTTCTTGAGCTGCTTCGCCACGTCACGGCAAATCTCATTTGAAGCAGTCCTACACTAAAATATTTTTATAAAATGTGCCATACGGCCTCACATATGAATAGTAGAACTGCTCTTAGCAGCACTCACCTGGTCTATTTCAATCCCGTACCCATGACTGAGTCATGGCTGTGGGCGGGACAGGTCCAAGCAAATGCTGCATGAAGTAAATAGCCTGTGGACAAAGCCTGATGACTTAATGTGAACAGTCACCAACCGCCAAAATCCAGACAGATGGAATACATCCCAAATTGGGGTGCATAGCAAGGTGGAGGTCAACCACCGACCAATTCAATGAAGAAAAAACAAAAAGCCAGCACCAAATGTGCACTACAGCACTAAACATTCCAAACTGTACTTATTATAAAAAATTTTTTGAGATTTTTGGCAAAAAATTGCAATTTCTTGAGCTGCTTCGCCACGTCACGGCAAATCTCATTTGAAGCAGTCCTACACTAAAATATTTTTATAAAATGTGCCATACGGCCTCACATATGAATAGTAGAACTGCTCTTAGCAGCACTCACCTGGTCTATTTCAATCCCGTACCCATGACTGAGTCATGGCTGTGGGCGGGACAGGTCCAAGCAAATGCTGCATGAAGTAAATAGCCTGTGGACAAAGCCTGATGACTTAATGTGAACAGTCACCAACCGCCAAAATCCAGACAGATGGAATACATCCCAAATTGGGGTGCATAGCAAGGTGGAGGTCAACCACCGACCAATTCAATGAAGAAAAAACAAAAAGCCAGCACCAAATGTGCACTACAGCACTAAACATTCCAAACTGTACTTATTATAAAAAATTTTTTGAGATTTTTGGCAAAAAATTGCAATTTCTTGAGCTGCTTCGCCACGTCACGGCAAATCTCATTTGAAGCAGTCCTACACTAAAATATTTTTATAAAATGTGCCATACGGCCTCACATATGAATAGTAGAACTGCTCTTAGCAGCACTCACCTGGTCTATTTCAATCCCGTACCCATGACTGAGTCATGGCTGTGGGCGGGACAGGTCCAAGCAAATGCTGCATGAAAAATTTTTTTATAATAAGTACAGTTTGGAATGTTTAGTGCTGTAGTGCACATTTGGTGCTGGCTTTTTGTTTTTTCTTCATTGAATTGGTCGGTGGTTGACCTCCACCTTGCTATGCACCCCAATTTGGGATGTATTCCATCTGTCTGGATTTTGGCGGTTGGTGACTGTTCACATTAAGTCATCAGGTTTTGTCCACAGGCTATTTACTTCATGCAGCATTTGCTTGGACCTGTCCCGCCCACAGCCATGACTCAGTCATGGGTACGGGATTGAAATAGACCAGGTGAGTGCTGCTAAGAGCAGTTCTACTATTCATATGTGAGGCCGGATGGCACATTTTATAAAAATATTTTAGTGTAGGACTGCTTCAAATGAGATTTGCCGTGACATGGCGAAGCAGCTCAAGAAATTGCAATTTTTTGCCAAAAATCTTAAAAATTTTTTTATAATAAGTACAGTTTGGAATGTTTAGTGCTGTAGTGCACATTTGGTGCTGGCTTTTTGTTTTTTCTTCATTGAATTGGTCGGTGGTTGACCTCCACCTTGCTATGCACCCCAATTTGGGATGTATTCCATCTGTCTGGATTTTGGCGGTTGGTGACTGTTCACATTAAGTCATCAGGCTTTGTCCACAGGCTATTTACTTCATGCAGCATTTGCTTGGACCTGTCCCGCCCACAGCCATGACTCAGTCATGGGTACGGGATTGAAATAGACCAGGTGAGTGCTGCTAAGAGCAGTTCTACTATTCATATGTGAGGCCGTATGGCACATTTTATAAAAATATTTTAGTGTAGGACTGCTTCAAATGAGATTTGCCGTGACGTGGCGAAGCAGCTCAAGAAATTGCAATTTTTTGCCAAAAATCTCAAAAAATTTTTTATAATAAGTACAGTTTGGAATGTTTAGTGCTGTAGTGCACATTTGGTGCTGGCTTTTTGTTTTTTCTTCATTGAATTGGTCGGTGGTTGACCTCCACCTTGCTATGCACCCCAATTTGGGATGTATTCCATCTGTCTGGATTTTGGCGGTTGGTGACTGTTCACATTAAGTCATCAGGCTTTGTCCACAGGCTATTTACTTCATGCAGCATTTGCTTGGACCTGTCCCGCCCACAGCCATGACTCAGTCATGGGTACGGGATTGAAATAGACCAGGTGAGTGCTGCTAAGAGCAGTTCTACTATTCATATGTGAGGCCGGATGGCACATTTTATAAAAATATTGTAGTGTAGGACTGCTTCAAATGAGATTTGCCGTGACGTGGCGAAGCAGCTCAAGAAATTGCAATTTTTTGCCAAAAATCTCAAAAAAATTTTTTTATAATAAGTACAGTTTGGAATGTTTAGTGCTGTAGTGCACATTTGGTGCTGGCTTTTTGTTTTTTCTTCATTGAGACTTGAGGGAGGCTGAGGCTGAGACTGGAGGGAGGCTGGAGGGAGGCTGAGGCGGAGACTGGGGCAGGCTGAGGCTGGGGGGAGGCAAAGGCTGAGACTGGGGAAGAGAGGCTGATGCTGAGGGAAGATAGAGGCTGATGCTGGGGGAGAGAGGCTGATGCTGGGGGAGTGGGAGAGAGGGGCTAATGCTAGAGACAAAGGACAAGGGATGAGGGATAGTGCAATGACAAAATCGATTGGGTGGGGGGAGTGTAAGGACTCAGAATAAGAGGGGGCAGCATTGGGAGCTCATTGTGAAGAAGGGGCAGCATGTGTGGGATCAGTATGGAGTGGAGCAATGTAGGGGAGTCAATATCAAGAGTGGGGTAGTGTGTGTGTGGGGGGTCTCAGCATAAGCGTTAGTGTGGTGGTCTTAGCATGAGTGGGGCAACATGAAGGTCTCATTATGGAAAAGAGGAAGGCAGCATTAGGAGCTCATGGAGAGGGACAGCATGCATGGGACATTGTGGGAAGGGGGCAGCATGCATGGGACACTGAGGAGGGGGCAGCATGCATGAGACATTGTGAGGAGGGGGCAGCATGCATGGGACATTGTGAGAAGGGGGCAGCATGCATGGGACACTGAGGAGGGGGCAGCATGCATGAGACATTGTGAGGAGGGAGCAGCATGCATGGGACATTGTGAGGAAGGAGCAGCATGCATGGGACATTGTGAGGAGGGAGCATCAAGCATGAGACATTGTGCAGAGGGAGCAGCATGCATGGGACATTGTGAGGAGGGAGCAGCATGCATGGGACATTGTGAGGCGGGAGCAGCATACATGAGACATTGTGAGGAGGGGGCAGCATGCATGAGACATTGTGAGGAGGGAGCAGCATTCATGGGACATTGTGAGGAGGGAGCAGCATGCATGGGACATTGTGAGGAGGGGCAGCATGCATGGGACATTGTGAGGAGGGAGCAGCATGCATGGGACATTGTGAAGAGGGGGCAGCATGCATGGGACATTGTGAGGAGAGAGCAGCATGCATGGGACATTGTGAGGAGGGGGCAGCATGCATGGGACATTGTGAGGAGGGGGCAGCATGCATGGGACATTGTGAGGAGGGGGCAGCATGCATGGGACATTGTGAGGAGGGGGAAGCATGCAAGGGACATTGTGAGGAGGGGGCAGCATGCAAGGGACATTGTGAGGAGGGAGCAGCATGCATGGGACATTGTGAGGAGGGGGCAGCATGCATGGGACATTGTGAGGAGGGGGCAGCATGCAAGGGACATTGTGAGGAGGGGGCAGCATTCATGGGACATTGTGAGGAGGGGGCAGCATGCATGGGACATTGTGAGGAGGGGGCAGAAAGCATGGGACATTGTGAGGAGGGAGCAGCATGCATGGGACATTGTGACAAGGGAGCAGCATGCATGGGACATTGTGAGGAGGGGGCAGCATGCATGGGACATTGTGAGGAGGGGGCAGCATGCATGGGACATTGTGAGGAGGGGGCAGCATGCATAGGACATTGTGAGGAGGGGGCAGCATGCATGGGACATTGTCCTCACATCATGCTGCTCCCTCCTCACAATGTACAGATCATATTTCATAATCGAGGAAGGTGTGGTGGATATACAGTAGTTTATAAGGGAGGGTAGTGTGTAGTTTATTAGGGGCAGTGTGACAGTCACAGTATATAAGTGGGGACGGTGTGGTGGGAATATTTTATACTCATGCTATGTTTTGATGTGCCTGTGGTGATTCCCATTGGGGGGGGTTCGTTTCTTATTGATACTTTTTAAAGTGTGCTACAGAGTAGATCTGCCTTAAACAGATGTCGTGTGCGAAAACTCAGTTTTACGTTGTCACTAAGGGGCGCGACCACTTAAAGTGCCTAGGGCAGCACGAAGGCAAAATACAGCCCTGGAAAGGTGGGTGGCAATATGGGCCTGGGAAGCAGTGAATATTAATTTTCTTTATTAGTGGGCACACTGTCAGCCCGAGCATCAGCTCTTGCCTCCTGTAACCCTACTCCTGCCTCCTGTGAGCCACTATTCCACCACCCAACCACCACAGCCAGATACATCAAGACTATAAATGCACTGCCAACTTTCTTCCAAATTTTGGAGTAAAAAAAGTGTGTCTTATAGTCCACAAAATACAGTAATCACAGTTTTATCTGCTGCAGATCTACCAGTTCTGTGAATGCACACCACTGATTGATAGCTATCTGTCTGCATAGGCATAAAGCTGCCTACTAGGTGCTCACAAATATGAAGGACTACATATTTTTTCAAAACTATAGTAAGCAACTCAGACATTGACACAACACTGGAATCAGGGTCTCAGTCTTTATATTATTACAGTTCACTCTCACATTGCAGTATTATTAAATTCTCTAAGCTGATGTGAATTTTTGGTTATTGACTTATTTTTTTGCATTAACCTGTTCACCTCCAGCCGATTTTCTGTTTTCCGTTTTTTTTTTTCTCTCCCCTTCTTCCGAGAGCCGTAACTTTTTTATTTTTCAATTTCAGTCCATCTTGTCATATAGGGACTTGTTTTTTGTAGAATGCGGTCTACTTTTAAATGAAATCTTGAGTTTTACCATATAGTATACAGGAAAATGGCAAAAAAATTCCAAATACGGAAAAATTGCAAAAAAAAGTGCAATTGCACGATTGTTTTAGAGAGATTTTTTTACTGTGTTCACGATATGGTAAATCTAATGTTTTAGTGTGATGCCTCAGGTTGGTGCTATTTCGTAGGCACCAAATATGTATAGGTTTACAGTTATCTAAGGGGTTAAAAAAATCTGAATTTTGTCCGAAAAAAGGGGCGCATATATTGTGACATTTTCCAGGACCCATAGCGTTCTCAATTTTTCGGGATCGATGGCTCAGTGATGGCTTATTTTTTGCATCTCAAGCTAACATTTTTAATGGTACCACTTTTGCACAAATGCTACATTTTGATCTCCTGTTATTGCATTTTGCACAAAATTTGCGGTGACCAAAAAACATAATTTTGCCGTTTGGACTTTTTTTTCCGCTATGCCATTTACCAATCAAATTAAATGATTTTATATTTTGATAGATTGGGCATTTTCTGAACGTGGCGATACTAAATGTGTGCATATTTTTAATTTTTTTAACCCTTTAATTTTCACTGTGGCAAATGGGGGTGATTTGAACTTTTAGGTTTTTTTATTTTTTTTAATTTTGAAAACTTTTTTTAACTTTGTTTTATTTTACTAGTCCCCCTAGGGGGCTGTAGAGATCAGCCATCTGATCGCTCACTCTTTTCTCCTGATCAGAGCAGCACCGCTCAGATCAGGAGAAATGCTCATCTCCTGTAACCTACATTACTCGGCTGCTTGTTACAGGACCTGAGTCATGTGAGCTACAGGAGTCATCACATGACCCTGTGCTACCATGACAATCATTGGATCCACGTGATCATGTCATGTGACTTCCAGTGGAGGCTGGTGAGTATGCAATTACATCGATCGCCATTAAAATGGCGCTGTCACATTTTGACAGCGCCATTTAAGGAATTAACAGGTATGGGTGGATAGCGATTCCACTCGTGCCTGCAGGGCACACATGTCAGCTGTACAAATCAGCTGACATGTGTGTTGATCGCCGCCGGCTGCCTGTGGGATTAACACTATGACTGCAGGGACGTAATATTACTGCCTGCGGTCATTATTAATATAGCTAAAATAAAATGCAGCTTTATAAAAGTTTGTAAGCAAGTTAACCAATGTCACCAATGACTATTCAGTTACTTATCAGATAATGTTTAATTTTCTGAAGCGATTTATAGACCACTGTGAAAAAAATTATAATGATTAGCCATGAGCAGAACTGCCAAGATTGGAAGTTGCCAAGCATGTATATATGTTTGCAATGAAATCCATTTTCTAGTGAGTGTTGATAGGTTAACCTCTGCTGACGCCATTGTGCTAACCTTAGCTGATAGCAGAGTTGATTACGGTAATAAAGTAACCTCTCTGGTGTGTTTCAGCCAACTTATTACTCTTCAGCCGGGAATCAAGGCATCCAGCTAATATCAAAGCCTGCTCCCCAAATGTACAGGCAAAATGCTTTTAAAAAGATTATTTATACAAGATAAGGCAGAAAAGGGGTTAATGCTGCGCATCAGCCAAATGAAGACGTATAATGTTGATGAAGATGAGTATTCTTTTATTTCATAGGTCTACGCGTTTCAAGGTGACAACCTCTTCCTCAGGACCAATGCATCAACAACAAGTACAACATACATGAAGATGACAGATATATATATACACACAACTGATGGAAAGAAACGCCCACTGAAAGAAAGAAAAAAAAAAAAAAAAAAAAAAAAAAAAAAAAAAAAAAAAAAAAAAAAAAAATCAGTGGGAAGATCCTCCAACTGCATGACATGGCAAATTCATAGTAGTACATCAAATTCACATATATTCAAGGATAACATATTATTATGCAAAAAATAAATAAATCTATAAACGTTAATAAAGAAAAATAAAAACATAATAAAGAAAGAAACAAAAGACAAAAGTGTATGTGTATGTGTTTATAAAAGGACTAGAACCCTTATATGGGTGATAGCCCTATAACTAAAAACCAAGTCACCATTCTAGTGGTGATCACCACCAATAGTTCCACAAAAAGAACAAGAAAAGAAGAACCAAGAAGGAGCAGAAACAAAAAGAAGAAATGTGAATCGGACAGACCTCTTTATTAAGGTCTCCAAAAAGTGATTAAAACACTTGAGGTGAACCGGACAAGGAGTTCACCAGTGCCACAGGAAAAAACATATACTGAAAAATGCATGTTCGCGTGTCTGAAGGGGTGTTAACAAGAAAAAATATATATATATGACTATTTTTTTATCTATAAAAAAAAATATATATATATATATATATATATATAGTGATAATATGTTCATTTATATATACATGTGTATACACCTAGAATTAAATGTGTAAAGACACGTGAAAAAAATATGTATCATAGAATTATGTAAATATATATGTGTATCATAAAATATATTTATATAAAAAAAAAAAAAAAAAAAAAATTATAAAAGGTCCTGATGGATCATAAAAAGTGAAGACCAGAAAACATTAATTTCTTTAAAAATTTACTATAAAAAATATATATAAATATATATTATTAAAATTACACTATTAAGAACTAACTATTAAAAACTTCCTGTGACAAAAAGATTTTTTACACTGAAAAAGTATTAGATCCACGGAGGAGGAAGAGAGACAGACAAATACTACTGAATCCGTATTATACTCAAAGCTCCGGAGCGAGCGCTATACCAAAGCGTTGATCAGATCAGGTCACATAAGTTCAGACCATGAGAAAAAGATTAGTGCGCATGCCCTGACCGGTAACTAAAGTGCAGGATTCTATCATATAGAAACCAAGTGACAGAAAACCCGAAAAACAAAAAATCCTGAGATAAAAAACAGTGCAGGCATATCATTCAATGCTTCAAAAATGCATACGTAGCCCAAGAGAAGAAAAAAGGTCATAATTAAATAGTCTTTCACTCATGTTTCAAGATGCAAAAAAGCAACTCGAAGAAACTACAAGGGAGGACAATCATGTATGTGAAAGAGCAGATGACTGATCGACAAAAAGGCAATCCCAAAATGGAATGGAACCAAAAATACAAAGTATCTACATAAAAGGATCACTCATATATATCAAGGATCACACCACACTAACATTTTCATTAAAATAAATAAAAATGCTTATAAAATACATTAAATAAAAACCTATGAGTATGGGTATAAATACAGAAATTAAAAAATCAATCAAATAAAAACAATTATATAATTCAATAAAATAAATCCGTCACTTCATTAAGACCCATGGGACTAAGGGTGTTCAACTTGTAAATCCAAAAAGTTTCTTTTTTACTCAACATTTCAAACCTGTTGGGAGTGTTAATAGAGATCTGTTCAATGGGAGTAATAGTGAAAACGACCTTTTTATCATGTTCCTGGTCAATCCTCCTGGGAGACCTATCATTTCTGGGATTGATGCACTGACTTCCAATTTGGCGGCTTATCTTGACGAGATTATGCATATACATGTATTGAAACTTACCAGTTATTTGAGAGACTCGGCACATCTGATTACATTGATCAAAGATATACAATGGAGGGATTCTTACTATTTCCTTACTATGGATGTTTCTGCACTATACTCGAATATCAATCATGATCTGGGTTTAGAATGTTTCTCACTGTTTATTGATAATGACCCTAGACTTCCACGTATGCAAAAAAATTTTGTCCTGCAGAGTATGGGTTTTATTCTTAAGAACAATTTTTTTACTTTTCTGGATGTTTTGTATCAGCAGACCCTTGGGACCGCGATGGGTAGTAAAGTAGCACCTACATATGCTAATTTATTTATGGGGATCTTTGAGTCTATTTTTATCTATAATTCTATTTTTAAAAACTGCATTGTATTTTATAAAAGATATATAGACGACCTGTTCTTGATCTGGGATAATAGGGATGATAATATCGCCGAATTTATTACACATATTAATAATAACAGTTGGGGCTTGGCTTTCTCACCATGTATGGACAACAATACTATTGATTTTTTGGATCTTACTATCTCACATAAAGAGAACCGTATAATTACAAAAACCTTTTTTAAAAAAGTCGACACTAATGGCTATATACACTATAATAGTAGCCACTATAATAAATGGCTTCTCAATATACCCAAAAACCAGTATAGGAGAATCAGAAAAAATTGTACCATGGATGAGGATTTTGAAATCCAGGCAAAAATTTTATTGGACCGTTTTACGGAGAAGGATTATCCTAAAAAACTTCTCAAGAATGCCTTTAAGGAGACCCGATTTTTGAAACAGGAACTCCTGATTTTACCCAATACAAGGGAACCTGCTTTAAATGATTTTACATCAAATTTTATCACTACTTTTAGTCAGGACAATGTGTCCATTAGGAGAATTTTAACCAAATATTGGAATATTCTCACAAATGATCCGGTCTTGAGAAACAATATCCCTGATCACCCTGGTATCACCTATAGAAGAGCGCCCACTATCCGAAATGTGGTGGCACCGAGTAGACTCAAAACTCCCACTACTAATAAAGCGGTTGACCTTCCCATGGGTGTTTTCAAATGTTTTTCAAATAAATGTTTATGCTGTGACACTATTAGGCACCGGAGAAGGAGATTTGGCCCCAACGGGGAGCCAGAACTTTTTTCTATAAAGGGACACATGACCTGTCAATCTGAGTTTGTGGTATATTTGATTGACTGTGTATGTGGGAAACAATATGTGGGGAGGACGATACAGGCACTACATAACCGTCTAAATTCACACAGACATAATGTCAAAAAAGGCTTCCTTCTTCATGGACTTTCCCGTCATTGTACATTGGAACATGATAAAAAGGTCGTTTTCACTATTACTCCCATTGAACAGATCTCTATTAACACTCCCAACAGGTTTGAAATGTTGAGTAAAAAAGAAACTTTTTGGATTTACAAGTTGAACACCCTTAGTCCCATGGGTCTTAATGAAGTGACGGATTTATTTTATTGAATTATATAATTGTTTTTATTTGATTGATTTTTTAATTTCTGTATTTATACCCATACTCATAGGTTTTTATTTAATGTATTTTATAAGCATTTTTATTTATTTTAATGAAAATGTTAGTGTGGTGTGATCCTTGATATATATGAGTGATCCTTTTATGTAGATACTTTGTATTTTTGGTTCCATTCCATTTTGGGATTGCCTTTTTGTCGATCAGTCATCTGCTCTTTCACATACATGATTGTCCTCCCTTGTAGTTTCTTCGAGTTGCTTTTTTGCATCTTGAAACATGAGTGAAAGACTATTTAATTATGACCTTTTTTCTTCTCTTGGGCTACGTATGCATTTTTGAAGCATTGAATGATATGCCTGCACTGTTTTTTATCTCAGGATTTTTTGTTTTTCGGGTTTTCTGTCACTTGGTTTCTATATGATAGAATCCTGCACTTTAGTTACCGGTCAGGGCATGCGCACTAATCTTTTTCTCATGGTCTGAACTTATGTGACCTGATCTGATCAACGCTTTGGTATAGCGCTCGCTCCGGAGCTTTGAGTATAATACGGATTCAGTAGTATTTGTCTGTCTCTCTTCCTCCTCCGTGGATCTAATACTTTTTCAGTGTAAAAAATCTTTTTGTCACAGGAAGTTTTTAATAGTTAGTTCTTAATAGTGTAATTTTAATAATATATATTTATATATATTTTTTATAGTAAATTTTTAAAGAAATTAATGTTTTCTGGTCTTCACTTTTTATGATCCATCAGGACCTTTTATAATTTTTTTTTTTTTTTTTTTTATATAAATATATTTTATGATACACATATATATTTACATAATTCTATGATACATATTTTTTTCACGTGTCTTTACACATTTAATTCTAGGTGTATACACATGTATATATAAATGAACATATTATCACTATATATATATATATATATATATATATTTTTTTTTATAGATAAAAAAATAGTCATATATATATATTTTTTCTTGTTAACACCCCTTCAGACACGCGAACATGCATTTTTCAGTATATGTTTTTTCCTGTGGCACTGGTGAACTCCTTGTCCGGTTCACCTCAAGTGTTTTAATCACTTTTTGGAGACCTTAATAAAGAGGTCTGTCCGATTCACATTTCTTCTTTTTGTTTCTGCTCCTTCTTGGTTCTTCTTTTCTTGTTCTTTTTGTGGAACTATTGGTGGTGATCACCACTAGAATGGTGACTTGGTTTTTAGTTATAGGGCTATCACCCATATAAGGGTTCTAGTCCTTTTATAAACACATACACATACACTTTTGTCTTTTGTTTCTTTCTTTATTATGTTTTTATTTTTCTTTATTAACGTTTATAGATTTATTTATTTTTTGCATAATAATATGTTATCCTTGAATATATGTGAATTTGATGTACTACTATGAATTTGCCATGTCATGCAGTTGGAGGATCTTCCCACTGATTTTTTTTTTTTTTTTTTTTTTTTTTTTTTTTTTTTTTTCTTTCTTTCAGTGGGCGTTTCTTTCCATCAGTTGTGTGTATATATATATCTGTCATCTTCATGTATGTTGTACTTGTTGTTGATGCATTGGTCCTGAGGAAGAGGTTGTCACCTTGAAACGCGTAGACCTATGAAATAAAAGAATACTCATCTTCATCAACATTATACGTCTTCATTTGGCTGATGCGCAGCATTAACCCCTTTTCTGCCTTATCTTGTATGCTCATCCACGTGGGGCTGCAGCAGACGCCATTATCTCATGCGCACTAGTGGTTGTGACTGTCACAACTGATCCAGGTGAGTGTATATTTTCCAGGTATACCCCACTGATCACTTTGGTGTTACACTATCAGCGCTCCTTATTTTCAAACCAAAAAGATTATTTAGTCAGCTTCAGCTCATATATACATTTATATAAGAAATTATTTTTATTGCTGTAACGGAGAGAAGTGTAGGGAGAAAGTTAATGACACAAAGAGGAATATGTAGTGAAGAAAACATTACAGGTAAGAGAAGAAAGCTGCAGTGAAATAATCTGTAATAAATCCATTTTAGCTAACATCTAAATTATCAGCATTTCATTAGAAATAAATATGTCAAAAGCTGGCATTGTCATGTTTTGTATCAGTTATCATCATAAATTTATGAATAGTTGAGCTCAATCAGATGTCCATTTCTCACGCATGTGTTTTAAGGCCACTTTACACGCTACGACATCGCTAAAGCGATGTCATTGAGGTCAGGGAATTTGTGACACACATCCGGCCGCGTTAGCGATGTCATTGCGTGTGACACCTATGAGCGATTTTTAATCATCGCAAAAACGTTCAAAATCGCTAATCGGTGACATGCCCCCCTATTCTCAATTATCGTTGCTGCTGCATGTACGATGTTGTTCGTCGTTCCTGCGGCAGCACACATCGCTATGTGTAACACTGCAGGAACCTCACCTTACCTGCGGCTGCCGGCAATGAGGAAGGAAGGAGGTGGGCGGGATGTTACGTCCCACTCATCTCCGCCCCTCCTTTTCTATTGGGCGGTGGTGCAGTGACGCTGTGTGACATTGAACGAACTGCCCCCTTAGAAAGGAGGCAGTTCGCCGGTCACAGCGACGTCGCAGAGCAGGTATGTGCGTGTGACGCTGCCATAGCGATAATGTTTGCTACGGCAGCGATCACCACATATCGGCCGTACAACGGAGGTGGGTGCTATCGCGCTCGACATCACCAGCAAATGCTAGCAATGTCGCAGCGTGTAAAGCAGCCTTTAGGCCATGTGCGCACTAGAAAATTGACTTTTTTTAAGAAAAATACGTACCCTCTGGCAGAATACTGCACCTGCGGCAAAAAACAGCGATTTGCCGCGGTCTTGCCATGGTTTCTCTGCGGGTTGGTCTCTGTGTTTTTTTTACCATTATCTATGGCAAACACTGCAGGTACCTGCAGAAAAGGGTGACATGCACATTAAAGGCAGCTTTACACGCTGCGATCTCGCTAGCGAGATCGCTAGTGTGCGTACCCGCCCCCGGCGGTTGTGCGTCACGGGCAAATCGCTGCCCGTGGCGCACAAAATTGTTCGGACCTGTCACACTACTTGCAGTTCGTTTGGCATCACAGCGACGTCACTAAGCGGCCTCCCAATAGAAGCGGAGGGGCGGAGATGAGCGGGATGTAACATTCCGCCCACCTCCTTCCTTCCTCATTGCCAGCGGCGGCAGGTAAGGTGAGGTTCCTCGTTCCTGCGGCATCACACATAGCGATGTGTGCTGCCGCAGGAACGACGAACAACATCGTACCTGTAGCAGCAACGATATTTGGGAACTGGACAGCGTGTCAATGAGCAACGATAAGGTGAGTATTTTTGCTTGTTAGCGGTCGCTCATACGTTTCACAGGCAACGACATCGCTAACGAGGCCAGATGTGCGTCACGAATTCCGTGACCCCAACGACATCACGTTAGCATTGTCGTTGCGCATAAAGCGGCCTTAAGGCTATGTGCCCACGGGACTCTGTAACCGCGGAATTTGCCAAGGAAAACCTGCGGATTTACTGTATCTGGATTTTCTCGATAAATCCGCAGGTTTTAGCATGCACAGACACTCCCCATGTTATCCTATGGGACATGGGGAGTGTCTGTGTCCATGCTGCAGTACGTGTGGCTGCGGAACATGATGCGGATGTTCCACAGTCGCACGTGACTGCATGACAATTATTCTTGCGTAAATACCTGCATAAATCCCGGCCCTCCACTATGGAGATAGAGGCCAAGACGTCTGCAGGTAAGTCGTACGAATGTCCGCAGGTTTACCGCAGCTATTTCGCTGGAATCCCGCAGCTATGTATAGCTGCAAATACCGGGGATCAGCTGCGGGAAATCTGCGGACATACCTGCGGATATATCCGCGGGTACATAGTGCCGTGGGCACATAGCCTAATTCCGCGGGTAAATCTGCAGGTATAAAAAAACGCAGTGTGTGCACAGCATTTTTTTATACCCATAGGTTTTGCTGGGGAATGACTGCAGAAATGTTAGACACATTTTCTGCAGAAAATCCGCTCCAAATCTGTGGTAAAATCCGCGGTAAATCCACAGCGTGTGCACAGGGCCTAATATGGGTTTTATGCGGATAGGATACATGCCCATTAAAGTCTATGGTGCTATTCACTTATCTGTGGTATTTTTTTGGACAGCGTGTCTGCCAAAAAATCATGGAGAGATTTACCCATACAAGTCTATGGGTCCTTGAAAATTGTGAACAGCACACAGGTGGCATCTGTTTACCATTCGTGTGCTGTTCGTGATTAATATTGCGATGAATAGGAAAAGATTTTTAATGTACTTATTTATATTTTAATATGGGGAAAATCACTGATAAAATTATCATGGTAAAAACTGACAAAATTACCAAGTACTGATGAAACTCGGATAGTTTTTTCCATAGGAGAAAAATCTGAATGAGGCATAACCGATGCATGTAATAAGGGTTATTTCAATAGTAGTTTAATAATACAGCCACAATTCAATGTAGACAAAAAACTTGGACATTATACCTGTATATGATGTAGATTGCAGGGGTAGCATAAAAGCCCCACTACAACAAAAGAAAAATAGTATCATAAATGGCAAGTGAAGATGTTAAATAAAAAGGAAAAAATGAAGATATGCGTCCTCCAGCAGATGCTCCAATAATACCCAAATGCATGAGGTTTTAAAAACGCAATGATGTTCACTTGAAAGAAATAATCATTTATTATGAAAAATGTATAGTATACCCATAATCCAAAAAGAGACCCCAGAAAAATTAAAATAAAAGCAGATTCCTTTATTAAATAACAAACACATACATATACAGCATAAAAAATATAGAGAGAGGAGGATGAAGATCTGCATGACTCCGTAAAGTCGGACTAGTCGGCCCTTACCTTGTCCAACCGACCATCACCCCCACCCACTTCCTGAGTTCTTACTTAAAAAAAACACAAAGACTGCATGACGTTGGATATAAAAGGCCACAGCAGCCCTGTTTATTAAACAACAAAGACATCAAAACATAAATAACATTTTAAATACCAGATGAAAAACACCCAAAAGGAGGAGGGGTACCAAACCGTTTGATTGCAACATTAGCTCCACCAAATGCCTTCAGCCGCACCACACCGGCTCGAGGGCACCTAGCCAAATGTTGCCCAACCCATGCCCCGCTGAGACTCAATCCAGCAAGGATCCATGTTACCAATCAATTGCAGTACCAGGGGTAACCCATTTCTGCACTGGGTTCCCCCCTCACTTTTTTGTGCAAACCCCCACCTTCAAATACCCCCCCTCCTTTCCCCCGCTTCTGTGACAAAGTCACTCCATCCTCTTCTCCACACTGGTTGACCAACTGCTACAGGGCGGGTGGGCGGGAACAATTCTGGTCACCTTCCAGGTAAAAGTGACCAACCCCCCTGTGGACCTGACCTTATATACTGCCCCACTTAACACCACCCCCTTACCAATCGGAGTGCCCCAAATCCCAATTGACCCTACAGCTCCACCCTACAATTTTCCCACACAAAAATAACGCCACAAATTAACCCCTTCACTGATACTAAGGCCTAGCATCTTTGCTCAGTCATGCTGCCCTCCCTTGAGCCCCTTCAGGGCAGCAGTCCGGGCTGTTCCTTTAAATGAGTATATTGCAGGAAATTTTTTTATTTCATTTAGGATTACCTATATTCTTTTTGAACAGAAATTCTGAGTAATTTCTCTTTCATTTACATTAGGGTGTACTTTTTTGTGGTAACGGATTAAAACACATTATTCACTATACCGCTTGACTGCCATTTATTCACCCATTGTTTTTCTGGGACACACCATTGTGTAAGCACAAAAAAGAAAACAATTATTAAAAAACCTTTTTACATTTTCTCCACTATTGCTCCAGTGCAGTATACTATCTTTGAAATTATCAAAATGATTGTTTCTTAGTGGTTGTGTCCGGGTTAACAAGGGGTATTTGCCATATTGTGATAGTATCATTGTGACATACTTGTTATATTCTATTCGTAACCTTCGATCCTCACAAGACCTCCTTCTCTACTCCCCTCTCATCTCCTCTTCCCACCATCGCATCCAAGATTTCTCCCGTGCCTCCCCCATACTCTGGAATGCTCTGCCTCAACACATCAGACTCTCGCCTACCTTGACAAGCTTCAAAAGGAACCTGAAGACCCACCTCTTTCGACAAGCCTACAACCTGCCGTAACCCTCAGTCTGATACAGCGCCGGACAATCAACTCTACCTTAACCTACTGTATCCTCACCTATCCCTTGTAGACTGTGAGCCCTCGCGGGCAGGGACCTCTATCCTCCTGTACCTGTTTGTGTCTTGTATTGTTTATGATTATTGTACTTGTCCCTATTAGGTACACCCCTTTCACTTGTAAAGCACCATGGAATTGATGGCGCTATAATAATAAATAATAATAATAATTCTATAGCATTTAGCAACTTGTACGTGTGTAGTACCTCACAGAATTTAAAAGCCAATTGTTTTGATCTTAGAACAAGGGTGCATTTCTTTATAAATGTCATGTGATTGTGATGTGTTTATATTTTTCTGTATGTGAACAATATTCATGATTATCCATTATGACATGTATGCACATGCACTTTAATGGAATTTTTCTATATTAATTTGGAATTTATTCCTCTTTGCAGAATTTTTAAATAATTTCATATATATTAACATAGATATTTGTTGGTGAATTGAGCATCAGGAGACCAACATTAGGTAGATGAAACACAGTTTACTTGTACAATCAGCATAGAGATCTCCTTATAAATACCACATGGAATTGTATTCACGTTGTACTTGTATCCTTAGGGGCACTTTGCACACTGCGACATCGCAGGCCGATGCTGCGATGCCGAGTGCGATAGTCCCCGCCCCCGTCGCAGCAGCGATATGTGGTGATAGCTGGTGTAGCGAAAATTATCGCTACGCCAGCTTCACACACACACTCACCTGCCGTGCGACGTCCCTGTGGTCGGCGACCCGCCTCCTTGTTAAGGGGGCGGGTCGTGCGCCGTCACTGCGACGTCACACGGCAGGCGGCCAATCGGAGCGGAGGGGCGGAGATGAGCAGGATGTAAACATCCTGCCCATCTCCTTTCCTTCCGCATTACCTACGGAAGCCGCGGTGACGCCGGTAGGAGATGTTCCTCGCTCCTGCGGCTTCACACATAGCGATGTGTGCTGCCACAGGAGCGAGGAACAACATCGGACCGTCGCGTCAGCGTAATTATGAATTAGGCCGATGCTGACCTATGATACGATTACGACGCTTTTGCGCTCGTTAATCGTATCATCTAGGCTTTACACACTGCGATGTCGCATGCGATGCCGGATGTGCGTCATATCTTAATCCTCCTTTCCATATATTTTTTCAGGCTATATATGTATGTGTTTTTTATTTAATAAAGGAAACTGCTTTTATTTTAATTATTTGGGGGTCTCTTTTATCAGATTATGCTATTGGAGTGACTCCTACGTAATCTTTAGTTGTATTAGCGAAAGTACAGTTTACCCAGCTGTGATGGCTGGCACAGCTTGACGCTCCATCTTAACTAAACTTCATGGAGTTGTGCCCATGAATAGCACAACCTCAGATGACAATATATCAATATCGTTGTTTAATTGTGGTACTTATTTGGATCTCCGCCATCTTTTACTTCATTTAAAAAGTATTTGTCTCTTTTTTTTCTTTTTACCCATTTTCTTTCACCCTAATTTTGTAGAATCATGCCTTTTTCAGTAGGTGAGGATTTTCTACTAGGGCCCCGGGATTCAAGTATGCTCATCTGGAAACATTTCTTTTTGTGTTTAAGTGCAAATATCTGAATTGCAAGTACATATTCAAAAAAAGGGAATCTGTCATCAGCATCAATCCCCCTCCTCCCAAATATGTTTACATAGCTCTTTGAAACATAAGCCAAATCTGCCATTATTTTTTTATCAAATCGTCCCTCCTTAACTGAGAAATACATCTTTTAATCCAAGGATAGGGAATCTTTTTTTCTGCTAGGGGCTTTTTGGATATTTATACCATTATTCGGAGGCCACACAAAATTATCAACTTGAAAATTACCCTGCTATATTTAGTCAGACAATTAATGAACTCACCCCAACTGTGGTGGAGCATATACATCGCAGGAGACACTGTGGGCATATACATCACAGGAGGGGCTGGGGCACAGACATCTCAGGAGGCTCTGGGGGACTTTACATCATTAGATGGGCTGCAGAATATACATCTCAGGAGGGTCTGGGAGCATACACATTGCAGGAGATGCTGGTGCATAAACATCAAAAGAGGGGCTGGGGCATATACATCACAGAAGGTGCTTTGGGCATATACCTCACAGGATAGACAGGGTGCATAACCATCACAGGAGAGGCTGGGGACATGTACATATGAGCCACCTCCACTGCCATGTTTGTTGCACCAGAACTAATAGGCTTTGCGATGAGCCAACTTGTTGACTCTGATATTTTGCTTGGATATCTACCTCTTGACTTTTGAATGAATGAAAGGACTTCATTTCAGATTCTTCCAACTGTCCAATTGGCAACTTTCTGGGCCGAGAGACTGCTATCAATGAACTGAATGATGCTGAGCCTCTTTTCTTGGGAAATCTCCTTCATGGCTGCTCCTCGATTCGAACCAGTGTCTTTTCACCTGGAAGTTAACCTAATACAACACTGATCTATTAGGAAATGTTGGAACAGGTTGTAATTTATAGTATATAGGAATAAAAAAAATTCAAACACAAGGAGGAAAACAGTAACAATGCAGTGACATTACAAGAATCTACATAACTAATCATGTGCTAAATAGTTGCAAGTCAAATTTACCTATGAGAGCCAAGATGATTGTCTATAAAATTAAGGTAGTCTCACAATGAAAGATGTAGTAGATGGTGATATGGAGCCTGAAAATCAAAAATGTAAAACTTTGTTATCCTTTTACTTGTCACTGTACATTGCAGGAGGGACTGGGACATAAACATAATAGGAGGGGCTGGGGACATAAATATCACAGGACAGGCTGGCATAAAAATCACAGGAGGTGCTGGGGCATATACATCACAGGATGGGCTGGGTACATAAACATAACAAGAGTAGCTGGTTGCATAAACATTACGGGCGAGGCTGGGGGCATATACATCATAGGAGAGGCTGTGGGCATAAAAATTACAGGAGGGGCTGGGACATAAACACCACAGGAGGGGCTGGGGCATATACATCACAGGATGGGCTGGATGCATAAACTTCACAGAAGGGGTTTGGGGCATATACATCACAGGAGGTGATGGGTGCATAAACTTCACAGTAGGGGTTGGGGCATTTACATCACAGGAGGGGCAGGAGCATATGCATCACAGAACAGGCTGGGTGCATAAACTTCACTGGAGGGGCTGGGGGCTTATATATCTCAGGAGAAAGTATGAAATACTAGAAATTACCCAAATGTTACAATACTTCACAAACATACAATGAATGTCCATCCCTTAACACCATTTTTTTTAACTAATTAGTCGTGATCTAAACAAAAGTCTGATTTTCTTTAAATAAATAAATATATATATATATATGTATAAAAGGTTGTAGCTTAATGTTTCTATTGCAGACCTCAAAATCCTCTATACAGACAAAGATTTAAATTCTTAATAACTGTCTGTTTTAATTTTAAGCATAATTGTATTGCCTTTATCCCTCACAAAAATGTAATACTAAAGTACCTTCTAACCATCTTTTATGTATGGGGAACTCCCAACTTTTATTTGGGAGGAAGAAGATTGAACATTGTATTTCAATGCCTGTTCTTTTTGTTTCCAAGTTACATACAGCAAATTTGTGTGGCACCCCACCCCATGACTGAAAATATATGTACAACCTGCAAAGCCAAGTCAGTTACATAAGGTGTATGGCCAACTTATGAGTTACCCAGATGGAAATATTTTTTTATCCTTAGAATAGGTCATCAATGTTATATTGATGGGGGTCCGACACCTAGTAGCACCAGTGATAATAATAATCTTTATAATAATAATCTTTATTTCTATAGCGCCAACATATTCCGTAGCGCTTTACAATTCAGGAGGATCATATACAAACAAGTAACAGTTATAGAAATACAATATTTAGAGGGAAAAAAAATACAACCCTGCTCGTGAGAGCTTACAATCTACAATGAGATGGGGGGAGAGGCAAGGTTCAAGTGCTTATTTACAATGACAATCCAACCATCTCACGGAAATGGGGCTGGATAATGGTTTCCTGGACCAGTGGGCCCGAGCCTTGAGATGCCTTTGGGTGCCATGGAGTTTGATGTGGAGCTATGTTGTGAGAGGTTGTAGAGGGACTATGTGAATCGAATATGATTAGGGAGTGTGATAGGCCGCCCTAAAAAGATGCTTCTTTAGGGTGCGTCTGAAGCTGAGTAAGTTGGGATTTGTCCTAACTTCTTGGGGTAGAGCGTTCCAGAGGCTTGGTGCAGCTCGGAAGAAGTCTTGGATCCGGGAGTGGGAGGTTCGAATTAGTGTGGATGTTAGTCGCAAGTCGCTTGCAGAGCGTAGAGAACGGGTGGACTGATAGACAGAGAGGAAGTTGGAGATGTAGGGGGGTGCTGCACTGTGGAGAGCTTTGTGGGTGAGAACAAGCAGTTTGAATTGGATCCTATGATATATGGGCAGCCAGTGCAAAGACTGGCACAGAGCGGAGGCATCCGAGTAGCGGTTAGCCAGATAGGTGACCCTGGCTGCTGCATTAAGGATTGACTGTAGAGGAGAGAGTCTAGTTAGGGGGAGACCAATTAATAGAGAGTTACAGTAGTCCAAGCGAGAGTGGATCAGGGCCACGGTGAGGGTTTTTGTCGTTTCCATAGTGAGAAAGGGGCGGATTCTAGAGATATGATCAACTCTAATCAGCTCTGGTGGCATCCAGATGTAAATCTTATATGAAGCTGAACAGCTCAGTTTTGTTCAATGTGTAGTGGACCCTTAAAAGGGTATTCCCATCTCCAAGATCCTATCCCAATATGTTGTAGGAGTAATAATAATATTAGCAAATGCAATTAGAAATGCAGTATCGTTCTCACATAGGAAATAAACATGTGTATAACAAAAGGTTTAATTGCAAAAAATGTTCCTGGAGAAATGCTTAATTTTGTGGAACAATATCAAGGGTGTCAACACTTTCAGCCATGACTATGGATTTTCCAGGCAAATAAAGGTTTTTCTCTATTGCAATTCAATTTGTCTGGGAAAACTTGGTGAAGTCAGTGAATTCAAATTTTACACTATCTGTTCATCTCTATGTATTATGTTCAAGTTGTTACCTTTTTAAAATTATTTTCTACACATTAAATAACTTGTGTTATATTGGTTGTAGTACTATGATATAATCATAATATAAACACATACTCATGTATTAAAATATGTTTGATGCTGATGAGCTTTTATGATCAAGCTTGCAATACTTGTTTAACATCAATTTTACTATTGAGTTGTAGTTCTAATTCCCAATCAAGAAAGAGCAGAATATTATGTAAATATTCAAAATTAAATTGAATGATTTCAAAAGTGTATAAAATTATGTAAAAGGAGATAAATTCCAGATATTGTGAGTCCTAGCTCTACTGGGGATCAGAACATGACATACTATTTTTCAGTAGCACAAGCCATCAAAAGGACTGCCTCTAATGAGATTTGCCGTGACGTGGCGAGGCAGCTCAAGAAATTGCAATTTTTTGCCAAAAATCTCAAAATTTTTATAAGTAGTACAGTTTGGAATGTTTAGTGCTGAAGTGCACATTTGGTGCTGGCTTTTTGTTTTTTCTTCATTGAATTGGTCGGTGGTTGACCTCCACCTTGCTATGCACCCCAATTTGGGATGTATTCCATCTGTCTAGATTTTGGCGGTTGGTGACTGTTCACATTGAGTCATCAGGCTTTGTCCACAGGCTATTTACTTCATGCAGCATTTGCTTGGACCTGTCCCGCCCACAGCCATGACTCAGTCATGGGTACGGGATTGAAATAGACCGGGTGAGTGCTGCTGAGAGCAGTTCTACTATTCATATGTGAGGCCGTATGGCACATTTTATAAAAATATTTTAGTGTAGGACTGCCTCTAATGAGATTTGCCGTGACGTGGCGAGGCAGCTCAAGAAATAGCAATTTTTTGCCAAAAATCTCAACATTTTTATAAGTAGTACAGTTTGGAATGTTTAGTGCTGAAGTGCACATTTGGTGCTGGCTTTTTGTTTTTTCTTCATTGAATTGGTCGGTGGTTGACCTCCACCTTGCTATGCACCCCAATTTGGGATGTATTCCATCTGTCTAGATTTTGGCGGTTGGTGACTGTTCACATTGAGTCATCAGGCTTTGTCCACAGGCTATTTACTTCATGCAGCATTTGCTTGGACCTGTCCCGCCCACAGCCATGACTCAGTCATGGGTACGGGATTGAAATAGACCGGGTGAGTGCTGCTGAGAGCAGTTCTACTATTCATATGTGAGGCCGTATGGCACATTTTATAAAAATATTTTAGTGTAGGACTGCCTCTAATGAGATTTGCCGTGACGTGGCGAGGCAGCTCAAGAAATTGCAATTTTTTGCCAAAAATCTCAAAATTTTTATAAGTAGTACAGTTTGGAATGTTTAGTGCTGAAGTGCACATTTGGTGCTGGCTTTTTGTTTTTTCTTCATTGAATTGGTCGGTGGTTGACCTCCACCTTGCTATGCACCCCAATTTGGGATGTATTCCATCTGTCTAGATTTTGGCGGTTGGTGACTGTTCACATTGAGTCATCAGGCTTTGTCCACAGGCTATTTACTTCATGCAGCATTTGCTTGGACCTGTCCCGCCCACAGCCATGACTCAGTCATGGGTACGGGATTGAAATAGACCGGGTGAGTGCTGCTGAGAGCAGTTCTACTATTCATATGTGAGGCCGTATGGCACATTTTATAAAAATATTTTAGTGTAGGACTGCCTCTAATGAGATTTGCCGTGACGTGGCGAGGCAGCTCAAGAAATTGCAATTTTTTGCCAAAAATCTCAAAATTTTTATAAGTAGTACAGTTTGGAATGTTTAGTGCTGAAGTGCACATTTGGTGCTGGCTTTTTGTTTTTTCTACATTAAATAACTTGTGTTATATTGGTTGTAGTACTATGATATAATCATAATATAAACACATACTCATGTATTAAAATATGTTTGATGCTGATGAGCTTTTATGATCAAGCTTGCAATACTTGTTTAACATCAATTTTACTATTGAGTTGTAGTTCTAATTCCCAATCAAGAAAGAGCAGAATATTATGTAAATATTCAAAATTAAATTGAATGATTTCAAAAGTGTATAAAATTATGTAAAAGGAGATAAATTCCAGATATTGTGAGTCCTAGCTCTACTGGGGATCAGAACATGACATACTATTTTTCAGTAGCACAAGCCATCAAAAGGGAAGTGCCTAGGTAGAATTCCTGAGAAACACTATCAAACACTTTTAAGTGCACCAGGCCCCAAGTAATGACAGAAGGGATTTCATGGATGCTATAAATTATGTCTGGAAAAAAAACATTAAATACATCGTCTGTATTCATCTGGTGTTTTTTATTTTAATAGTACCGTTCCTCTACCTTCGTCTTTACTTGAATTTGCAATACAGTGTTCATTCATATACTTGATAATTACCAGGTATTACACAATGCTGGCATTGAACATGTCAAGATTAGTATCATATAGGCTATTTTGCATATGTACAGTATTACGTTATATTATTATACTTGAGTGAACAATTCAACAAACTGGTATTCTCCTTTCAAGTCTCCTTCCAGTGTTTTCACGGTCCTCTACTGGACTTCATGTCCGTGGTCACAGTAGTGAAGTGCCATGCTTCCAAGCCACTACCATGATCATATGTTGAATACAATGTCATCACTGATTTCCATCTAATTTCTCTTATATCTGACAATTGTACCCACTGTTAGGCCCCCGTAGGGGTCACTGCCTGCCCACCACATGGCCAATATGCAATCATATTTAAAGTTTATTGATTTTTACGTAATTTTTTCGATTTTTATGTCACTGTGGCTTTTTCATATGTGTTAGACCAATTTATCAAATGCAACTTTTTAAAATGTCCTATATTTTTGGCATAGCTGTACCCCAGAATGTACTTAACTGTGAAGCTTTACTTCTGGAACCATTTCAATGGTTATATTAGAACACATATATTAAACTCTGGCCGCGAGCCAAATCTTGCCCCTAGGTTTATTTTATTTGGCCCAAGATGCCAGGCGCCCATTATCCTATTATGAAGGACTATGTGAGGTCCATTATTCTGTTTGGAGGGCTATGTTGGGTCCATTATTCTGTACTGAGGGCTATGTGGGGTCCATTATTTAGTATGGAGGACTATATGGGGTCCATTATTTTGTATGGAGGACTATGTGGGCCCATTATCCTTTATGGAGGACTATGTGGGGCCCATTATTTTATATGGAGGATTATGTTTGGCCCATTATTCTGTTTGGAGGGCTATGTGGGGCCCATTATTCTGTATTGAGGACTATGTGAGGCCCATTATTCTGTATGGAGGCCTATGTGGGGCCCATTATTCTGTATGGTGGATTATGTGGTGCCTATTGTTCTGTTTGGAGGGCTATGTGGGGCCAATTAATCTATATGGAGGTCTATGTGGGGCCCAATATTCTGTAGGGAGAACTATGTGGGGCCTGTTATTCTGCAGGGAGAACTATGTGGGGCATATTATTCTGTATAGAGGATTATGTGGGGACCATTAATCTGTATGTATCACTATGTAGGGCACATTACTGTGTAGGGAGAACTATTTGTGGCCCTTATTCTGTATGGAAGTCTATGCAGGGCCCTTTATTCTGCACGGAGGACTATGAGAAGCCCATTATTCAGAATGGAGGGCTATGTGGGATCTGCGACTAGGTTTGCCCATGATTTTGTCCAAGTTTTTAACTTTGGTACTCTGTATATTTGAGTTTGATATCCCTATATTACAGCTTTATATCAGATAACAATTCTCGATTATAACAAACTTTCTTATTTTTGTTCTCATAATTTTGGTAATATCCTCTGGTTCACATTGTTATAGGGGCCATAAATTGCAACAAATATTGTTCATAGAAAACTAGTATTTTGCTGGTGAAAGATCTCAGATTTCATATTCTTCTTACTGCATTACAAATTAGATCACAAGATTTATGCACATTTTAGGCAATGTTGGCAAATTTTTTACGCCTTCCGTGTTATATTTTAGGTAGTAAAAATGGGAAAGGAAAACTTTGTAGACCAGTGGCTATCTTCATCATAATGCAATGAACCAGCAGCCTTTTTTGTAATGGAAAGCAAATGATAAATGGAATATTACATATGTTTATCGATCGTAAAAAGTGTTGGGAGACCACTTGTAGTAAAGAGCTGCTTGTTATACATGCTGTATGAATTTGCAATAAAAGTCTGCCGGTGTCGTTTCCCTGTTGGCAGTTCCTCAGTTGAGTATGTGTGCAATAACCTGCAAAGTGTGAATAATTTTCAGCAAGGAGTTACAATGAGTGAGAAAGCTTTTAGCACATTATCCACTAGCAACTGAACTATAATCTAATTGTCAAGTCTCGGGTCTTAATAGAGCCTTTCTCCCTCTCTTCAGTGAATGTGATTCTAAATCAACCTCTAATAGGCTTACGCGTCCATGCATTTGGGTCCTCTCAGTGTAGGTGACATTGAGGCGCTTTGCTGAGGAATTTGATGCAGATGGTAAATTTAATACAGGCTGGGAAGGTTCCAGCAGTTACTCGGTGGGTCACCGCGCGCCTGCTGATCTCTGAAACACTGTTGGATGGGGGTTAACCCCTTCTGTTATGAAATAAGCACATTATTAGTAACAAGAGAAATAATCGGATTCCAGAATTAAGGATTGTTTTATTCTGCAACAGTGAGCAGAGAATAATAAAACGCAGCAGCAAGTAAATCACATATCATTAACAGCTAACACTGAAATAACATATATGTTATAACCAATCCAATGGCTCCAACAGCAGCCTGGCTTCCAATGTCAACTACCAGGGAGCAATGGGATATTTTATCCTCGAATTTTTGAAAATCAAGCAAATTTTCAAATAAAAAAAATATTAAAAAAGATTCTACTGTTTGTGTATACAGCTGTTATTCCAACCTGTGTAACCATAATTACAGACAGCTAATTAACCCTATATGTAGTGGGTCCATTTCTTCATTTTGGAGACCCCAACTGCCCAATAAGTGACTTCCATTAGGGTTCAGGTAAAGTCTAGGTAGCAAACCACACTTATCTAAAGTCCAGGTGAAGCAGCCGAACAAAACTTCCACAAGTTCGCTCATTTCTAATGGCAACCCATCCTTGGAATTTATTTCAACTACTGTCCAACCACTTTTTGAGGACTGACCACAGGTTCTAAATGGGGTTGAGATTACCCAGCCATGGACCCAAAATTTCTTTGTTTTCTTCACCGAGTCACTTAGATTGTTTTGTGACTGGTCTCCATCATACTGGTAAAAGCACTGTTCATCACCAGATTTCTCCTGGATCGTTACAAGTATGTTTAGACACCATTTTGTATTCATGGCAGTGATCTTAAGAAAAATTGTGAATGAGCTCACTCCCCTAGATGAAGCACAACCCTACACATGAATGGTCTCAGGGTGCTTTATTGTTGGCATGACAGGTCTTGCGGTAGTGCTCATCTTTTCTTCTCTGGATAATTATTTTATCACTAGAAGGTGGCCCGATTCTACGCATCGGGTATTCTAGAATTTACGTATTGTGTAGTTCATGTATGATTTTTGTTATATATATATATATAGAGAGAGATGTTGTTGTCTGTAGTTACCAAGTGTTTGTGTAGGCGCTGTACATGTTCTGGGTGTTGTCTGGGTGTGACGGGGGGTGAGAGCGGTGTTGTATGTGTGTTGCGTGTGTTGCGTTGTTTGTGGAGCGCTGTGTGTCTGTAGCGTTGTGTGTGTGTTGCGCGGTTTGTGTGTGTGTGGTGTGTTTTGGGGGGAGGTATGTTTTGAGCAATGTGTGTGTTGTGCGGTATGTGCGTATATTTGTGTGTGCCGCGGTGTTTGTGTGTGCAGCGTTGTCTGTGTGTGCAGCGTTGTCTGTATGTGTGGGTGTCTGTGTAGGGCAGTTGTTTGTGGTTCCCAGTGTGTGTGTGTGGTGTGTTGTGCAGTGCGCGCGCGCGCGTGCGCGTGCGCGTGTGTGTGTGTGTGTGTGTGTGTGTGTGTGTGCATCAGCCTCTCTTCTCTCAGCCTACCTCTCCCAGCCTCCCTCCTCCCAGCCTCCCTCAGCATCAGCCTCCCTCTCCCAGCCTCCCCAGCATCAGCCTCCGCCAGCATCAGCCTCTCTCCTTCCAGCCTCCTCCAGCATCAGCCTCCCTCTCCCAGCCTTCCCAGGATCAGCCTCTCTCCTCCCAGCCTCCGTCCTCCCAGCCTTCCCCAGCATCAGCTTTCCCCTCCCAGCCTCCCTCAGCATCAGCCTTCCCCAGCATCAGCCTCTCTCCTCCCAGCCTCAGCCTCTCTCCTTCCAGCCTCCCCCAGCATCAGCCTCTCTCCTTCCAGCTTCCCTCAGCATCAGCCTCCCCTTCCCAGCCTTCCCCAGGATCAGCCTCTCTCCTCCCAGCCTCCTTCCTCCCAGCCTCCCTCAGCATCAGCCTTCTGCTCCCAGTCTCCCCCAGCATCAGCCTCTCCATGCATCAGCCTCCACCAGCATCAGCCTCTCTCCTTCCAGCCTCCCCCAGCATCAGCCTCCCCTTCCCAGCCTTCCCCAGGATCAGCCTCTCTCCTCCCAGCCTCCTTCCTCCCAGCCTCCCTCTCCCAGCCTCCCTCAGCATCAGCCTTCCGCTCCCAGTCTCCCCCAGCATCAGCCTCCCCAAGCATCAGCCTCCACTAGCATCAGCCTCTCTCCTTCCAGCCTCCCCCAGCATCAGCCTCTCTCCTTCCAGCCTCCCTCAGCATCAGCCTCCCGTTCCCAGTCTTCCCCAGGATCAGCCTCTCTCCTCCCAGCCTCCTTCCTCCCAGCCTCCCTCAGCATCAGCCTTCCCCTCCCAGTCTCCCCCAGCATCAGCCTCCCCAAGCATCAGCCTCCACCAGCATTAGCCTCTCTCCTTCCAGCCTCCCCCAGCATCAGCCTCCCCATGCATCAGCCTCTCTCCTTCCAGCCTCTCTCCTTCCAGCCTCCCCCAGCATCAGCCTCCCCTTCCCAGCCTTCCCCAGGATCAGCCTCTCTCCTCCCAGCCTCCTTCCTCCCAGCCTCCCTCTCCCAGCCTCCCTCAGCATCAGCCTTCCGCTCCCAGCCTCCCCAAGCATCAGCCTCCACCAGCATCAGCCTCCCTCGTCCCAGCCTCCCCCACCATCAGCCTCTCTCCTCCCAGCCTTCCCCATGATCAGCCTCTCTGCTCCCAGCCTCCTCCAGCACGCCGTGCTCCTCTGCCGACACTCACACACCCGATCGCATCCACTCACACACACCCGATCGCATCCACTCACACACACCCGATCGCATCCACTCACACACACCCGATCGCATACACTCACACACACCCGATCGCATCCACTCACACACACCCGATCGCATCCACTCACACACACAGACACTGATGATATCGCACATACGCGCTTATACTCACAACATCCAGGGATATCACATGCTTCTGGCCATGTGATCCTCCGGCAGGTCCTGGAAGATCACAACAGCACAGTATCGAGGCCGAGAAGCAAGCGATATCCCAGGATGTTGTGAGTATGTGGATGCGATGTGATGTGTGTGTGTGTGTGTGAGTGTGATCTGATTTGTGTGTGTGTATGTGTGTGCTGTTATGTGTGTGCTGTTATGTGTCTGTATTTTCCGGCGCTGCAGGACCTTGATGTGTGGATGCGATGTGATGTGTGTGTGATGTGTGTGTGAGGTGTGTGTGAGAGTGAGTGTGAGCCGCTGTACACTGTTAACTATGATACACATCGGGTAACTAAGGGACCTTAGTTACCCGATGTGTATAATGGTTACCAGCTTTCACGGCCTCCGTGAAGATCCCAGCATCGCAAGGTTATGTCTGGCGCTGCCGGGATCCTGACGGAGCCGGTGTAGAAGCAAGCGATATCCCAGCATGTTGTGATGTGTGGATGTGAGTGTGAGAGTGAGTGTGATCTGATGTGTGTGTGTGTACTCACCTGGGAATCGGGGCTCCGTGTCAGTTGGGCCAGAGCGAGCGTGGATTGCGTGAGGGGGGCGGGGCCTGCAGAGAGCCGGGGCGAGAGGCCAATCCGTGTGGGGGGGCGGGGCCATGGCGAGCCCAGCGGCCAATCAGCTTTGTGTCACCGTAAGGACACAATTTCGGAGCATGACAGACAGACAGATAGACAGATAGACAGACAGATAGACAGACAGACAGACAGAATAAGGCAATTATATATATAGATATACTGCAAACAGGCTGAAGGGTGCTTCATCAGAGAAAATAATCTAACCCCAGTCCTCTGCTGTCCAATTGCTGTACTTCCGGCATAATGTCTGTCTGATCTTGAGGTTTTGGGAATTTTTTTTTAGATAAACGGCTTCTTTGTTGCTCTTCTTGACAACAAATGAAACAAACATACAAAGCACTCCATAGTGTAGATATGCTGATGAAATGAATGTTAGCAGCAACATCAAATACATCAAATGCATAAAAGTATATAAATTAAAAAGGGGGTAACAAATGGTACTACTGATTTATGAAGATGTAAAGGTAAGCAGAAACGATAAAACTGGCTATGCCTCTCAGCACTGGTCCAGTGCTGGAACACATAGCCTGTTTTATCCTGTAGAAACCTGTTTCTTCTACAGTATTTCTGCCTATCTTCACATATCCATGGACAAGCAGTGCCATTGGTTACCCTTTTTTAACTACTCCTTGACACCAGGCTAGTCGGCAAAAGCTTTTGCCTCCTTCTGCATGCAGATACATCAATTCTTGCCAGCTGTGGCGTAACTTGAACCTCATGTGTTATGATCCAGGCATCTGCGACTGTGGTATCTCCCAGTTACAGCCTGGTCATGTTAGGGGTTAATTTCTCCCTGTCTCATTCCGGTTTCCGGGACGCTATATCTATAGTCTTTGTCTCATAGTGTGTGTAGCTGGCTCTTTTGAGGTACATGATCTGTCCTGCTGTGAACTCTTTCCCACCTAGTATGTGTCTGGTCTGTCTGTCTTCTACTGGTCCCGTCTCGCTCGTCATACCTTTGTTTGTAGTTTGGCTACCTGGTACTTGACTTACGCTCCCATCCTTGACTTGGTTCTGTCCTTCTCTTCGGCTTTCTCCCTTACCGTTCAGCTCCTGGCCCTTTGCTTGCTTCTGACTCTGAATTTGTTCACCCATTCTACATTGATTTGACTTCCTGTTGCTGACTTGGCTCTCTGACTACTCTGCTGCCACGTTGTGGTGACTTGGCTGTACTACTCCGGATCACGTCTTAGTACAGTGTGACGTTACTCTGCTGCCACCTTGTGTTGTGGTGACTTCACTGTTCTACTCCGGGCCATGTCTTAGTACAATGTGACATCATGCAATTGCAACCACTGCACCTCTTGCAGTTATGCAAGTGCTTGCCTGCTGCCATTCCTGAGCAAGCTTTGCACTTGCGTTGAAAGTTTCTTTTTAATTGAATTCTCTTTAGAAGGAGATTCTAGCACTTCCTAGACTTTCTTGGGTGCTGTGAAACTGTTTTCAAAGCAGCCTCTCTACCAAGTTGAATAGGGGCAATATTACAGGCTGTAAAGAACAATGATGTCAGCACTCGTTTCTTTGGCGGTAACCTTGGTTAACAAAAGAAGACAATGATTTCAAGCACCAGACTCCCTTCAAAGAAGCCAGTCTGCTCTTATAATTCAATCAGCAAAACAAAGTGATCTCAGCTGACTTTTCTTTGTTAACACTTTGTCCAGAGCAACAGAGAAGTTCATTGAAATAATATAAGCAGGTCATTTGTGACAGAGCTAAAATTTTGTGGAAATGTGTTTTGTGAATAAGTTAATTTTCATGGCAAGGAATGACTGCCGATTTTTTGCAATCATCTGATCAGTCTTCAAAACAATCTAAAGTTAATGCAAATTGTCAAAAACTGAAACAGAAAACTTTGCAAAAAACACATTTTATGTACCGTAAGTTTGGCTTTTTATAACACTTGATTGGTCAGAGTGCCAGTTGTCAGATAAGTCACTCATATCTATTAATTGGACAACCTGCTTAAACCTCCTAAAGGCTCGGAGACATAGGTTTAATGTGGCATGAATCTGCTGACAATGACGGTTCAGCCAATGGTCTAATATGTATGGAGCCACCGATGACTGATAATCAAGAGAGCTGTCAAACGTGCATGTCCGAATTCTCCTGGAGATAAGCTGACAGTCAGCATCTCAGCTTTCTCATAGAGAAAATAGGAGCACTTATCGGAGCAAACACTCCTGTGTATGGCTTAGTGTTGGCTGAGATGGCTGTTGAATTACCATAAATCCAAGACCAGAATTATAAAAACAATAAGATTAACCATACACCACTAGTAAATAGGAAGAGGTAATGAAAGGAAAATGGAGAGGAAAACAATCACTTCATTCAACCTGGGCAGGTCCCAATCTGTGATACATGTATGTAACTTTAGAGTATGGTTGATCTTATTTAAGACTAGGGAATGCTAGGAATAAATAGAGGGATAGTCCTCGTGGAGCGGGGACCCCAGATCACCTTACGGAGGTCTCCGTTGTTAGGCAGTGGACACCTTAAGGAGTTATCAGGGTCATATTAGGTGTTGTGGGGCAATATTAGTAATTGGCACCCTTAATTACACTGGTGCTTTTGCTTAAGCTTAATTTTGGTGTTTTTAAATTGTTTGTGAAAAAACAATAAAATTTAATGTTTTTATATTTCGGGTCTTGGATTTATGGTAATTGGATAAATTGGCTTGGATTGTTTACCTTTGTTTGGAAAAACTGAGATGGTTGTTGGCCAAGCCATCAGTTGAAGCAACATTCAGCGGACAGCCATCCAATGTGTATGGCCAGCTTTACTTTTTTCACCCTAAACGTTGTTCTAAATAACCTACAGACACTAGAATATGTGAATAAACAGAATAACATGTGACTGCCACAGAAGAAAATTAGTAAAGATAATTTTGTTATATAGTCCTACACTGTGTGCAGAATTATTAGGCAAATGAGTATTTTGATCACATGATAATTTTTATACATGTTGTCCTACTCCAAGCTGTATAGGCTTGAGAGCCAACTACCAATTAAGTAAATCAGGTGATGTGCATCTCTATAATGAGGAGGGGTGTGGTGTAATGACATCAACACCCTATATAAGGTGTGCTTTATTTTTAGGCAACTTCCTTTCCTTTGGCAAAATGGGTCAGAAGAGAGATTTGACAGGCTCTGAAAAGTCCAAAATTGTGAGATGTAATGCAGAGAGATGCAGCAGTCTTGAAATTGGCAAACTTTTGAAGCGTGATCACCGAACAATCAAGCGTTTCATGGCAAATAGCCAACAGGGTCGCAAGAAGCATGTTGGGCAAAAAAAGCGCAAAATAACTGCTCATGAATTGAGGAAAATCAAGCGTGAAGCTGCCAAGATGCCATTTGCCACCAGTTTGGCCATATTTCAGAGCTGAAACGTTACTGGAGTATCAACAAGCACAAGGTGTGCCATATTCAGGGACATGGCCAAGGTAAGGAAGGTTGAAAAACAATCACCTTTAAACAAGAAACATAAGATAAAATGTCAAGACTGGGCAAAGAAATATCTTAAGACTGATTTTTCAAAGGTTTTATGAACTGATGAAATGAGAGTGACTCTTTATGGGCCAGATGGATGGGCCAGAGGCTGGATCAGTAAAGGACAGAGAGCTCCACTCCGACTCAGACGCCAGTAAGGTGGAGGTGGGGTACTGGTATGGGCTGGTATCATCAAAGATGAACTTGTGGGACCTTTTTGGCTTGAGGATGGAGTGAAGCTCAACTCCCAGATCTACTGCTAGTTTCTGGAAGACAACTTCTTCAAGCAGTGGTACAGGAAGAAGTCGGTATCATTCAAGAAAAACATGATTTTCATGCAGGACAATGCTCCATCATATGCACCAAACTAATCCACAGCGTGTCTGGCCAGTAACGGTCTAAAAGATGACAAAAAATAATGACATGGCCCCCTTGTTCACCTGATCTGAACCCCATAGAGAACCTGTGGTCCCTCATAAAATGTAAGATCTACAGGGAGGGGAAACAGTACACCTCTCGGAACAGTGTCTGGGAGTTTGTGGTTGCTGCTGCATGCAATATTAATTGTAAACAGATCAAGCAACTGACAGAATCTCTTGATGGTAGGCTGTTGAGTGTTATCATAAAGAAAGGTGGCTATATTGGTCACTAAATTTTTTGAGGTTTTGTTTTGCATGTCAGAAATGTTTATTTCTAAATTTTGTGCAGTTATATTAATTTACCTGGTGAAAATAAACAAGTGAGATGGGAATATATTTGGTTTTTATTAAGTTGCCTAATAATTCTGCACAGTAATAGTTACCTGCACAAACAGATATCTTCCTAAGATAGCCAAATCTAAAAAAAACCCACTCCAACTTCCAAAAATATTAAGCTTTGATATTTATGAGTCTTTTGGGTTGATTGAGAACATAGTTGTTGATCAATAATAAAAAAAATCCTCTAAAATACAACTTGCCTAATAATTCTGCACACAGTGTATATACAATAGTAGACTGAAGCAGTATGATATGCAAGTCACATGCAAAAAAACATATTTGAATCCTTAATGACTGAGCTTTTTTTTTTTCGATCTTCTTCTTTTCATATTCCAAAATCCCAATCTTTTTTTCCTTTTACATATGAGGGACGACTTGTATTTTTAGTTTTTAAACGCAGACAACTTTTATGCATTCTTTAGAGGGGAAGGGCAAATTAAATAAACAGCTGCAATTTTTAATGGGGTTTGGCATCACAATATTTCCTGTGTAGCATAACTAACACGATTAACTAATTTATATATGCAGGGCATATTAAGCTGTTTGGAGGGCTATGTTGGGCCATGACACTATTTGGAGGGCTATATGAAGGCCATTATACTATTTAAAACTATTTGGGAGCCATTAAACTGTTTTGAGGGCTATGTGCGATCCAATATACTGTTTGGAGAGCAATATAGGGGTCATTATACTAATAAGGTGGCTATTTGGGACGATTATACTGCTTGAAGGGATATAGGGGGCCATTAAACTGTTTGTAGAGCCATTATACTGCAAGTGTCGCGGGCGGAGGGGAACGCGCTTGCCACGCTCGGGTCCGGGGCTTCTGCTGCTGCTGCTCGGTGGCTTGAGCGGTGGGCCGGACCCGGGGACTCGGGCAGCGCTCCTCACCCGTGAGTGAAAAGAGATAGTTTGGTTAGGGAGATTGTTCGTGACGCGCCCACGGGACGTGGTGATGATGGCACCACCGCTGCTGGTAATGGGGTTCCCGGGAGAGATGGTAGGGTGCAGATGGGATGTTGTCCCCTCCGTGGGTAGGGGGGTTGGTGATCCCGGGGCCCGGTGATGTAACGGGGAGGCTGGATAGCTGGGGTGCAGGGACTGCGCGGCGCGGTGCCGGACGGCACTGGTGTACTCACTCAGACAATCACTGACAGAGTCTCTGGTAAACCAAAATGGCCGGATGGACGGGTCCCGCAGCCGGCTGCAGTGTTGTTGTTGTGCTCTCCCCGGACGGCTGATGGTGGCTGTCTTTCCCTGCACCTTTAAGAAATGTTCTGACTCCTATGGCTGCCCACCGGTAGTCCGCTCCCCGGCGTATAGGTGCCGTAGGAGCCCGTTTTGCCTGCAGGCGCTGGCCCTTGGATCTCTAGCCTGTGGCGATGGCTGTATATCCTCACGGTGTGAGCGGTTGCCTTCTGTCGGGACTTGGTTGTTGGGGAACCCCTGGGGTTCCTGTCACACTCGGATTTGACTATTGACAGTGGCTCCAAGCCTGGTCGGGGTCCGATGGCCCTGCCTGTGTGCTTAGCTTCACTCCGCTCCCCGGTTCGGTATCGGCGGGCCAACGCCTGACCCCGGTCCTTACAGCTTCGCAGAGTTCCACCAACTCCTGCAGACGGCCACCACCGTCTGCCAACCTTGCTGTCAGTGCCTGGGCTCATATCCAGACACCTGAAGTGTTTACTCCTCTCACTTCCACCTCCAAAACTGATCTGTCTCCTTTTCCCACCTCCAGGCCTGTGAACTCCTTGGTGGGTGGGGCCAACCACCTGGCTCCGCCCCACCTAATGTGGACATCAGACTCTGGAGGGAGGCAACAAGGATTTTTTTCTGACTGTTGTTACTGTCTAGGGTGGGGGGTGTGTGTGTTGGTAAGTATGTGACTACCTGGCTAGTCCAGGGCATCACACTCCCCCTTGGTAAAATGCAGACCGTCCGCGGGCAGCCCGTCCATCACCGGTTTTATTTTTCAAACTGCACAAGATAAATAACATTTAACATTCAACATAAGTATACTTAGAAATCTTCCCTTACGGGAGCCACGGTACTTTAACGTTTCAAACGGTAAACATTTTTATTAAAACGGACGGGTTCGTGGTCATCCGCTCTCCCACCCAAACAACCTGATCCTTGATGCTGCCCCTAAGCACCCCTCTTCCCCAGTCCTGATGCACGTTATCCGAGCGGGAATGGGTACGGTGTCTCGCACCCGGCGGAGGATGGCCACCGGTCCTGGTGGTGGCCGGGCCCCAGCCTCCTCTGCTGCGGGCCCTTCCTCCAATCTGCCTCTCCGGAGGCAGCACGGACGGAAACCAACCCACCAAACTATTTACAAACCCACAAGTTCGTGGGTGGCCTGCCAGTTCTCGGCCATGTTCATGAGCAGTTTCTCATGTGGGCGTTAAAACACATAGGGTCCCTCCGGGGACAACTTCCCGGCAACGGCCGGAATAATCACGGTAGACAATCAGGTGAAACTCGGTTTGATTTGTGTTCATTCATTAAGCTATTTACACCATTAACATACGACACCCCTAGATGGTAGTTTCCCTGTACCTAAGTGGGGGCCGACCTAGGTTGGGGCGTGTGGACCTTCTGGGCCCAATGTCATCAGTGGAGGGAAAGGGGACAGAGGATACAATCAGTTCCTCTTCCCTTATGGCAGGTATGGCAAGTGGAGACCGAAGGGGAGGGGGTATAGGTGCATCCCTGGGCGCTTGTTCGAGCAGCTCACTGGCGGGTGTTTCCGTCTCCATTTCTTCCACATGTTGTGGGAACATTATCACCGTAACAATCACCGCACCATTTTGCATAGGCCAGTCTGCTGGAAAATCACCCATCACTGTGTGGATCACCTTCTTCTCCTTTTTCCCGCTCGGCGTAGGAACCGGAACTTCGTTTGTCACTCTCAAGGGGTGAGGACATTTCTTCAGGTGGTCTCTGGAAACCGTAGTGGCAGTCTTCCCCTGGTCGCGACTGATCAGATAAGCCTTCTCATTCTCCCATTCAGTGGGCTGTATGACATACGGGGTCCTTTCCCACTGGTCATCCAGTTTATGGGTCCATCTCTTCCGCTTCAGCACGACATCTCCCGGCTCAAAGGGGATGGCTGACGCTCGCTTATTGAAGCGTTGCGCTTGTTTCTCTCGGCTCTGACCGAGATTCTTCTCCACATACTCCTGGACTTGTCGGTATTGGATTTTCCGCCAAGTATCCCAGCCAGCAGTCTAAGGGAGAGCCTCAGGAGCTTCCACGCCCATTTGCAGGTCCACCGGCAGCCGGCCCGGTCGGGCTCTCATCAGATACGCCGGGGTGCATTTAGTAGAACTACTGGGGATGTTGTTGTACATGTCGACCAGGTCGGGCAGCTTTTCAGGCCACAGGTTCCGCTCTTCCAGTGGTATCACCTTGAGGAGGTCCAGGACCAGATGGTTCATCTTTTCGCACATCCCATTAGTTTGGGCATTATATGGCGTGGTCCTGATCTTCTTACAACCGTACAATTGGCAGAATTCTTGAAACACCTCTGCTTCAAAGGCTGAACCCTGGTCCGTAAGTACCCTCTCCGGGTATCCGTGCGGTCGACAGAAGTAGGCCTGGAATGCCCTGGCTGCGGTACGGCCGGTCAAATCCTTGACTGGAACAACCACCATGAACCTGGAGTAGTGGTCCACGATGGTCAAGGCGTAGGTATATCCACTCCGGCTGGCTGTAAGCTTGATGTGGTCCAAGGCAACCAACTCCAGCGGTTGATGGGTGATGATCGGCTGTAGAGGGGCTCTTTGGCTGACTTCATCCTTCCTTCTCAGCGCACAGGGGCCGCACTCTCGGCACCAAGCCTCCACAGATTCTCGCATCCCACTCCAATAGAACCGCTCTCTCAGCAACATCTCCAGCTTTTTCCAACCAAAATGCCCGGCACCATCGTGATATGCCCGTAGGACTTTGGGCACGCTGGCCTGGGGGACCACCAGCTGACGAACTTTTCGTGAGTCTTCGGGTTGATCAGCCCTCGATACAGCTTCCCCTCGTGCAGGTACAGACGGGCTCATTCTTTCCACAGTCGCTGGGCCTCAGGGGGTGCTGCCGGATCCATTCCGGAAGAGCCTTGTTCAATCATGGTCTTGACCAATTGGACGGCAGGCCCTTGGTCTTGGGCTTCTCGCCATCCCTGACTGGGTAGCGGGTCCAGGTTCGCCTGTTGTTGTCTGACATGTAGTTTTTCGACCGGTGGCCGATGGAACGCGGGCAACTCGATTTCTTCGAGGTCATTGTCTTCCGACCCCCCCTCCGGCAGGTGGGGCATCCGGGACAACGCATCCGCGTTGGTGTTCTTGTGGCCGGCTCTGTATTTGATAGTGAAGTCATAATTAGACAGCCTAGCCACCCACCGCTGTTCCAGAGCGCCCAGTTTGGCCGTGTCCAGATGGGTCAACGGATTATTGTCCGTGTAAGCCGTGAACTTTGCCGCTGTGAGATAATGTCGGAACCTCTCGGTGATTGCCCACACCAAGGCCAGGAACTCAAGCTTGAAGGAGCTGTAATTTTCGGCGTTCCTTTCCGTGGGCCGGAGTTTTCTGCTGGCATAGGCGATCACCTTTTCTCGCCCGTCCTGGACCTAGGACAGGACTGCTCCCAAGCCCACATTGCTGGCGTCGGCTTCACAGGGCCCCATGATTTCTATGTATGCGACTGATTGACATCATTGTGAAGCAAATATAATTGATTAATACTTTTTGCTCAGTTTTTTTGGGATGCACACTGAAGTCATAAACTGCAGTTCACTCATCGCTCTCCAGGTTTTTTTCTATTTCCTAAACATAAGGCCTGTTTTACACGTCCGTGTAAAACACACACTTGGTTAAGGTGCGTATCTGGGTGCATGTGTCCGTGTGTGTGTTCTATGTGTGCTGCCCCTGAGCGATCCATGTAACATCTGGATAGCACAAACACAGCATGAACTTGTATACTTACCTGTCTCCGTTGCTGTTTTCTACGGCACGACTGTTACTTCCAGGTCTGCAATGAGTGCCGTGACTATGCATGAGGCATAATGAGCAGGCCCGTAAAAACCAGCAGAGGCAGAGACAGCAGCGCCGGAGACAGGTAAGTATAAAAATTCTTTATTTTTATGTGACGTGTTATATCCGATACGTGTCACACTGATGTCACACAGATCAAATCAGTGTCCGGTCTGTAGGACATCCGTGATGCCGGCAGAAAACGGACATGTCACTGTGTGGAGCACAAGCACTTGTGTGTGCCCCACACGGACACACAGTCCTTGTGAAAACACGAACGTATGCGCAAACCTAATGATTTTAATGGGTCTACGTGTGTCCGTGTCTCCACAATGTGTGAAAACGAACATTACACGCACCAGAGACACGGATGTGAAGTTAAAGCTGGCAAAATTGTAATGGTTAGGTGAAAGAAATAATGGGAATTTTTTTATGCTCTCAATGACATTGTGAAATTCTGAATAAAAAAGGAGATGCTTAGCAATGAGAAACCTGAGATTACTTAGATTTTTTTAAAGCAGGAACTGGTAGTAAAGCAATCAAAAGATCAAATCAAACCAATACAGTAAAGCAGACATACAATGGACCAAGTCAAGTTAGAAGTTATGTAAAAATGCAAGTTCCAGTAGCTATGCACAAAACAAATAGCAATAATAATAAAACTTGGAAGAAGATAAAGAATAACAATAATTAACAAACAGGTTTTCAGTTCTATATCTATGAGACTTAAACAATGGGATCTTACTAGTGATGGGCGGACTTGCAGATAACCGGTGAACGGCAGGTCCCGGCTGTCTGGTTTATAAAATCTGGTTCCGGGCCCTATTTTTTCACCGTTTGTGTTAATTTACTTTACATCTAATGGATGCGACAATTCTGGGCTGCTATTTTTAGCCTGGGGGGCGGCCCAATAAGCATGGGTCTCCCCAGCCTGAAAATACCAGCCCCCAGTTGTCTGACTTTATCTTGGCTGGGTATCAAAATTGGGGCAACCGCACGTTCGGTTTTTTAATTATTTATTTAAATAATTTTAAAAACAAAAGGCGCAGGAGGTTCCTCTTATTTTGATACACAGCCAAGATAAGCGCACGGCTGGGGCTGCAGCCTGTAGCCATATGCACAAGGCTAATAAGCGGCCCCATAAGTGAATGGGCGGCCACGGGAGAAGTGTACAACCACGATGGAGCCTCGGTAAGTATTAAGCGCTTTTTTTAATCTTATTTTCTTTATTTTTCCTTTATGTTTTTTTTTTATTTCCAGAGCTGTTGAATACAGATCAACACCTTGGAATTCCGGGTCCTGGTCTAGCACACAAATAAGTTGGAACCGCGTGGACCATCACTAATTATTTCCCAAAAAATCCTGTTGTACCAGATAAAGCTACAGTGTGTAATATAGATTTTGGAACATTATCCTCAAAGGGACTATTATATGGGAGTCTGTTTCACAATGACAATTGTGAAAAATTCCTGCATACTCAAGACATTGTGCCTTATTGTCCCTTCTGTTGCATACGTAAAGAGAGTTTGACCACAGACTTCACAAAACAGATTGAATACATTATCAAATCTAAAGCGGGCTTTACACGCTACAATATATCTTACGATGTGTCGGCGGGGTCACGTCGTAAGTGACGCACATCCGGCATTGTAAGTTATATTGTAGCGTGTGACAGCTATGTGCGATTGCGATTGAACTTTAAAATGTTCATCGCATGCACTTCGTTCAATTGCTAAAAATTGAACATGAGGTTGTTCAATGTTCCTGGGGTAGCACACATCGCAGTGTCTGTCACCCCGGGATCGATGAACAGATCTTACCTGCATCCCGCGGCTCCCGCCGGCAATGCGGAAGGAAGGAGGTGGGCGGGATGTTTACGTCACGCTCATCTCCGCCCCTCCGCTTCTATTGGCCAGCTGCCGCGTGACGTCGATGTGACGCCGAACGTCCCTCCCACTCCAGGTAGGAAGTGGACATTCACCGCCCACATCGAGGTCGTATGGAAGGGTAAGTACGTGTGACAGGAAATAATCGTTTGTGCAACATGTTCAACAAATTGAACGTGCAGCACATACGATGGGGGCGGTTATGATCGCATACGATATCGTATGCTTAATCGTAATGTGTAAAGCAGGCTTTAGCCCTGTTGAAATGGGTGTACTTATTTTAAAGATTTGTCAGAATAGCTGTAAACTCCTTTTTAAATTTTTTCCACTTGATATTAAAATTTGCATTTCCAGGCATGAAAACCTGTGCTTGAGGTGCGGCTCTACTGATCTCTTTAATGTATTCCCATGGCCTACACCTATAAACGCTAGGAGTGATCTTTAATTTTCCAGCAAAAATGTCTAGATTCTTGCACTAATGGCTGTTAAAGTGACAGGACCAGGTTCCAGAACTTGTTGACATGCCCAAGACAAAGTATACAGATCACGATACAGTAACAGATTTGCCACCAATAACCAGCCCGGTGTAACAAGACCATCCTTCACTATTATCTGGACTTCCCTTACCTTTATCCAGCTAGCAAATAACACCGATCCTCATAAGATTTGGACGATTACATTTAATTCCATACACAAATGTTTTGACTAGGTCAAATGATTGTATTACAACAGTCCATCACTAATGTGTTCAGCGAAGGCCTTATACAACACATCTGATTGTTTTTTATCAGAAGCAACAGCTGCATTATGTAATTTCTAATTATGTCTAAATGTCTCTGCCGGCTGTTAACACAGTCTACATGTAATTTCTCTACTTTCTCTGAAATGATATTTTTTTTCTTTAATTTAATGCTACATATCAGGTTTGAAACCCAAATTTCTACTTTTTCTGGTCAATGTATTAAAAAACTGAAGGAGAGAAAAAAATTTTATGGACACAATGTAACAGCCAAAATGATTCATAAAGTCTTTAAGTAATATGTATGCTCTTTTCCGCAATCAAATAATATCATAATCCCCTCTTAGTTACTGGCAAACTATCCTTTACCTTAAAGGGGTATTCACATTATGTAGTAGGTGTACTAATATTACAAAATACCTCAAATTAGAAATGTACACGTGCATCTCAATAAATTAGAATATCCTCAAAAAGTTAATTTATTTCAGTAGTTCATTACAAAAAGGGAAACAAATATACAGTATTATATAGTCATTACACACAGAGTAATCTATTTCAAATGTTTATTTCTGTTAATGTTGATGATTATGGCTTACAGCCAATGAATACCCAAAAGTCATCATCTAAGAAAGTTAAAATAAGTACCACAAAACACCTGCAAAGGCTTTCTAAGTGTTTAAAATAGTCCCTTACTCTAGTTCAGTAGGCTACACAATCATGGGGAAGACTGCTGACTTGACAGATGTCCAGAAGGCAGTTATTTACACACTCTACAAGGAGGGTGTCATGATTCGCCTCCCTATCCACATGCCTAGGGGGCGGAGCCTTCTCTCAGGCCTCACTTCCGGCCCCTGGATGCCTTAAAAGCTGACACTTCCAGTGAACCAACGCCGGCTATAAGCTTAGCTCTGCTTTGCCTGTGATTGCTGGTCCTGTGGGTGATATCCTGATCTGTCTGTTCCTGTGCCCCTGTGCCCTTGTCTGTGTTCTGTCCCCTGGTCATCCCTCCTGTCCTGTGTCCCCCCTCCTATTCCCCACTCGGTTGCTTCCTCGGTACTGACCTTAGCCTGACTTTGACTTCGCTTCTGCTTGCTCCTCCGGTCTTGCTTCTGCCCGTACGGTGTCTGACCCAGCCTGTCTGACTATTCCTCACAAACCCTGCAGTTCTGCCTCTCAGCCGTGCTGATTAGGCAGTGCATGAGAACGCTGTGCATTTTCTTCCTGGTTCTCATTGCTCTGTGTAGTGTCATCTGCTGCAGAGCTCTGGCTCCCCCTGGTGGCAGCATTACAGTATAGCCGGCCTCAATAGGCTTTATCTCCCATAGGGGAAAAAAAAAAAGAAAAAAAAAAGCCATTTAATTCTTGGTAGTGTGTTCCAACCTTGCAGGATAACAAACTGTAATGGATCCACTCAGTACTTTGTGCGAGCAAGTAGCCAACCTTACGCAGCTGGTGCAGGATTTGGCTGCAGAGCATCGCACCCTGGTAGCTTCACACAACATTCTGCAGAGTGAGGTTTCTGCTTCTGCGAGGGCCACCTCAGTGGCAGTTACCTCACAAACCGTAGGACAGCATAGTCCCACTGATGTCCAACTGACCTCCCCCGAACCCACGGTGATGCTCCCCGATACAATCTCGGGGGAGAAAAACCTATTTCGGACATTTAGGGAGAGTTGCAGGCTTCTTTTCACTCTCCGGCCTTGGTCCTCGGGGAATGAGACCCAGCGGGTGGGGATCATCATGTCATTACTTAGAGGGGGTCCCCAGACCTGGGCGTTTTCCCTACCCCCTTCGGCCCCGGAACGGCATTCGGTTGACCTCTTTTTTAACTCCCTCGGGGTGATATATGACGAACCAGACCGTGTACGGGTGGCTGAGGACAGGATCATGTGTCTCACTCAGGGAAACCACACTGCTGAGCTATATTATTCCGAGTTTCGGCAGTGGTCCACTGAGGTACGGTGGAATGATTCTGCATTTAGGTGCCAATTCCGGAGAGGTCTTTCGGACTCACTGAAAGACGCTTTGGCTCTGCACCCACCTCCCAGCACCTTGGATGATGCGATGACGGAGGCAGTTCGTATGGACCGCAGATTACGGGAAAGAAGGGGAACCATGCGTGAGATTCTGCCCCCTCTACCTAGGGAACCTTCTTTGCCGGCTATGGAACAGATGGAAGTTGGAGCCATCAGTCCAGATGAGAAGGAGAGGAGAAGATGCCGGGATCTCAAGCTGTGCTTCTATTGTGGACACCATGGACACTGGAGGAAAGACTGTCCGGCTTGCCCCTCCGCTAAACAGTCGTCGGGAAACTTCTAAGTCTGGGTAACGGTCGAGGAGGTTGCCCAGACTATCAGGTACTTTTCCTCTCCTCCAATAAGATACTTCTGAATGTCGACCTCCGGGTCAAGGAGTCGGTCTGGTCTGCTACTGCCTTTGTTGACTGTGGGTCCGCTATGAACTTCATTGACTCTGAGTTGGTCCAAAGATTAGAGTTAGGGACAGTGAGGTTAGAAGGACCCATTCAACTCCTGGCAATTGATAAAACACCGCTGCCTCAAAACCTCATTCGGTTTGCTACTGAAAAATTTACTCTGGTGATTGGGTCTCTGCATTCTGAAACTATTTCTTGTTTTGTAATGGCCAATCTCCCTGCTGGATTAGTGTTGGGCTATCCATGGTTAAGGTTACATAATCCCGTTATTGATTGGGAGTGTTGTACCATAGTCAAATGGAGTCCTGCTTGTCATAAAAGGTGTTTACAATCTGTACCTGTGTTCTCCGTAAGTCCTGAGGGTCTTCCGGAATATCTGAGGGACTACGGAGACGTATTCTCGGAAACAGAGGCCAAGGTTTTGCCGCCTCATCGCCCATATGACTATGCCATTGATTTACTTCCCAATACCAAATTGCCCAAGGCCCGTTTATATCACCTCTCGGGTCCAGAAAGGGCTGCTATGAAATCGTACATATCTGAGAGTATACGTAAAGGGCATATCCGTCCTTCTTCTTCCCCTGTAGCCGCTGGGTTCTTTTTTGTAAAGAAGAAGGATGGAGGATTAAGGCCATGTCTCGATTTCCGAGAATTAAACAAAATTACTGTGAAAAACACGTATCCGCTTCCACTCATCCCTGATCTCTACAACCAACTCTCTGAAGTCCGGTGGTTTACCAAACTAGATCTCAGGGGGGCCTATAATCTTATCCGTATTAGAGAAGGGGATGAGTGGAAAACGGCCTTTCTGACGTCAGAGGGGTTATTCGAGAATTTGGTGATGCCTTTTGGTCTAACAAATGCCCCTGCGGTATTTCAAAATTTCATCAACGATATCTTCTCTGATTTTCTTGGTCGTTTTGTGGTCATCTATCTTGATGACATTTTGATTTATTCTGCTGATAGAGATACGCATATTATGCATGTTCGCTCAGTTTTACAGAGATTACGTGATAACCATCTGTTTGCCAAGCTTGAAAAATGTGTTTTCTCTGTTCAGGAAATAGCCTTTCTTGGGTTACTCCTTTCTCGTGATGGGTTTAAAATGGACCCAGGAAAGGTGCAGGCTATCGTGGATTGGGTGCAACCCAGGGATATCAAGGCGCTACAATGCTTTTTGGGTTTCGCAAATTATTGCGAAAGGTTCATTAAGGGGTTTTCTCAAATTGCCAAGCCATTGACTGACGTTACACGGAAAGGGGCGGATCTGCAGAACTGGTCGCAAATGGCTGTCCAGGCCTTTCTTGAGTTAAAGGACCGGTTCATGTCCGCCCCAGTCCTGGTACAGCCTGACCTCGAGGCGCCGTTTGTTGTTGAGGTGGATGCCTCAGAGGTGGGGGTGGGAGCTGATCTCTCTCAGGGCCCTGCTACTCTGACTAATCTGCGACCATGTGCGTTCTTCTCCAAGAAATTCACTCCAGCTGAGAGGAACTATGATGTGGGTAACCGTGAATTATTGGCGGTAAAGTTGGCATTCGAAGAATGGAGGCATTTTTTGGAGGGTGCTGTTCACCGTATTACTGTCATCACTGATCATAAAAACCTCGCGTATATCGAGTCCGCCAAGAGATTGGGCTCTTTTCTTTTCTAGATTTCATTTTTCTATTACTTTTCGGCCGGGGTCTAAAAACGTGAGGGCAGATGCACTGTCTCGTAGTTTGGACCCGGTGTCACCTCCAGAGCCTCCTTCCTCCATTCTTCCATGAGGGGTGGTGGTCGCTGCCTTGTCGTCCGAGTTAGAGGCTGAGGTCAGGGAGGCCCAGTCCTCAGCGCCATCTTCCGCTCCAGACACTAAACTGTTTGTCCCTTTGCACCTCCGGTTACGAGTACTTCAAGAGTTCCATGAGTCCGTACTTAGTGGCCATCCTGGGGTTACAGCCACTCGCAGGGCTGTTGCTCGACTGTTTTGGTGGCCGTCTCTTCACTCAGATGTTGCTCGGTTTGTGTCTGACTGTGCTACATGTGCCCGTGCTAAGGTATGTCGTAACCGGCTGGCCGGGGAACTGGTTCCATTACCTGTTCCTGAAAGACCATGGACCCACTTGTCCATGGATTTCATTACGGACCTCCCTGTCTCAAATGGTATGACTGTGATCTGGGTGGTGGTGGATCGTTTTAGTAAACAGGCACAATTTGTTCCCCTCTCCGGTCTACCTTCTGCTGCGACCCTTGCCAACCACTTCATTGACCAGGTGGTTCGGTTACATGGGTTGCCCCTGAATATTGTGTCTGACAGGGGGGTACAATTCATTTCTCGGTTTTGGAGGGCCTTGTGCAGGCGGTTGGGAATTGAGTTGTCCTTCTCGTCCGCCTATCATCCCGAGTCTAATGGGCAGACGGAAAGGACGAATCAGACCCTTGAGCAAATCCTGCGGTGCTTGGTTTCTGCTCAGCAGGAGGATTGGTGTACGTTTTTGCCCCTTGCGGAGTTTGCATTCTATAGCAGAGTCCATCAGTCTACGGGAACTTCTCCCTTCTTCTGTAATTACGGGTTTCACCCTCACTTCGGGACCTTCTCTAGAGTGGATTCGGGGTGTCCAGGGGCCGACTCCATCATTCAGCATCTGGGGGAGGTGTGGAAGGAGGTGCGGCGGTGCATCGTGACGGCTCAACAGTCCCAGAAACGCCAAGCGGACAAACGCCGTTCTCTGGGACCCCCCTTTCAGGTGGGGGACAAAGTGTGGCTGTCCACTCGGAATATCAGGCTCAGGGTTCTGTCTGCTAAGTTGGGTCCTAAGTTTATAGGGCCCTATGAGATCATCGAAGTGATCAACCCGGTGGCCTTTCGGTTGCAACTGCCCCAGACCTTGCGTATTCCCAATGTATTTCATACCTCCTTGCTTAAGCCATTTGTCCCTTCGGTGGTGGATTCTCAGACCCCTCCGGCTCTGATACTGGTGGACGGTAAGGAGGAGTACGAAATTCAGCGTATTATGGACTCTCGTTGGGTTCGTAGTTCCCTCCAGTATCTGATTCATTGGAAGGGTTACGGTCCGGAGGACCGGTCCTGGGTGCCGGCTCGCTCCGTGCGGGCCGATCGGTTAATTGCGGCTTTCCACCGTAAGTATCCTGGGAAGCCTGGGGGTCCGGTGGCCCCCCCTTGAGGAGGGGATACTGTCATGATTCGCCTCCCTATCCACATGGCTAGGGAGCGGAGCCTTCTCTCAGGCCTCACTTCCGGCCCCTGGATGTCTTAAAAGCTGACACTTCCAGTGAACCAGCGCCGGCTATAAGCTTAGCTCTGCTTTGCCTGTGATTGCTGGTCCTGTGGGTGATATCCTGATCTGTCTGTTCCTGTGCCCCCGTGCCCTTGTCTGTGTTCTGTCCCCTGGCCATCCCTCCTGTCCTGTGTCCCCCTTCCTATTCCCCACTCGGTTGCTTCCTCGGTACTGACCTTAGCCTGACTTTGACTTCGCTTCTGCTTGCTCCTCCGGTCTTGCTTCTGCCCATACGGTGTCTGACCCAGCCTGTTGGACTATTCCTCACAAACCCTGCAGTTCTGCCTCTCAGCTGTGCTGATTAGGCAGTGCATGAGAACGCTGTGCATTTCCTTCCTGGTTCTCATTGCTCTGTGTAGTGTCATCTGCTGCAGAGCTCTGGCTCCCCCTGGTGGCAGCATTACAGAGGGTAAGCCACAAAAGGTCATTGCTAAAAAAGCTGGCTGTTCACAGAGTGCTGTATCCAAGCATATTAATGGAATTTTGAGTGGAAGGAAACAGTGTGGTAGAAAAAAGTGCACAAGCAACCAGGATAACCGCAGCCTTCATAAGATTGTTAAGAAAAGGCCATTCAAAAATTCTGTGACACCCTGGGGTCCAGGGGGTTAAACTCGACTTGTCCCCTGGCCGGGGGTTGCAGATCCTCTATGTCATCACGGGCAGGCCTGGCCCGGTTTCGTGACCCTGAAGCGTACAGGAGGGAAGGAAGGCGGTGGACGGGAGGAAGGATGGAGGACAGGGGTAGTGATGATGAGGAAAGTCTTTTTAGATCATGACGCCACCTGTGGTCCGTGGCCAGAGATGGGCTGCCGCTGCGGGTGCTGCTCTCCGGGGCTGATGGTAAAGGTCACAGGCAGGATGGTATCGCTCCCCACAGGTGGAGTGGGGTGACCCCAGGGAGGATGATGAGGGAAGGACGGGGGTGGTGGTAGTTCCCGTTGGTGCAGCAGCGCTTGGCGACGGTGCCGGCAAAGGAAAGGCAGAGACAGGGGTTGTGGTTCCAGGTCTTTTACTCACTGATAGTTCAGACACTGCCCCAGAGTACCGGTCTCTGCCACGATGGGCTCCAGCCGATCCCGAATCTGTGGAAGGTTTGGTCCGGTGTGTCAGCCTATGGGCCCTTCCTCCTTTGATGCGCTAAGTATCGGATCCTCGTGGTGTGAAGCACTTGGGGATCCCAGTGTCAGTAAAGTGTCCCGTCCTGTATGCTAATAGCACGGTTCCACCATGGGGCCGGTTGAAGACCTCAGCCCCAGATCCTATATGCTATTTGGCTCCAGGAATAGTGGGACAGGTCCGGTGACTTTTCTAGCCTGTTCCTGCGACCCTTGAAGAGTTGGTAGACAACTTTAAGTATGCCTGCCCTAGGGTTCTGTACCACAACAGCGCCAGACCTGTGGAAGCAGCCTCCTGCTTCTCCCCAGTGATCATGTTGAAACGCCTTGGCCCACAGAGCTGCCTCGCGGCACGTCTGCTCTGCTCGGCATCTGTAGCTGTTCTCCTCCCTGAAGTTGTGTTGTGTGTTGGAAGCCCCCAGCCGCTACCACCGGCTGGTTCACTCATCTTCCTAGGTCAACCTGAATCTCCCACTGTGTGCTTCTCACTCCCCCCTGGTGGTTGCTCCTCCCTGACCCTGAGTGCTGGTACCAGTGGATCGGGAGCCCCTTAGTGCGGTGGTGTCCTATAATCCCAACCGCTGTAGTAATCCCCTTCTGTGACCAGACCCTGGCCCAATCTTCATTGGGGAGGTCAACCCACTGTAATTTGTATGTGTGTGTTGGTAAAACTGGTACAGACCTTTCTTAGACCCGGGATATGTACTACACTTGAAAGGAGGTACAGTACCCTGTGGCGCCTGAAGCCTCAGGGGCACCACACTTCCCTCTGCCACATAGCTTTTTGGAGATGGAAATTTCATTTTCTAGCAGGACTTGGCACCTGTCCACACTGCCAAAAGTACCAGTAACTGATTTAATAACCACAGTTTTACTGTGTTTGATTGGGCAGCAAACTCGCCTGACCTAAACCCCATAGAGAATCTATGGGGTATTATCAAGAGGAAGATGAGAGACACCAGACCCAACAATACAGATGAACTGAAGGCTGCTATCAAAGCAACCTGGGTTTCCATAACCCCTCAGCAGTGCCACAGGCTGATCGCCTCCAGGCCACACCGCATTCATGCAAAAGGAGACCCGATCCAGTATTGAGTGCATTTACTGTACATACTTTTCAGTAGGCCAACATTTCTGAGTTTAAAATAATTTTTTCAGTTTCTCTTATATAATATTCTAATTTTCTGAGATAATGACTTTTGGGTTTTCATTGGCTGTAAGCCATAATCATCAACATTAACAGAAATAAACACTTGAAATAGATCACTCTGTGTGTAATGACTCTATATAATATATATGTTTCTCTTTTTGTATTGAATTACTCAAATAAATTAACTTTTTGAGGATATTCTAATTTACTGAGATGCAGCTGTAGTATAGCTATCTTGATATAGCCATATCTCCTACCTCATGTGCAGGGCATTGCAGCTTAGATATATATGCATGGTTACGTCCACTCATATAGTGACAGTTTTTGGTGGTAGCCATGGCTATTTAAGCTGCACACGAGGTGAGACATGGCTATATCAGGAGAACTATAAAAATATTTCTAATTGAAGGTATTTGCTAATATTATTATTATTACTCCTACTACACATTGGGATAGGATCTTGGAGATAGGAATAGCCCTTTAATTTCTTTCCATTGTCCATGTATAACATTTTCTCCAATGCACCTCAAGTCCCATCGTTTGTGTGTGACAATCACAGCTCTCTAGTCTGTAAAAAAGTGACAGAAAAATGACAGTCTATGTAAATGTCTTATAGTCCTAAGTGAATTTTTTTGGGGACCAACTGTAAGGGCTCATGCGCATATCGCGTAATAGCATGCATTTACGCTGCGTATTGCACTGCAGCGTAAATGCCTACGTCCCCTGCACAGTCTATGTAGATTGTGCATGAGACGTGCGCACATTGCTTTTATGAACGCAGCGATTTGGGTGCTAAAATTTTGACCCAAATCCGTGCGTTCATAAAATGAGCATGTCAATTATTTGTGCGTTCTGGATGCAGCTCCCACTCTGTCTATGGTGGGGGCAGCAGGAAAATCGCATGAAATCAGCTTTTTTTAACAAAAATACTGCATCCATTATGCAGTCTTTCTGCAGCAATTTGACGCGCACATGTGCTGTCAAATCGCTGCAGAAGATTAAGCAGTTACGTGCGCATGAGCCCTAAGACCTACCACAAGACTGTGCCACCTTCTGCTGAAAACTGGACTTTACCTGTATGTTCAGGGTACAAGGTAGAAGGTACCTTTTCATGGGATTCCTGGTCTGTAAAAACATGTAAGGCTGAAAATTAACCACTTTGCCTGTTTCACTTTATTCTCATTTTTGCAAAATTGTTACTTGATGGGTGAAGAGATGGTGGCACCAAAACGTCCTGCACATGATATTGTCTAAGACCAGTCGTGCTTGAAATAACAGGCTGATAAGATCCGAGTGTGTGGACAGATGCACCACATCAACTTATGTGAGTTGCTATAGGACAGCATATGATATTATTCAGGAGTAGACTCAATATAAGGCCAGAATCACACTTGCTAGTGCCTCGCGCTAGTCTCTCATGGAAGAACCTGGCTTGGCTGCACCCTCCCCTGACAGGAGCGGGTCGGTTGCATTTATCTCTATGCAGCTCAGATGCTCCTGTAGGCATAGTGTGCGGCCATGCCGGGTGATTCAATGAGAGACTCGCGTGAGTTACATGCGAGGCACTCGCAAGTGTGACTCCGGCCTAAGACTTTACCTTCTAGAAAGCAAATCAGAGGAGCATGCTGTGTACATGCCGAAGCAGTGAGGAGAGGTAAGAAGCGTGTTTTCAGAAAATACCAGAAAAATTCTGTATGTGACAGTAAGGTTGAGTATTTGTTTACAGAAATTTCTGCACCATAATTCACATTTTTGGGGAGCATTTTTGCATCATTTTTGATGCCCTTTTTTGCATGTATTTTTTCCATTCCTTTTTCATGCATTTGGGGTGGAAAAACGCTGAAAGAATTGCCATGCTGCAATTTATTTTCTGCAACAAATCTGCAATGGAAAAATAAGCAACATGTTCACCACACTTCGAAATTGTGACAAAATTGCACTCAAAAATGCATCAAAAATGCAATGTGTGCACAGAGCCTAAGAAGGGAAAATAAAACTGCAACCCTGAATTTATCAAACTTTTATTGTTTTACATGTTAATAATAATCCTTTTAATCTTTGTAGATTGTTGAATACCCCCCATTCACCTTTTGTGCCTCCCCTATTTCCTCATAGACTGTAAGCAGGGCCCTCACTCCTCCTGGTATCTGAATTTTGTTATTTTGTATTGTCTCAAATTGTCTGTACATGTCCCCTCTTATTGTAAAGCGCTGCGGAATATGTTGGCGCTATAGAAATAAAACGTATTATTATTATTATTATTATTATAAAGATTACCAGACCAATAGTGATACACACTGCGGATTGTTTAGTTACAGGCACCGATGTCATTTTGCTTGATGAACAATGTGTTTCTCCATAAGAAAATAAAAGCGACTTTCCCCTATAGGCATATACAAACTTTACATGTCATAGCAGACATATGGAATCTATATATGTAAATCATATTTTCTTGTTATTTCTTTTCCCACTTGAACATATACTCCTGACCAAATGTCCAAAAAAAATAAATTCTGATCTATATTGTCCTGCATTATATTTAAACTGCTCGACATTGAAATTGCAACACCAAGAAAGAAACGTCATGCAATTATGGAAATCACCAGAAATGTTACTGATGTGCAAATAATGAAAAAAAGAACACTTTTGAAACATCTCAATTTATTCTGTATTGAGTAAGCGCAGAATTACACACACTTACACACTTGTGGCATACTATATAGTGGCCGGACCCCGGTGATCTTCCTACCAGCAACACTAAGAGCCCAGTGTTACATTAATTAGATCATAGAGCCAGTGATTGAAGGACCAGAGTCCCCGGAGCCGTTTTCCAACACAACAATGGCAGGCCACATGTTATTTGTCCTGCTGTGAGCAGTCTGAATGGCCTAAATGTGCTGCATCGCTCATCAAGCAGATCAGGTACATGATTGGTCAGCAAGTGCAAAGGCAGCTGCCAGCAGAGGATCTTGATTATTGTTGTGCTGTAGTGCATTTAGCGTCGGAGAACATTCCTCAGACAACCATTAATAATCTCTTTAATAGAATGCCAAGCATGTAAGTAAATATTACTACAATGTGTCCAGCCAAATATTTAGATTTTATCAGATTTTTTTACTTTTTGATGTAATTTGTACTCATTGCAATAAGTTCCCTAGTTAATCGATATTTCTGAACAGGGTCGCTCACTGAACCTGATAATGCACCCAGACTGCTTCATTATTTAATAGGCTACAAGCGCACGCTGCAGTTTATGTCGCTTTTTTTGGTGCAGTTTTGTTGTCAGAAAATTCTCTCTTTTGATTTCCCTGCAAAGTCTATGAGAATTCAGATTTGCTGTTCGCACGTTGCAGTTTTTCTGTCTGCAGTTTATTTGTCACAAACTTCTGACAAACTGCAGCATGATCTATCAACTTGGATTTTTGGCTTGCTAATGCTGAAATAATGCATCAGGAACACATGGTCAAAAATGCACCATCGTTACAAGCGTTTTTTTTACATTTCCAGGTACTCTGGGACAAGGTGGTGTTTTGGTTGCAGTTTTGAGCGCAGTTTGGGTGCAGTTTTTGTGTGCGTAAATAGCCCAAGACTTGGTTTAAGGCTGTGTCCGCACTTTGCGTCGTCCTAGTTGCAGTTCTAAACGCATTCTCTGGCAGAAATTGCTTTTGCCAAAGTTGTTTTTGACCACGAAATCGCGGTAAACATGCATGCGTTTTTACCACGTTTTAGCCGCGTTTTAGTGCTTTTTACCTGCTTTTCCATTGTGTTTAGACAGATGCATTTTGAACATTAATACACTGCTAAATAAAGTTTAAACAGTCAAACACAAGGAAAAAAAGGGAAAAAAAGGAACACATAATTATTAAAATCGTAAAGAAAATAGTTATATTTCATATAATTATAGCGGTTTTATAATATTCATATCTAAAATAGCAATAAATTTATATTTTTCATTAACTTAATTTTCGGACTATGTGTGTGTGTAAAGGGACAAATCATTCCATAATTTTGATGTCAGAAAAGCATGCGTTTATGTAGTCCAAAACGCAATCTTTCTGCAGCTAAAAAGCAGGTAAAACGCTGGAATTTTGATATTTCTTGCTTTTTACAACTTCTCATTGACTCCAATGTTAGCAAAACGCAGCCCAAATGGCAAAAACAATTGACATGCTGCTTCTTTGAACGCAGAGTTTTTGTCCAAAATTATGCAAATTAAACGCAGCGTTTGAAAACGCAAAGTGCGGTCTAGAAATCCCCATTTCCCATAGACTTTGCTGGAAAATCAAAACGCATGCATTTTGGCATAAAAACGCTGCGGTTGAAAAGGGACCTAAAAAGCAGCTGAAACGGACATAGCCTAAGATAGATATTAACACTTCTATATTGTGAGAATGCTAAAATTGAAAACCATAAAAAAGATTGAAATTGTACATTTTGAATAATTTTTAGGGCATGTATAAAATAAAAGATTTTTGTCAATGCTTAAGATTGATGACATCCTTACAATAGGACCTTGATGCATTTGGGGTCGGGCCTAGAACTCACTAGAAAATTAAGCATTGCCCCTTATCTAACTGTATTAAAGGGAATCCGTAACCAGGTTTTTGCTCCTCCATCTGAGAGCAGCATAATGTAGAGACAGAGACCCTGATTCCAGTGATGTGTCACTTACTGAGCTGTTTGCTGTCATTTTGATAAAAATCACTGTTTTCTCTGCTGCAGATCTAGCAGTTATACGGAGATCATGAATATGCTGAACTACCTGCAGCATGCCAAATAGTCCACTAATGATAATCTACTGCTGATTAATGAGTGATTTTATCAAAAGTACACTAAGCAGCTCAGTAAGTGACACATCGCTGGAATCAGTGTCTCTGGCCCTATTATGCTGCTCTCAGATTAGGTGGCAAAAACCAGGTGACAGATTCCCTTTAAGTGTGTGGTAGATCCTACAGCTCCACCCTATGCAAATGAGGAAGAATGATACAGTAACAAGGTCAAAAGCATACCTAAGTCAGTGTAAGGACTGCAGTATGGAGGAGGAGAACTGTGCTGCACTGGGGTCTGCAGTAAAGGAGCTGCAATAATTAGTTGTGATGATGTGTTCAATGGGGTTTGATCGTACACAGACCACACATTGATTGGTCATATTGAATATTAAATGTAGAAAACCCTTTACAGATATAGGTCTGGGCATATATAAATTTCCATACTGTCATCTTAGAAGCTTCTTCAATCAGAATGTGGTGCCTGTCATTTATTGTTTAGGGACCTTTCCTCTTGAAAGTAATAAAAATCAACATTAAATATAAATATTTGATTTTTGAGATTTTTGTTGAGATGTTAAGTATTATCTAACCACTTAAAGAAAGGCGATGACTAATGACCAAGTAAATAAATATATATATATATAGATATATATATATATATATATATATATCTATATAGATATATATATATATATAGATATATAGATATATATATATATATATAGATATATAGATATATATATATATATATATATATATATATACTGCAGATATCCTAAACTCCTGAACTGTAATTTTCCCTAAATATGCGAAAATATATTTCTTACTGTTTTAATGCTGCTTAACTAGATTCATTCACCATTCAAGGCTCAGGTTCTTCAAAGCGGAGTTACTACCCAAGAAGGCTGAGATCTATAATGGAAGACTTGTCGGCCAGATAAAAAAACTGTAGCTAGCCACAGATATTAGATAGCAGCTAAGGCTAGGTTCGCACACTGCGTCTTTTTGACGCTGCGTTTTTGTGCGTTTTTGGCCGCTAAAAACGCGCAAAAGCGCAGCGAAAAACGCACTGTGCGCACATAGCCTTACATGGCCATTGCCCATAAGGTTGTTTCAGTAGTTTGGTGAAGAAAAATCACCACAAATAATTGGGGGGAAATGGTTAACAGGACAAAAGCAAATTAAAGTGTAGTCATCTGTCTATACTGGAGGTAAGATGGTTGTATAGGAAAGGGGCTAATATAATGGTTTTGCACTTTTTGGCTCATAGTTCTTTTAAATCCAACATATACAATAATTTTGGAGTTTATTATATTAGCACCATACATCGTAACCAATAGCATTAACCATTACAAGAGCTTACACATGATCCTATCATATAAAATAGCCAGATCTACAGCTTTATAAACATGCCTATCTGTTAACACCATTTATAAATAAATTAGCCAATAAATACACTAACAAGTAAATCAGAGGCACATGTGCCAGCAAATCCCTAATTAAAATATACATTGTACATGGGATGAAAATAAACATCAGTAACAAGTGATAATCGTAGACTGCAGCAAAATATACAAACAGCCTCCAGCAGACAGGCAGGGTGAGGATCTGTAACCTGGCATGGTATTGGTTAACAGAAAAAAAGAAGTAGCCAGTTTGTAATAAAATAAATATAAGGATTGGTTTACATGGAGGATCGAGAAAGATGGTGCATATCACAAAGGGATAGAAACAGAGAAGTAAATGTGATTACTACAAGGAGCAGGTGCAGGGAACTCACACAGAGGTGGCTGAAAACCCAGCAAATTGTGCTCAACTCCAGTGCTGCTCACATGCTGTACTCCTATTCATTACTGCAAGAAAGAATATTCATCCAAATAATAAGAATAATTACATATATTACCAGAATAATATTGATCATAAATAATGGAAAATAGTCAACGATTATTTCCTGAAGAATAACACTAGAAAAATGATAATGATGAAACAGTTTATATTATTATTATTATTAGTAGTAGTAGTAGTAGTAGTAGTAGTAGCATATTTGTATTATTATTAATAGTAGTAGTAGTATTGATAGCACAGTTTTAATAATAATAATAATAATAATAACAATTACAGTATTTATAGTGTTAATCAGTTGAATAGCAAAAATTGTAATAAATGTTAAATTTTGTTGTGATTCCGATATCATTAAAATCTTATTACTCTCATTATTACAAGTGTTTTATTAAAAATAATAACTAAAATAAATTCAAAATTAAAATACATTAACATATATAAAACTACCAATTGTTATTATCTTGATAATATTAATACTAAATTATTCTCATGATGGTGATTGTTATGAAAAAGCAGATGAGCCAAAATAAAAGCACCACATAGGTTAACAGGACAATACAATCATTCTCCTGATAATATGAACTAAGACACCAGACATTGAATTATATAAAAAAGTATTATAAACTATTGTGATATGAAGAAATACTCCTGATGAATGAGAAATTGATTTCAGAATTAATAAACTAAATCAAACAAGAAGCTCCAGTTGGCTGGTAGTAGTGTGCATGAACAATAAAAGTACATTAAATGTGATTTTATTTTATATATATATATATATATACAAACAGTATATATAGATATATATATATCTATATATATATACTGAGCATATATATATATATATATATATATATATATATATGTATATATATATATGCAATCTCTATGATTAGAACATAAGGGGTATAGGGATAATCTCACAAAGAACTCTAAAAAAATGTCATTGGACTAGTTGAAATATTGTTTTGTTATAATTAAAATAAGATAGTAAAAGAAAAATATGAAGAAGTCAAAGATGAAGAAGATTAACTATTTCTTAATGACCAAGAGTGTGAGAAAACTGCAGAGTGAAAATAAATGAATTCTACAAACAAGAGGGAAACCATATACTGTATGTGAGTGAGATAGGAAAGCCATAGGCGTCTAGACTGGAGTCATTTGGTTATCATGGTGCGGGGGCAAAACTTCTCCAGAGGGGACACAGGAGACCCCACCATGAGGTCATATTACTGACACTCATCACAGTGTAACATTGTGTTGTTCCACAGTAATGCAAACAAGCACAACACTACAAAGTGTAACTACTATTGTTTCAGCTGTAATACATCAGACTATGTGCATTGCATCTGAAAAAATCTGAGTATACGTTAAGCAATAAAATATTGATCTAATCTTCAACTTTTAGCTGCATTAATTAATCAGTTTTGTACAATTTTATTTATCTTTTCTTCACACACACACACACACACATATATATATATTTTATTTATATATATTTATACATATATATGTATTAGACTTTTATATATATATATATATATATATATATATATGTGTGTGTGTGTGTATAAATACACATATAAATGTATACACATATGTGTGGACTCATCTATATACATATCTGTAGACTGAGCCCTCACAGGCAGGGTCCTCTCCTCCTGCACCAGCCTGTGCCTTGCACTGTTCATGATAATTGTACTTGCTTTTTATGTTTACCCTTTTTCACATGTTTAGCACCATATAATAAATAGCTTTATAATTATAATATTTATGTATAGAGACAGACAGATGATAGATAGATAGATAGATAGATAGATAGATAGATAGATAGATAGATAGATAGATAGATACATGGATAGAGATATAGAGATATTCCTCAGAATAACTAATATTACATCATTAGAATAGAATGGGATCAGTGTCTGTGTACATCCTCCCACTCCATCTTCCCCCAACATTTTCTTCCGTTCAGAGGTGGGATGAGCGCAGTAAGGGGGGTGCAGATATAGAGTGTTGATGTAAGACATTAATAGACACTTCTGGAGATATGTTGTTGTAAGAAAACACATTAATCAGTGTACCTGCAGTTAGGGGCTTTCTGCTGCCTGCTCTTCTGTGTCTTTCCCATAGTCTCCTGGATGAGTCCTGTCCTGTTCACAAAATGCTATATAGTCAAGTGGATTATCCACACTGAGAGAAAGGGGTCTGGATGTGATAGCAGAAGGTGCAGACTATACAAATGTAGCCATCCAGTCTCCTTGTAGTGCCTGGGCACAAGGGAAAACATCGTCTCCACTGCTACAGTAAACAGTCCACACAGAAATGCCTAATAATACAAATAATAATAATAACAACAATAATGTCGGGACAATAATTAGTATATCAGATAACCCTACATTTAAAATAATTAACAAGAAACAGTATAAAGAAGATAAATAGATAGAGAGAGAGAGAGAGAGAGATAATGGATAGATAGATAGATAATGGATAGATAGATAGATAGATAGATAGATAGATAGATAGATAGATAGATAGATAGATAGATAGATAATGGATAGATAGATAGATAGATAGATAATGGATAGATAGATAGATAGATAGATAATGGATAGATAGATAGATAGATAGATAATGGATAGATAGATAAATAGATAGAGAGAGAGAGAGAGATAATGGATAGATAGATAGATAGATAGATAATGGATAGATAGATAGATAGATAGATAATGGATAGATAGATAGATAGATAGATAATGGATAGATAGATAGATAGATAGATAGATAGATAGATAATGGATAGATAGATAGATAATGGATATATAGATGGATAGATAGATAATTGATAGATAGATGGATAGATAGATAGATAATGAATAGATAGATAGATAATGGATAGATAGATGGATAGATAGAGGATGGATAGATAGATAATGGATAGATAGATGGATAGATAGATAATGGATAGATAGATAGATGGATAGATAGATAATGGATAGATAGATGGATAGATAGAGGCATAGATAGATAGATAGAGGATAGATAGATAGATAGATACATAGATAGAGGGATATATAGATAAATAGATAGATGGATAATGGATAGATAGAGGCATAGATAGATAGATAAGATAGATAGAGGATAGAAAGATAGCTGGATAGATAGATAGATGGATAGATAAATAGATACATAGATAGAAGGATAGATAGATAGATAGAGGGATAGATAGATAATGGATAAATAGATAATAGATAGATAGAAATACACAATCTAGATTGTTCTCATTTTATTATTTGTACACAGCACAAAGCATATGAGAATACATATTATACATACATGTTAATGATTGTTGTACGTATACCCTCTTTCACTTGTAAAGCGCCATGGAATAAATGGCGCTATAATAATAAATAATAATAATACATATAGGCATCTTGGAGCCGGTGTCTTTGCTCTGGAGACGCGTCCTTTGCCTCACACAAATGTCTTGTGCTGTTTGATTTTCTGTTTTCTTAGATTCAGTTCTCAGTATTTTATTCTATGTCGGGTTTTTTAGATATCATTTTGATTTTATGAGCCAGATAATTGTCCCCAACTCACAACACTGTGGACAACAATCCATTAATTGCTAGTAAAAGGCCTGGACCCTGGGCGGAGAGGAGATGATTGGGAGTTGCGCCATCACCCTCTTATACTCCTAATATCATGGTCTGCCATTAATTGCAGCCTGCCATTAGGGGCTGGTGCCTGTAGACTAGAGCAGGGGGCCTGGACCTCTGTCCCTCCAGCCCAACATGTCTTCAGTGAGCAGCTCCAAGGAATGGAGGCTCCTGCCAGATGTGCAGAGCTACAGACTCCACACTTCATTGTCCTTAATCCTCTAATATTTGGGATTAGAGAATTCTGTGCTTAGATCACTTCTGTAAAGAATCCCAAAAAAGACACGGGTGCTCCAAATTCCCCAATATCGTCCTGCTGGACATGTGGAGGCCACCTCACCCCCTAATTGTATAAGGACATGACAGTGGAAAGTCAAGGAGCAGGGTGCAGTCCTAATATTGACAATAAAGTAGCTGCAGGCTTCACCCCTTGTGCCCACCACCCCCCAGACACTTATCAGCTGGATCCCGCACAGATGACGTTCAAGGGCTCCAATTGGCCAAGAGGGAGATAGGATCTGTGTGGCCATCAAATTAAGGAAGGGAGGCAGAGTCCTCACTACACTCAGTACAGCTGCAGCTAATGCTCCTCCTGACCTCCTGCCAGCAACTCTCATACACTTAGTGCCAACATCCCAAGGAAAGCAGCAGCCCCTGGAGGAGACTCAGTGACCATGTGCTGCTCCTAGAAGGATTCCTGGCCCTGTGCGTCCCGTCCTCAGCTCCACTGAAGGAGAACTGCCTGCTCCTCAAGACGACCTGTGGCTTCTGCACCCGGCAAAGACAGTCCAACATGGAGTACACAGCTTCCCCCAAGCCACAGCTCTCCTCCAGGGCTAATGCCTTCTCCATTGCGGCCATCATGTCAAGCGGGACAGCCAAGGACAAGGACACTGAGAGTACAATCAAGCCTCTGGGTGAGTCCAGAAACGATGTATCCATGTTCTTATAGAGGGAAACATCTCTATCTATATCTACTGCTATATCCACATGGGCTCAGGGAGCCTTGTGCTATATCATCTCTACATAAAGCCACATAAAGTCAGTGTTAATAACCTGAAATACTGTCAATGTGTGTGTATGTGTGTATAATATATATCTACATCATGCCATATATATATATATATATATATATATATATATATATATATATATATATATATATTTATTTAGCCTACATATACATTTGTGTATGCATGTTAATATGTGCACACGGAGTATATATATATATATATATATATATATATATATATATATATATATATATATATACATATAGAGCGTACATATATATTTGACCTAGATATGTGTTTGTATGTTAATCTGTGTGTGTGTAGTATGTATATATGTGTGTAATGTGTAGGTGTATATATGTGTAATTTGCTTTTTTATATATATATTGTCCATGATGAGAAGTGTCATCCTGACAGTTTTCTATACATCAACTTTAACTATAGTTGAGTAGGTGAAATCAGCCTTTTCTCTTCTCATAGTTTAGCCTGCAGCCTCCACCAGCCGGCAGGTCGGAGAGCCGGACAGTCAGGCAGCCGGCAGCCTTAGTATCGACCACCGCTCCAGTAATCTGGAAACAGCCGGTCTAACAGCAATAAATAGGGGAAATATGATTATATGTAACGCAGGGATAGGAAGAAGTATCGGGCTTGGCTCTGCTGTGTCACTTGTCAGGCACGTCATGGTATATATATATATATTATTGATGTAAGTGATGAACCCGCACTGGATATGATAAGATCACTAGTACATCTTATCTATGTACATTTAACTAAATATCTTTAGGTCCCTATTTATTTACAGTAAAATGTTGGCAAAGATGCTGAACAAGAAGGAGTCTCTCAGACTCCATTATTAAATTATTTCCAATAAAATTACCCTAGAACTAACTGTCAAACTCAACCCAAGGCGATGACAGATGAGGACACAAGACCCTGAGAAACCCAGGAGGTGGGTGCAGAGCCGGGATCAGAGCCCCGGTCACTGCCATCCATAGCTGTATGTGCGCGTATCCCGGCCAGGGAGCAAAGGAAATGTGGAGGAAAGGCTGGATTCTCCTATTTACAGAGCTAGAACATTTGGCCACAATGATAAGATCACAACGAAAAAAGATATATTGACCCAAATGATGTTTCTAATAATTCCATGGGAAATGTCAAAAAGTGTAATGAAATGTCAGAAACATTCTGCATGATCGTCTTATTCTCTCTCTACCTTTGTATATATGATTGATCATGTGTCTAAAATTACATATAGATATATAGATATATATTTACATATATATCTATATATATATATATCTATATATATATATATATATATATATATATATATATATATATATATATATATATATATATATATATATAGCCATATATTTACATGAATTGTTATGAACATATAGTTATGTAGGAATATATTTTAATTATAATTTGGTTATGTAATGTGAGTTTTATATATATATATATATGTATATATATATATATACACATATATAGTGACATAATTTATATTCATAACGATACAATACAACACTGCAGATACTGAGTAAAGAAAAGATACAATACTTGAGCAGTTAAAATCCTATTTTCTCTTTGTTTGAAGCCTCTTACAAATATATATATATATATATATAGATATATATATATACGCAAGAAAATATATATGTATAAATATATATCTATGTATATACTGTTAGAATACTATATAAGGAACCAGTATTTAAATAATAAATGGGATGAGAATAAAATAACTTCTACTATTCTTCATATCCTCATATATAGAAAGAGGTTTTTATAAACATATTGTTGCCCTTGTGGATAGTATGATTAAATATCTATCTATCTGTCTATCTACCTACAGAATGGAATGGATGTATATATATATATATATATATATATATATATATATATATATATATATATATATATATATACACACATATATGAACATACACACTCTTATCCATCTAGGGCCTTCTGATTTGTTCAGTATCTATTCCATTAATTTACTCTAGTTCAATAGATTCAATAGATAGGTATATCATCCACAAGGGTAACAGTATATTTTATGTGTGTGTATATAATATATATATATATATATATATATATATATATATATATATATATATATATATATGTATATATATATATATATATATATATATATATATATCTTATTCTGTGTATGAAGAATAGTAAAAAATATTCTATTCTCATCCTATTTATGAATTACTACATATTAGTTTTTCCCATGTATGTGGCTTGATTCCTCCCACTTTACCTTTGACAATGCTGCTTAGGAATATTTTACTGCTTATCAATGAATGGTGTTTTTATGCTCTACCAGTATCTGGTTATATTACCTTTCAATATACTTTATACATGATATCCTTCAATGACATGACATGAATGGACACTAATGCACAGTTTTATCTTTCTCATCTCCAGCCCAGTACATTCAATTGCTTTTAAATGAGAGAGAGACTTCGCAGGACTGATTCCTGGTGTCTTGGTTAATTCTGTCATTTATATATTTTCTTTTCCTTTGTGTTAGAACAATTTGTGGAGAAGTCATCATGTGGGCAGCCTCTGAGTGACATATCCAGTGTGGACCCTCATGGGGACTTTAGCAGCAGCCCAGTAACCCTGTGTACTGAGCCCCTAATCCCCACTACTCCCATCATACCCAGTGAAGAGATGGCCAAGATTTCTTGTAGCCTGGAAACCAAGGAGCTTTGGGACAAATTCCATGACCTAGGGACAGAAATGATCATTACCAAGTCTGGCAGGTAAGATTTACTTATAGTCTCCAAAAGAGGAACATTTCAAAAGAAATCTGTTTATTACATTTCTCAACAATTATTATGTTTACAAATAATCAAATCCATTAATAATATTGTTTAAGTAATACAATAATATATCACAATGGAATATTGCATAATATTAGTTTGTTTTTTGTTTTTTTGTTGTTTCACATCACACATTGTCCCATGTTGCAATAAGTATTGGAATGCATTTAATGGTCACTCCGAAACATGTGTGTGTTATCTTTGAGGCCCAAAGCATAAACAAGAAAAATCTTGCCATAAAAATGACAGCATATACATTTCACATAATTTGTACAGCTGACATGAGGTTCATGGTCGATGGTATACCTCAGGAAGAGAATTAGAAGAAAATCTTCCAGGAAACACTGGCTGGCCATTGCTATTCACTAATCCCTACCTCCTAGTGAGATAAAAGGCTTATTCTGCTGTTCATAAATTCCCATAGACAAACTGTAACTGTAACAACTGGAAAACATCCCTATATAAATATGGCAACAATGTATCAAAAAGACCAATTCATTGCCTTCATTTCTGAAGAAGACAAATCCTGCCTGTGTTCAACATAATGGCAACTCTATAACAAATAGAAAAATGATATATCAGTGCGGAGTCCATATATTAATATAATGTATGCTTGAAGAAAAACACTATATAACTAGAATATTTCGCTCCTTTATATCCAGGCACTTCATAATCATTTTATATACATATGTTCATACTAAAATAAGTTTATTTATTACTAAAATAAGGTTTTTCTTTGTTTACGGTATATATATATATATATATATATATATATATATATATACATATATAAAATCATATAAGACTTCTGGGAACATTTAAACATTAAATTTTACTATCAAAACATAAAATAAAAATTATCTAGATATATGCCCTGCTGTAAATTAGTAAAAAGCAATGGTGCATATAGATAAACATAAGGTACTTAGTAAACATTATTTTGGATCAAAAAAAGCGTAAAGCCATCCCACCACGGCAAGGTGTACCCCAATCGGAAAATTTGGTACCATCCTGATTTGGGTACATCATGTCGCGGTGGGATGGCTTTACGCTTTTTTATCCAAAATAGTGTTTGCTACGTACCCTATGTTTATTCACATGCAGTATTGTATTTATTTACAGCAGGGTATATTCCATATTACATTTATCTTGGGTTTTGCTTGTTTAATGGGCAGTGTGAACATACGCTTATAATTTGCACATACCCCAACTCATGATCCAGCTCATTCTATATTTTACTATGTAACTGAGGAATCCAATGGATATTAGCCCATGCAGACTTTATTTGGGTCGTCTAAGACTTATCCACTCATCCATGCGAAGGACACCAGACCTTCACGTGATCAGTCACTGTTACTGCGTCTATTCAATGAATGGTGCTTATTGGGCTCTGTGTATGGACAATGTGTAAAAGCAGAGCAGGCAGCAGCTGTGCTCAGGCCTCTTTCCCAAATATCTGGGAAACGGATCCCACACCTGATCTAATAGCTTTCTGTGGGATCATTCTGGTTATCTGGCACATTTGTTCAGGGACAAGTGTGTAACTGAATGTGGTAAATGTGGTATCCAAATATGTGATTTCACAAAAGGTAGATATAAATTCCAATAAAAATTATAATATTTATTAAATATGTATTAAAAAAGACAACCATATAGTGACGCCATAAAACTGGTGGCAATAGATCCGGTGTCTGGAGGTATGATAATATGATGAGGCGCTATTGTCCAGTAATATGTACAAAAAAGCACACTATAATGATGCAACCAAAAAATGGACATCAATGGCCCTGTTCACTCTATTATGACGTCCTGTCTGACAGTGGAGGGACACCCTACTGTAAGTTGGCACCCCTCGCCCAGTGTTGTCTTAGCCTATTGAAACCCTACCAATAACCTAAAAGCACCATTATCCTTTGCTGTCTGTACCAAAAAACAGCAATATAAACAACTAATGTGATACACAAACGGGAACTGAATCCTATAGAAATGAAGTGAAAAACCATAGCCACTTTCTAATGTGATAGGCAGCCCAAGGGAAAATCAGAATTTACCTACTTGTGTAATATTTTATTGTAAAACAGACCCCAATGCCCTCAGAGTTGGTACCCAGTGAGGGTTAAAGAAGAAATGGAGGGGTATGGAACAGGTCCAATAAAGAGCAGGATGGTGCTACTATTACACTGAACTGATCCCGATTAAAATGTTGAATGCAGAGGACTCTATATGTTATGTTATGTCTATGAAAGAACGACTTATGCTCAACATTCACAAATGTATAATCAGTTGTGGCCGATACGAGGATAAAACAAGGTGTGACCACGACTTATACATGGGAATCCAACCTACACCACTATTTTCCCTCCAGTGTCCCATTGAGTGGGATTTAAAGCCCAGTACAATGCACTGTACATTTATATGTTCACAAGTGGCAGACGAGACGAAAATATATACTATACAATTCACCTAAATAGGGGGTTTTGAAATCTATCTGACAAAGAAACAAGTCCAGTTGTGTGACATGTACTTTGCAGAACTATGGTGCTTGACTGTTACTAGAGTCATTTCTTATTAGTCAATCTCCCAAACCAATCCACAACTTTACAGAACATTTCCTGTTTAAATACATGACTTACGGATATAAACTAGAGGTTCAAAGCATATATCACACTTATGTCTGGTTGTGGTATGTGTTTGGTAATCTTAGGAGCGGAGTGGAGCATTCCCTGTCTGACATATTACATATTGCATGTACACATTTACCTATCCAGAAGTGATGTTAGATTTGGGTCCTTGTATCTATTGCTTACTGATTAAAGAAAAAAAAAATAAATTTTCTTAAATATGTAAATTAGTTATTAACATATTTTATTTCTACATATATACAGAAATACAAGTATTAGTACATGAAAAATGTATTGGAAATATATCTCCAATTTCAGAGCTGACCATGATCATAAATGTCTCAGTGTCTAGAGCCTACTGATTCTTCCCTTAACATTGCTGAGATACACACATGAATATGACACTTAAAATATGACTAAAAGGTTACACAGTCACTATGTATGTAAACATATATGTCCTCATTTATAATATTGTTGCTTTGTGAGCCCCCTAATACAGTGAGGCCTAGTTGTGGCTGCTAACTTCCCATCGCCCAACGACTCCAGTTCAAAACATTAACCATGACATACAAAGCCATCCACAACCTGTCTCCTCCTTACATCTGTGACCTAGTCTCCCGGTAACTACCTGCACGCAACCTCAGATCCTCACAAGATCTCCTTCTCTACTCCTCTCTTATCTCATCTTCCCACAATCGCGTACAAGATTTCTCTCGTGCCTCCCCCATACTCTGGAACGCTCTACCACAGCATATCAGACTCTCCCCTACCGTGGAAAGCTTCAAGAGGAAACTCAAGACTCACCTCTTCCAACAAACCTACAACCTACAATAGCCCTCAGTCCAGTACACCACTGCGCAACTAGCTCTGTCCTTACCTATTGTACCATCACCCATTCCCTATAGACTGTGAGCCCTCACGGGCAGGGTCCTCTCTCCTCCTATACCAGTCTGTTATGTACTGTTAATGATTGTTGTACGTATACCCTCTTTCACTGTAAAGTGCCATGGAATAAATGGCGCTATAAAAATAAATAATAATAACTTCTAGAGCTAGCCCCTTACCAGCAGCGGACACAGACAGAAGATGTCCTTGTGCAAAAACAGCATATGGGCCCTTTGCAGTCCAATAGCTCATCATAATGAACAATTCCACGTGTTTTGGAGGTGTTAGTGGGACCCCTGACCTCTTGGGCCCCTGTCCGGCTGTGCAGGTTGCACCAATAGTATATCTGTCATTACCTCTTCATTTACATGAAAAAAAACATCCAGTTATATTACTAGTCGGCTTGATATAATTACTCAGGCAAAATATATAGCTCATTAATAAAGTATTAAGTAGTATTAATAATGATGATGATCCATTGATATTAGACAATAAAAAAATTATATCAAACTGCAAATTAAAAATTGAAAAGTTGTTAAGAATTTACAGGCAAGATAAAACATCTGGCGTTGTTTTGCATCTAAAAATCTAAATTTTAATTTTTATTATTTTGTTAGTATTTTGTAAATTCACCTTTGGCATTCAACACTACCTAAATCCTTCTGGGCATTCTCTAGATCAGATTCAAGCATGTCTCCACCAAAATCTGATCCCAGGTCTCATCTACACATTCCCAATGTTGGTGCATACTGGTCAACTCACTTGGGTACGTATGCAGCTTTTATCTTCAACTCTACCCACAAGTGTTCTATTGGGTTGAGGTTTGGAGACCTTGGGAGCCAATCCAGCACCTCTACTTCATTGTCATTGAACCATTTCTTCTCCAATCTTGACATATGCTTTGGGTTATTGTCCTGCTGGAACACTATGTCGTCCTTTTCATACCCATAGTACTCTAGTGTACGAAGTAACCCATCTTGTAGGATACTCAGATATAGCTCAGCATTGAGACCACCATCGATCCTGGTCAAGTATCTATCACCTTGGGCTCTGAAACAACCCCATATAATCAGTCTTCCTCCACCAAACTTGACAGTTCCTTCAATTTCTTGATCCGTTAGCCCCTTTTCACATTGTTTCTTCCAGACCCATTTGCAACCATCAGAGCCTAGTCTATTGATGTTCATTTCATTGATCCAAATCACCTGTTTCCAATCTTCTACTGTCTACTTTTCATACTTTTTTGCAAACTCGAGCCTTGATGTCCACCTCTTGGCTTTTGAATAGATGGATGGACTTCATTTCATATTTTTCAAACTCTCATGACACTCATATGATGCAGTTTGGCAATTTTCTTGGCTGAGAGTCCACTATTGATGAGCTGAATGGTGTTTCTCTTTCCTTGGAAAATCTTCATGGCTGTTTCTCAATATGAGTCAGCAACCTTTCACTTGCCCATTGACCTAATAACACACTTAGCTATAGGGGAAGTGAGAATAGGTTGTAATTTGTAGTATAGAGGAAGACATTTTTTTTCCCACCACCAGAATCAAAACAGTAACAATGCAGTGACGTGACAAGAAACTGCATAAGTAATCATATGCTAAATAGTTGCAAGTCAAATTTATGCCTGAGATATCCAAGATGATTGTCTATAAAATTATGGTAGTCTCACATTTGATGCTGTAGTGGATGGTGAGATATGGAGCCTGAAAGTCAAAAGTTCAAAAAAATTGTTACCTTTTTCTCTTCAGTTTTAGATGAAGAAAAATTAAACTAGTTATCCCGTGATTGTAAAAATGCAAATTGCATACAGTATACGTGGTCACAGGACCGTTCATTCGCACTGGGAATACAGAGGAATAGGGAAAGACTCTTCATCTTTTTAAACTGGAAAACCCCTTTAATTCTTCATGTGACATTTTTCTGCCAGAGCTTGATTTATGCCCTCTATATTTCATTAGCAGCTTGATGTGGCTTTTTAGAGGATAACAGTACATAATGGTTTCTTACTTTGGTAGTCCATTGATAAACCAAATATGCTGCATCAATCAAAAATGTTCCCTTCATTTACTTTATGGTGACTAAACTGGTTAAGTGTAGAATTTGTATGATTTTCTTTTGATATTGTGTTAAACTGATGATGTCAGCAAAATCTGCTAATAGCTTGTTAACATGGAACTGGACTGAGCTGTGGAAGGAGCAGACTTTAACTAGGAAGCTGCAAATGAGCAATGTGTTTATTAGATGTTTACTGGTAACAATTCATATGTATAGAACACGTCACCAATTTTGTAAGTAAGTATATTTCGAAAGGTGCTATTGACATGAATTTCTCACCTGGTGTCGGTGACAATCCATCCAATCCACACAATAAAAAAAAATCAAATCATAGATGTCCATAAGTTAAGCTATGTGTAATAATGAGAAATGATACAGGGAAAAAAGTATTGAACTCGCTTACTTAAATATATTTAATACTTTCTACAAAAGCCTTTGTTGGTGATGACAGCTTCAAGACGCCTCCTGTATGGAGAAATTAATCACATGCATTGTGATTTTTGTGATTTTGTCCCATTCTAACACACAAACACTTTTTAAATCCTAATGGTGTCGTGGGCTCCTTCTATGAACTCTGAGCTTTAGTTCCTTCCATACATTTTCTGTTGGTTGCAGGTGATTGGCTGGGACATTCTAGTTGCCTTATTTTCTTTCTCTGAAACCAATTGAGAGATTCCTTGGCTGTGTGTTTGGGATCATTGTCTTGCTGAAATATCCAACCTCGTTTCATCTTCATCATGCTGCTAGATAGCAGCACATTGGTACATTTGTCCATTCGTTTTTCATTCAATTACATGAAGTTTGTCAGTGGTGTATGCTGAAAAACAGCTCCAAACAATGATGTTCCCACCTTCAAATTTCGCTGTTGGTATGGTGTTTCTGGGGTGATATATAGTGCATTTTGAACTCCAAACATGGAGTGTATTATGGCATCCAAAGAGTTCAATTTTGGTTTCATCTGCACAAACCATGTTCTCTCAGCATTTCACAGTTTTGTCTGAATGTTGTTGAGCAATCTTTAAATGTACTTGAACATGCTTTTTGTTCAGCAATGGAGTCTTTCGTGGTGAGCGTGCACATAGGCCATGGAGATTATTATTTTCTTTGAATAAATTGTATCTGCTGATTCCAGGTCTTTATGCACATCTCAACAGGTTTTTGTTTACTCTTGGACAACTCTTCTGATAATTATTTCACCCCTCTGTCTGAAATCTTGTCAGGAGCATTTGGTCATGGCTGGTTTATGGTGAAATTATGTTCTTTCCACTTCTGGATTATTGTTTCCAACAGTGCTCACTGAAACCTTCAGTGGTTTGGAAGTTTCTCTGTAACTAATGCCATCAGATTGTGTTGCAACAATAAGTTGCAGAGGTATGGAGACAGTTCACTGGTTTTAACCATTATGTGATGATTCTTGTGTAGCTTGGTAATGAAGCATCTATTCATAGGTTTTCTTCAGTTGAACCTGCTGTTTTTTTGCAATAAGTGGCAGGATTGTTTTGTAATTACTGATAGATTTCAGCTGGTGTCTTGACTTTGCATAGCTTTTTGCACCTATATTTCTTCATGTGTTCAATACTTTTTCCCTGTGTAATTTCTCATTATTACATATCACTAAATTATGGACATTTATGGTTTTATTTTTATGCCTGTATAGATTGAATGAGTTGTCACTGACATCTGGTGAGAAACTTATGTCAGTGGAACCTTTAGAGATATATTTACATAGAAAATTGGTGGTGGGTTGAATATTTATTTTACACACTGTAGACTTATGACATACTTAATTACCGTATATCCATTGCTGTGAAAAAGCATTGTTTGTACATTTACATATTAGTCATACTTCAAATAAAATTAGATAAAAGACAACATTTAAAGACCTATGACATACCGCTTACATCATGGTTGGGAAGGGGTTCTTGACCTATGAAGTATGTAGTACATCATGGTGATCGCTCAGGTACAGGAGCTGTGCACACACGATCAACGCCAGGGCTTCTGCTTATGTCACAGCCGAGCTCCAGCTCTCACAGCTAGTAGCTATTGCCACACCTTACCTGGCTGCTTAACCCACTGATTGCTGTGATCAATAGCGATAGCCGCATTTAAGAGGCTGGGAGAGGGATTGCACTCCTTCCCAAAGCGATTGGGCCCCTGCGACATGATCACAGGGGCCTGATCGTTGCCACGGTCGTGATCACGTCATGAATATCATGCCAGCACCATCGTCGGAGAGGCTTCTGTCAGTGAAAAAGTGACAGGTATACTCCATTGCAATGTTGGTGCATTGCAATAAAAAAAAAATCTTTATTTTTATATAGTGCTAACAAATTCCACAGCGCTTTACGTACATCAGGAACACTGTCCCCATTGGGGCTCACAATCTAAAGTCCCTATCTGTATGTCTTTGAAGTGTGGGAGGAAACACAGGGAGAACATACAAACTCCTTGCAGATGGTGTCCTTGGTGGGATTTGAACCCAGGACCCCAGCGCTGCAAGACTGCAGTGCTGACTACTGAGCCACCGTGCTGCCCATTGCAATGGATTAAAGCAGAAATCAGACTAATACAAGTTAATGTCCCATATAGGGACTAAGTAAAAAAGTAAAAAATAATTAAAAAAAAGGGAAAAGATATTTAAAAAAAAATCATAAGACAAAGAAAAAAAAAGAAAAGCTGTGATATCAATATTTATATATATTTATGAAAAATAAATAAATGTACACATATTTGGTATCACCAAGTCTGGAACAACAAAATTTATAAAACTGTCGAACTATTTAAGCCCTTCAGTGAACACCATAAAATATATAACTAAAAAATACAGGGAAAAAAACCTATGCTTTTTTATCATACCGCCCAAACAAGTGGAATAAAATGCGATCAAAGAGTTGTATGTAAATTAAAATGGCATAGCTGAAGATGTCATCTTGTCCTGCAAAAACAGCTTACAGCTTACAGCTACTTCAGTGGAGAAATGAAAAAGCTATAGCTCTAAGAATACAGCAATGCAAAAACATTTTTTTTTCTATGAAATTGTTTTTATGGTGTAAAAGTGGTAAAACAAAAAAATATATATAAATGTATTCGTACTGGCCAGAAGAATATAGGAGTCTTATCACTTTTACAATATTTTGAATGGTTTAAAGCCCCGCTCCAAAAAAAACAATTCTTGAATTGCTTCTTCTTGATTCTGCCTCACAAAGAGCAGAATAGAAAGCAATCAAAACATATTATGTGGCCCAAAATAGTAAAAGTAAAAACTCCAACTCATCCCTCAAAAAACAAGTCCTCACCTTACTCTGTTGGCAGAAAAATAAAAAAACTATAGATTTTAAAATTTGTTGATGCAAAAAACCTTTACTTTATAAAAAAGTGGGATAGTAGCCAAACAAAAAATATATATATAAATCTTGTATCCCTGTAATCGGTAGTGACCTGAGGAATAAAACAAACTAATAATTTATACCACAAGGTAAATGGCATTAAAATTAATAATAAAATAGTAATAACGCCAATACATTAACTGCTGTTGATTTGTTTATTCTGCCTACCAAAGATCGTAGTAAGGCGTGGCTCACATTTCTCTTGCCCTCTACATTGATCGCTTACACCAGGGATTATGGGTAAATATCTGAAAATCGTGATTCAGAAACAATTACCTTCTGAAATTTCATTGTAATTGTAAAGATGTGGCATGGGACAGGAGTCGCGTTTGAGGGATTCCCTCCGATAGGTACCCTGGCCACAAACTCAGGTTCGGTACAATTCTGAGCATTACACTTAGAACTCAGCATTCGGTTTGGTTTTCCCACGAACACCGTGTTTCCAAAAATACATTTGAAATCCAGCCCAAAGGGGTAGGAGCAAGCGCTTCATACTCACCGATCACTGGGGCGGCTGTCATACTGCTCCCATGCAGCTGTACACAGCTCTCACAGCCTCTACTTCACTTTCTGCGCCGCTCATCGCAAGTCACTGCTTTATTCACCCACCAGCCAACCTGGTGTCTATGAGTGGTTGCAGTCAGATGTGCCCCCAGCCTGTGCGACAACGTCTGGCTTCAAATACTCACAGACCTCGTCTGCAAGTCAGTATCATGGTATAAAAATAAATAAATAAATAAAACAATTGGCATAGGGTCCCCCCATATTCTGATATCCAGCACAGATAAAGCATACGGCATCAGGGTGCAGCCCAAGCCCTGAGCTTATCTTGGCCATGTATCAAAATAAGAGGAATCCCATACGACTTTTTTTTTCTTTTTTTTTTTTAACTATTTAAATAAATAATTAAAAAAAAACAGCGATGATAAAGCCTGACAGCTGGGGCTGGTATTCTCAGGCTGGAGAAGCCTATGGTTATTAATCCCCCCAGCCTAAAAACAGCAACCTGTAGCTGCCTGAAATTGTCAAATCCATTAGATGTGACAATCTTGGGGCTTTACCAGGCTTTTACCGATTGCCCTGGTGCGGTGGCAATCGGGGTAATAAGGGGTTAATAACAGCCCGCAGTTGCTACTAAGCCCTAGATTAGTGATGGCAGGCATCTAAGACACCCCTATCACTAATCTGTAAGTAAAAGTAAATAAACACAAACACCCGAAAAAAACCTTTATTTGGAATAAAATAGAAAAGCACCCTCTTTCACAACGTTATTAACCCTAAAACACCCAGGTCCGACGTAACCCACATGAGGTCCCAAGACGGTCCTGGCTACGGTCCTGACTGAAAACATGTCTCAGGTCAGGACTGTAGGGCCGAGGTCAGTAACTGCTCCCTGCCAGCCCTTCAACACTGCCAATGCTGCCAGGGGAGTTTATGCACAGTCACTGTTAAAGTGCTAAACAAAAACCAGGGTAATTGTGGTCTACTCCTCGCTGCTGTACAAAGTAACACTCCAAAACAAAAAAGCAATGTGGATGGTTTATTAAATAAATGGTTGAATAAACTATCCACATTGCTTTTATTTTTTGGAATGTTTTTTTATACAGCAGCACGAAGTATACCACAATTATCCTGGTTTTTGTTTTGCTTCTGCCTTTGGCACATGGGATCGGCTGCAGCTGTTATATGTCTCTATACTGGTTGTGAGTTTCACAACTATTCCAGGTGAGTGATTTTCCTATTAAAAAGTCACATTTTACACTGATAAGACCCTATTGCGCTCCTTATATCCACAGCTTGTTTACTATTAAAGTGCTGGCGGGGTAGCGGGAACACGGCTTCGCACTTTAATCCAAGGTGCTTCAGGTGACGTTTCCAGCCAGAATAAACATTATGTTTCTAAGTCGATGTGGGCTTTGAGTTGCTTATAATAGAAGCGGGGTTCTGGGGGTGAGACGCACAACTAGGGGAGGTGCAGGAGAAGCAAAGCCCCTCCTTGTATGATTATCAGGGACCCCCCATCTGGGGGTCTTACTCCCAGACCCCTGCTTCTACTATAAACAACTCCATGCGCACGTGGACTTAGAAAAAAAATGTTGCTTCCTCGTATCATCTATGTTGGTGGAGGCCTTTTTTTATCATAAAGGTTTTTATTGAGTTTTCAGAAAAATACAAACTTCTCATACAACAACATCAAGAACAGGAGCAGTGAGTAGCAAGAGGTGGAATAGCCTCGAGCCATTATCAGAATATCAATCTGGGACATTAAATACCCCTTACAACAACAACTTAAACATAGGAGCAGGGAGGGGGGAAAGAGAGGGGGCGGGGGAAGCAGCTCTACATGGCATTCTTAGGCATAATCAATTTATTTATGGTGTATGCGTCTGTATCTGGGGGAGGGCCGTTGCATAAAGGGAAGTGGCCCACGGGTGCCATTGTTTAAGTCTCACCATTCTCTTCTCTAGGTTAGGGGCCAAGTTGGTTTCGTATAGCCAGTGTAGGTTGATCCTCTCAATTAGTTCTCTTTTTGTAGGGGGGCTCACCGACCTCCACTTGTATGCCACACAGTACCTGCCAGCTATGAGAATGTGAGAAATGATGTTTTTTAAAAGATCCGGGATCCCATCTAAGCCAATGTGTAGCACCGCTAAGGTTGGGTTTGGAGAAAGGCGGAGACTAGTAACCTCGTGGATTAGATTGATCACCTCCTGCCAGAAGTTAGATAACTTAGGGCAAAACCACCACATATGACACAAGGTGCCCCTATGGTTGCAGCCCCTCCAGCACAATGGTGACACATGTGGGGAAAAAGAAGCCAGTTTAGTAGGGGAGTTGTACCACCTCAGATGAACCTTTTTTAATTGCTCTATATGATTGAGACAAGGAGAGAATTTGTGGATCCATTTTGAGGCCGCGAACCATTCTTGCGACGGAAGCGGAGAAGCTAGATCTTTTTCCCATTTGAGCATATACGGCAATTGTTTGTCTGGTTGTGGGGAGTTTAGCATATTATGGATATATGAAAGGCCTTTGATTTTGCTATTTTGAAAGAATTTTTTAATTGAGGCGTGGTCGGCTGTCGTGGGAGCCGGGAGATGAGGAGCGGACTGAAGAAAGTGACGTATTTGAAAAAATTGGAATAGACTGTGTCGGGGAAGGTTAAATTTATCACACATTTCTGAGTACGGGAGTAAGATGCCTTCTCTATAGAGATCTGCTAGGGTGATTGGACCTCCACGTGTCCAGGCGGCAAGATTCAATTTTGGAATGAAGGCTTCTAGCGATCTAAGGGGAATGCTGGGACCAAAAGCATGTGACACTGGCTTGCTCCACAAGGACCAAGCTTTCTTTAGAGCTGCTGTGATGGGTAGAAGATCGCCGGGGGGCGAAGGGGTTAGGAGCAGGGAGTCTATGAATTGTTTAGGGGAGTGGACCTGTGCCCAGGTGTACTCAAACAGTAACCATCTTAAGTCTGAATCATTCCTCCACCAATCTCGAGCCGGTTCCAGGATAGCGGCTCTGTGGTATGTTAGAATATTAGGAATACCCATTCCTCCACCACTTAACGGGGCATGCATACATCTCAGGGCTATTCTAGGTTTTTTCCCAGCCCCTATAAATTTACTCATTAGCGAATTAATTTTGGTGAGATACCGTTGCGGAATTGTTAGGGGCAGGCACCGAAGTAAGTAGATAATTTTTGGGAGGCAGATCATTTTAAAGGTCTGCATTCTCGCCACCCAAGAGAGCGGGAGAAGAGAAAGGCGAGTAAGTTCTCTATCCAGTGAGGTGTGCAGGGTCAGCAGATTTTTCCGGATCACGGAGTGTAGCGGGGCCAGTATAATACCCAAGTAGGGGATACCCTCGTCTTCCCATTTGAAAGGGTAAAGATGAGAAAGAGTGGCTCTGGTTGAGGCGGGCAGGAAGAGCGGAAAAATTAAGGACTTGGTAATATTAAGCTTGTAATACGAGACTTGAGCGAAGGAGGACAGGATCTCCATTACGTGTTTTAGGGACACCGCTACATTAGTGCAGGATAAAATCACATCATCCGCATATAGACTGATCACATGGTTTGTACTCCCCACTCGAATCCCCGAGATCCGAGGGCATTCACAGATAGTCTGCGCCAGAGGCTCTATAGCAAGCACATAGATGATAGGGGAGAGCGGACACCCCTGGCGTGTCCCATTGGATAATTCAAAACTCCGAGATATAAATCCGGATGCCAGAACTTTGGCGTTAGGGTTAGAGTATAGTGCCATTATGGCGGTAAGTATGGGGCCTTCAAATCCAAACTTGGCCAGAACAGATTTCAGATATCCCCAGTGCACCCTGTCAAACGCCTTCTCTGCGTCCAAGGACAGGAATACACTGGGGATTTTTCTCCCCTCAGCCACCGCAATCAGATCCAGCATACGTCTCGTCCCATCTTTCGCCTGCCTCCCCGCCACAAACCCCACTTGATCCGGGGAAATCAGTGATGGAAGGACTTTATGTATTCTAGCTGAGATTATTTTGGCGTATAATTTTAAGTCGCAGTTTAGGAGGGATATTGGCCTGAAGTTTCCTGGTGAAATAGGGGATTTTCCTGGTTTTGGCAGGGTAGTCATAATGGCCTCTAGATTATTTGGTGAAATATCTGCTGTGGCTCGCCAAGAGGAGAAAAGTCTCAGGAGAAATGGAGACAAGGTTTCAGTGAATTGCTTATAATAGGAGTTAGTGAGGCCGTCTGGCCCTGGAGCTGAATTTCTTTTGGCTGTGATCACTGCCTGGCGAACCTCTTCCAGGGAGAAAGGGGAATTTAGTTGCTCTAGCTATACTGCAGATAACCGAGGAAGATTAATATTGTTTAAGAAGGAATTAATTGCCGTTTGGGTAGGCTTTGGGGCAGTGGGGTCATTTTTAAGGTTGTAGAGAGACTGATAAAAATCAGCGAATGCATTGGCTATTTCCGTTGGGTTGCGTATTGTGGCATTAAAACCCGTCACGAGGTATTCAATTTTATTTTGCATTTCTCGTTTTTTAACCCTCCTGGCTAGTAAGGCACCCGCCCTGTCACCCATCATATAGTACCGCTGTTTGAGGGATCTTAAGTTTTTCTCATAGTCTACCATCAACAATTGGTGGAGCTATGTTCTTAGTTTCCTGAGTTCGTCAGATGTTGACATGTTTGGGGCAGATTTATTGTGGGCTTCCAAAAGCGCTATGTGGAACAGTAGAGCTTTGGAAGTTGCCTGATGCCTCCTTTTCTCCCTAGTGGCAATTTTGATGAATGACCCCCTAATAAAGGCCTTGTGTTCAGACCATAGCGTTTCCTCTGTCACCTCCTTGTTGTCATTAAATTTAAAAAACTCTGCGAGGTCGGCTTGTAACTCCTCAGAGATTTGTCTACAGGCTAGGAGGGAGTCATTCATGCGCCACCGGGTAAAAACAGGCGTGCAGTTTTGCTCCTGGACTGTCAGGTATATGGGGGCATGGTCCGACCAAGCTATAAATCCAATTTTTGAATCTGAGCAATCCAAAATAAGTGAGCTTTCAACCAGAAAGTAGTCCAATCTGCTATATGAGGTGAACTGAGAAGAGAAGAATGTGTAGTCCCTCTCGTTTGCATGTTGGTATCTCCATATATCATGGAGATGCCTTTCTGAAATTATTGTGCTCATCTCCTTCCTCTTTACAGCAGTATTGGAGCAGTCCAGAGTGCTGGACATTACCATGTTAAAATCCCCGCAGGTTATTTGCTTACCCTCTGTAACGGATGAAAGCTTGGAAAGAAACCTCCGCAAAAAGCTGATCTGACCAGAGTTGGGGGCGTAAACGGTTGCAATAGTATACTTAGATCCATTAATGGAGCAATTAATAATGGCGTATCTCCCTTCAGGGTCTAAATGTTGTGAATGTAGTGTGAACGCAACAGTATTTTTTACACAAATGAATACTCCAGCCTTTTTTTTTCCCACAAGCCAACAGTATGAAAGGAAATTTATTTAACCTGTGCGAGTCCCCTTGGAGGAGATGAGACTCTTGACCACATATCACATCACATTTGGATTTAACCACTTCCCGCCAAAACATGGATCTCTTGGCTGGCGAGTTCAGGCCCCTAACATTTATAGACATACAGTTCAGTACCATTGTACATGAAAAAAAGTCTCTTGTCTAGAGCTGCGGGGGGAGAAAGGAAGGTTACGCAGGAAAGAGATAACACTGACAACATTAACATCACTAACATTACTGATGTAGGGAGCATCAGTCCACATAGAAAAAAGCCCAAAAAGGGGGCCTGCGGTATGGTGGAAATGTACCGCCATGGGGGTTCAGGGTCCTGGTTGAACAGAACCAGCGGACCTTAAAAGTAGCAACTAAGTCTCAGCCGCGACTCAGACATATCACATAACTCACGCGACGGACCAATCTTCATTTACTTTATCCCTTTGGGATGATCCTGTAGCTCTTGGAGATCCGGCCGGGAGATTTGCCATGTTCCATGAGGATAGGAGCTTTGCCAGCTGTTGTGGGGAATGGCAGACGTGGGTGTTTCCTGCTCGGAAAAGCAGGATCTTTACAGGGAAACCCCATCTATAGGATATAGCTTCATCCCTGACAATTTTGGTATAAGGGGCAAATTCCCTCCTTTTTCTCAGGGTTCCTGCAGACAGATCCGGAAAAATGGACAGGTGCCGGAATTGCTCAGACAGAGAAGACCTCTTTCTCATGGCTTGCAGCAGGGCTTCTTTGGCCTTGTAAAAGTGCAGGCGAGCCAAAGTGTCCCGGGGGACATCAGCACTGAGGGATTTAGGTTTAGGGACCCTGTGTATTCTGTCCACCAAGAAATCAGTTGCAGACAGGTCTTGGAGCAGCTCCTGCAGTAAGGAGCCTAGAAAGCTCTGCAGCCCCTTGTCTGGTATGGCCTCTGGAATTCCTCTGATCCTTATGTTGTTACAGCGGGACCTGTCTTCTAAATCCAAGACCTTGGTATGGAGCTTTTGCACTTGTTCCTCCAGTGCTGCATTGGCATCAATGAGGCTATTGTGTGACTTTGTCAGCTCCTCCATTTTAGTTTCAATGTGTGCTGTGCGACTGCCTATGGCAGTGATATTTCCCCTCAGCTCAGCCACCATATCTTTCCAATCCTGCTGCAGTGATGAGTGGAGGGCCCTGAGCAGTTTCTGCATTGTACCTTTGGTAAGCGGTATATCTGCAGTGTCTGTGTCCAAGTCTGGGCCCGCTGTGGATCCCCTCCTGGATGAGCGTGAGGAAGCTGTGGAGGAAGACGCCGCCGCCATTTTCCCTCGTCCCGTGCTGGAGAAGAAGTCTGTAACTTTCGCCGGGGACGGCTTCTTCTGGGACTTTCCCCTTGGGATGCCACGTTCCTGGGTACCTCCGCAGCACTTTCCCCCCGTGTGCAGAGAAATTGGTACCGCTGGTGAGCCGCAGTGAGCCGGTTAGGAGTCGAGGTGGCTGGAGCTCAGCAGCTAGGTGACCGGTGCCATTAGCAAGCAGGCCATGCCCCCTTTGGTGGAGGCCTTTGATGATGTCATGCCCATGTGACCAGAATATGCAGCCCTTCTAGTCAGATGGGCATGATGTCAGCAAAGGTCCTTTTAACCACTGGGATTTAGACGTTACCGTAGCAGATGTAGACATGTGGACCCGGAAGCAACAGCATTGCCAGGTACAGCATCACCGGTGAGTACCCAGTAGTGTGTGCAGTGACAGGAGGTCATTGGAATATCTAATGAACTCAGATGACCTCCAGACGACACCGCCTTGACACCAGCGCATCCAGGTGTCGTGGGGTTGTCGTCAGGAGGTCATTCGAGTTAAAAGTAAAAAGCTCGGATAAAGGCTTGAGTTCGGTTTGGGTTCTGTTCGATAAAGGTTCACATGTGCACCCCTTGCTCAGCTCGGCTCAGTGAGCCGAGCTTCGGGGGATTCACTCATCGCTACTTCTAAGGACTGTGATGTAGTACTAGGCTAGGTAGTGTGGACAAGAAAATTACTTATGGAGGTTGGAACAATTGAAATGAAGAATGCGTACTTAATGATCCTCTGTGACACTGAAACGTGCAAGAAGATTTGTGTCTGTTATCTCACGTACATTGTTGTTGCCAAGTTTATGTTCAGTAAAACTACATTTTTATGAACTTGTGGTCTTCTTTAATGAACTGTATATCATCTGGTCCTGGCTAGCCAAAACCATCGGCAATTTACCTCCTGAAAAAAGGCATACCACCTCCGAAGTGCAACACCACACACCCAGCCAGGACCTCCATCTTCATGCAGCATGTTGGGGTGATGACTACCTCACCCACAACTACTTCCCCGCACCACGTTAGATCATTATGCTCACTGCACCCCTAGATGATTTAATTGTGGGGTAAAGTTTGTAAAATAGGGTCACATGTGGTTTTTTTTTTGCTGTTTTGGCATTTCAAAGTCTCTTTCGATGTGACAGTCTATTCTAGCCAAATTAGCGGGCCAGAATTCAACTATCACTCCTTCTGAGTCCTGCCATGTGCCCAAACAGTAGTTTCCTGCCACATATGTTGTACTGGCGTACTCAGGGAAAATTGCACAACAAATTGTATGATGCATATTCTCCTGTTACCCTTTCTTTAGTTTTTGTGATGCATCTGAAGGGCTAATAAACTTCTTTTATGTAGTTTTCAGTAGTTTGAGGGGTACAGTTTAGAATGGTGTCACGTTTTAATATTTTCTGTCACTTAGGCCTCTCAAAGTCACTGTCAAATGTGATGTGGTCCCTAAAAAATGGCTTTGTAAACTGTGTTTGAAAAATGAGAAATTGCTGATAAACTTTGAACCCTTCTAACTTCTTAACAAAAAAATTAAGTTTAAAAAGTGGTGTTTTTTTAAAGCACACATGTGGTAAATGGTATTTATTTACTTTTTTGTGTAGCATAACTCTCTGGTTTAAGGGTATAAAAATTAAAAGTTTGAAAATGTTGGCCACATTTCCGATATTTTCATAAATAAACAAAAAATATTGTCCTAAATTTTCCACTAACATTAAGTACAATATGTCACAAAAGAAGAGTCTCCGAATCATCAGGATCCGTGGAAGCGTTCACGAGTTATTACCTCATAATGTCACACTGGTCAGAATTGCAAAAATTTGGCCGTGTCAGGATAGTGAAAACAGGTTGAGTGGTAAAGGGGATAATATATACAATATGGGAACACAAACTATAAATCATTTTATACATTGAGGATAAAAAAACATATAAAATACTATACTTTTACATCACTTGAGATGAATGGATTACCAATAAGACATTGAGAAAAAAAACTTCAGTTAGATAATATATTCTGCAAGGTAAACTCTATGGGTGACAGGAAAATTGAAATAAAATTTTATACATATAGGTGAGACATATACATTTTTAATTTATCCTTAAAATTTACCTGTAAGAATTGCTCTCTCGTGACTTGACATTTAAGGGCACTTTACACGCTGCGATATCGCTATCGATATCGCTAGAGAGCGTACCCACCCCCGTCGGTTGTGCGTTATGGGCAAATCGCTGCCCATGGCGCACAACATTGCTTACACCCGTCACACGGACTTACCTTCCCTGCGACGTCGCTGTGGCCGGCAAACTGCCTACTTTCTAAAGGGGCGGTTCGTACGACGTCACAGCGAAGTCACACGGCAGCCACCCAATAGAAGCGGAGGGGCGGAGATGAGCGGCAGGAATATCCCGCCCACCTCCTTCCTTCCTCATTGCCGGTGGACTCAGGTAAGGAGATGTTCGTCGTTCCTGCGGTGTCACACATAGCGATGTGTGATGTTGCAGGAACAACGAACAACCAGCGGCATGCACCAACAACGGTATTATGAAAAGGAGCAACGTGTCAACGATCAACGATTTTTGCCGTTTTTGCGATCGTTGATCGTCACTCCTAGCTGTCACATGCTGCGATGTCGCTAAAGACGCCGGATGTGCGTCACAAACACCGTGACCCCGACGATATATCGTTAGCGATGTCGCAGCGTGTAAAGCACCCTTTACTCCCAGAGCACTTTAACTTAGTAAGGGCGCTATGAAAAAATATTATAATAATAACAATACCATAATAATAATAATAATAAAAAAAAGTATATACTAATATATATAGATAGTCTTTTGGGTAGAACTGTTTTTTTCAACAATTACTTGTATTAGTTTTATCATAGTAAAAAGTATGATTTTAGTATTCTTATTACTTTTATATTTGCTTGTCCTTTTAGGAGGATGTTTCCTACAATCAGGGTCTCATTTTCAGGAGTAGATCCGGACGCCAAGTACATAGTTCTAATGGATATAGTACCAGTTGACAACAAAAGATACAGATATGCCTACCACAGATCATCTTGGCTGGTGGCCGGGAAAGCAGATCCTCCTCTACCTGCCCGGTAAGTGATAAAAATACTAATGATATCATATTTATTGAAAAATTAACTGTGAGCAATGTGATAATGTAGGGGTTTAGAAAATCTGGCCAAAGTATCACAAATGCTGCTGTAGAACGTTAGAATTTTTGAATCATCAGACATCATGCTTAAAGGGTCTAAATGGCATTAGAAAAAAAATTAATTCCTTGTTTTTTCCTGAGAACTGCACTATTCTTGCTCATGAGCGCTATCTGATATTTTTAGTAAGGCCCCCTGAACATAAATAAGACTTTGAACCATAGTTTCAGCAATTAATTCACATGGGTAAACTCAGAGGTACTCAACCTTTCTGACCTTGAGAGCCACATGCAGCTTTGATAGAAGGTCGCAAGTCAAATTCAGCTCAGAGAGAGGTTCGTGAGCCACATCCAGCTTTTGCCCCCTTTACAGTAGTGACACCAAGAGACCCCATTACCAATATAATGGTAGTGTCAAAGCTTTTCTACAGAAATCACAACAAGGTGTCTACCAAGATCCAGGGGTTCATTCTTAACCTGCTCTTCTATGCAAGACTACTTTCAAAAGTCACCATGTGTAGACCTGCTTTTCATAGCTGTTTGCTAGACATGGTTCTTATGCACCAAGCTGGAAGGCAGCCGCGAGTCACACATCATGGGCACACCAGCCACATAAACAGGTTGGGGACCTCTTGGTTAACTGATTCAATTGTATGGACATTACGACTCTGGTACATCAGTTTTTGCGGCTGACAGCTTCAGATGTTGGTGTAGGATGGATCACAATGCTTGATATAACATTTTGATTGAGCACTGAATCAGTCACTGTGAGAAAATTGTGAAAAATCCCGATGATAACTGATGCCTAATGATTTTTAAATCAGTTCTGCAATCAATTGTGATCTGTTCAGTTTCATCAGATTCAGGAAGCTAAGCCTGCTGAAATAGATTTTTGTGAATGCAGCTGAAACCCCATTCAAATGACCTTAATGGTTGTCCATCTTTGGGGAAATATTACTTTGTTACTTAAACAGGTTGTCCACTACTTTGCCATTGATAGCCTATCCCTAGAAAAGGTCATCAATGTCTGATCGGCCGGGGTCTGACACCCGGCACCCCCACCGATCAGCTGCTCTCAATCTTGGCAGCAGATGGCCGTAAATGCTCAGTTCCGGCGCTGCTTCATCTATATATATAAGAGCCGTTGGGATTACTCGTGGTTACTTGCTAATCCCTCCCCTCCATGTGACGTCATCACAGCCGACCCATCCCATACATAAACTCGCATATGCCGCCACCTCGGCAGATATTTCTGTGCAGTCATCACCCCCACAAAGAGAAAGTTCCTCTCCCGGGGGAAGTCGTCCTCGTTGCTTGGCTCCAGGGCTCCATTGTATGGGGGTTGCAGATCATGTCAGCTCAGGTCCGTCCTGCTCCCGGTCTGCCCCACACAGCCCGTCGCTGGTCCTTCTGTGGAGCGGGACCACTTGCCACTGTACCAGTGCAGGTCGGCGGCCCGGGGTTATGATGAGGTGGGAGGCCATGATGAAGCCCAGCACCAGCCCCAGCAGCACGCTGAGTCACGAGCAGCGGCCCTGAGCGCCCATCTATGCACAGGTCGCGGCCTACATTCCCATTGTCTGAGATCAGCGCCTACAGCCTGTGTCCTGTCTTGTACCTGGAGCCGCCATCACTGCCGTCATCTACCTGTGTGCCCCAGTGGCTCTCCACCGTGCCCAGCTCCCCGCAGCCTGCCACGACACTGGCTGCAGGTCATCCACCGCTACCTATTGTCCTGTCCTCCCTCGCCTCGGGCTCACAGGTGGCCTAACATGCTCCGCTCCTGCACACTCAGGTCTGGGGGATTGGTGTCAGAGTTGCGGCCCTCCTCTCCTGCCACTGCCTGTCTTCTAGCTCCACACACGCTGCCCCACACACAGCTCCTCATGTCACCTGCGCCGCAGCTCTTTAAGCTCCACAGACTATAGAACGAAGGATTTAACCCACCCGGCACCCGTCCTCCCCTTCTGATTGCATGCGAGTGAGAGAAGCCCTGAATCATGTGACTTGAGCTGTATACTTTTGGGGGGAGCTATATACCAAGGAGGTGAGCTGTATACCCTTGGGGGAGAGCTGTGTACCAGGGAGGTGAGCTGTATACCCTTCGGGAGGAGAGCTGTATACCCTTGGGGAGGAGAGCTGTATACTCTTGGGGAGGAGAGCTGTATACCCCTGGGGAGGAGAGCTGTATACCCTTTGGGAGAGCTGTATACCCTTGGGGAGGAGCGCTGTATACCCTTGGAGAGGAGAGTTGTATACCCTTGGGGAGGAGAGCTGTATACCCTTGGGGGAGGGAACCTGTATACCCTTGAGGGGAGGGAACCTGTATACCCTTGAGGGGAAACTGTATACCCTTGGGGGAGGGGAGTTATATAACCTTTGGAGGGAAGGCAGCTGTTTACCATTGGGAGGAAAGCTGTATACCCTTGGGAAGGACAGCTGTATACCCTTGGGGGAGGACAGCTGTATACCTTTGGGGGAGCTATATACTAGGGAGGTGAGCTGTATACCCTTGTGAGGGAAGAGAGCTGTATACCCTTGGGGAAGAGCTGTATACCCTTCAGGAGTAGAGCTGTATACCCTTGGGTAGGAGAGCTGTATACTCTTGGGAAGGAGAGCTGTATACCCTTGGGGAGGAGATCTGTATACCCTTGGGGAAGGGAGCTGTATACCCTTCGGGAGAGAGCTGTATACCCTTGGGGAGGAGAGCTGTATACCCTTGGGGGAGGGAACCTGTATACCCTTGGGGGAAAGCTGTATACCCTTGAGAGGAGGGGAGTTGTATACCCTTGGGAAGGATGGCAGCTGTTTACCCTTGAGAGGAGAGCTATATACCCTTTGGGGAAGGACAGCTGTATACCCTTTGGGGAAAAGACAGCTGTATACCTTTGGGGAGCTATATACTAGGGAGGTGAACTGTATACCCTTGGGGGGAGGAGAGCTGTATACCCTTGAACCGAGCATTAGCTGGCTGAGAACAGCTAGTCTTCTCATAGTGACCAAGGCCGGGTACTGCACATCCTCCTCCTATTGATTAGAATGGGAGGCGGAAGTGCAGTACCTGGCTGCGGCCACTATTATAAGACGGGGCAGTTCTGGAACTGAGCATTTCCGGCTGCCTGCTGCCACTACCGGGACCGAGAACAGCTGATCGACGGGGTGTGGGGTGTCGGTGGCAATCAGACATTGATCCTATTTTAGGGATAGGCCATCAATGTCAAAGTAGTGGACAATGCATGTACTTTAGGCTACAAATATTTTTTGAAGTTGGGTTTCATTACAAACTTTGGATTGTTTGCCATCTATGTAGCTTCTCGATTGCAAAATTTATAATGAGCCCGAATTGCAAAAATTATTTTTAGCCCATAATACTTGCATTTAAGCAAAAAAATATTTATAATTAGCCCAAAAAGGTAGACAACCATTATGTTCATTTGGATGAGACTAAAGGCCACTTTACACGCTATGATATCGTGACCGATATCGCTAGCGTGCGCACCCGCCCCCATCGTTTGTCCGTCACGAGCAAATCGCTGCCCGTGGCGCACAAAATCGCGTGCACCCGTCACACTACTTACCAGCATAGCAACGTCGCTGTGACCGGCGAACCGCCTCCTTTCTAAGGGGGCGGTTCGTTCAGCGTCATAGCGACGTCACTATGCGGCCGCCCAATAGAAGCGGAGGGGCGGAGATGAGCGGGACGTAAACATCCCACCCACCTTCTTCCTTCCTCATTGCCGCCGGTGGCAGGTAAGGAGAGGTTCCTCGTTCCTGCGGTGTCACACATAGCAATGTGTGCTGCCGCAGGAGCGACGAACTACATCGATACTGCAGCAGCAACGATATTCGAGATTAGGGGGCATGTCACCGATGAGCGATTTTGACCGTTTTTGCGACGATTCAAAATCGCTCATAGGTGTCACACGCAACGACATCGCTAATGCGGCCGGATGTGCGTCACGAATTCCGTGACCCCAACGAGATCGCTTTAGCGATGTCGTAGCGTGTAAAGTGGCCTTTAGGCTGGGTTCACATGTTTCCATTGCATCAGACTCCATTTTTTGAGTCTTAAGAAACTCAAGTTCTTTTTGTTCTGTGCCACATACAGTATATTCACTTTTTCCATACAGCAGTATCTCTGTTAAGAATGAAAGATTTGTATTTTGTGGTTTTGTAGCTTCCAATTTCAGCCATGATTTACAAGAATGTCTTTTTATAGAGACTATAAAATCATTAATTTAGACTTTAGCATGATCTTAATTTAAAAAACAATCCAGGTATACAATAACAATAAGATGATTCCACTTATAATCATAAAAGTGCTAGGAAAATATCAAAATTAAGCAATAAAAACTGGAATTGCTCTACATCCATATAAACCATTACTTTAGAGGGCTAATATCTTAAAAGCATTCATGTGCAGATAGTAAATGTTTCCATAGATTAGTACATTATACTGTAAAGCTTGTGAATAAATCCATAAGTAAAATGTACAGAATACAAATACAACAAAATTGGAAAATACAGTTTCTGCAAATGAAGAAAAAAAAAATGACCCCATAGGATTTCTCCTAAAGAATCATAATCCCATTTATTTAATTTAAATTTAGGTTATGGTTTAGAGCCCTGGATAGTGAAATAATTCTCCAAATCTATGAATAATGCTCACTTTTGTCCATTTGCTTAAACAAATATCCTAAGATGATACTAGATGGAGGAGTAGTTAAGGGGACTACTGCAGAAGGTTCCCCCAGGTTCTGGGTGGCACCAATCACTCTGCCTTGTATACTTAGTAAGAGAGTAGGGGCAGTGAAATGATCCTTTGACCTGGTTGAAGAAAATGCTTTCTTGTATTGCCTCAGGGTTGGACACATCATTGGTGCATCCGAGGCCCAAGAGGTAAGAAGGCCCACTAACACTTTCAAAGCAGGTGGAATTATGATGAGTTATTGGACTGCCAAGGGTCCATATATTGTTGTACAGGGGCAATCTTCTGTCTGTTTCTACCCTATATTGCCTGATATATATGACATGCCCATGGCGGGGCCATGAGGTTACTCGTTACCAGGCCGCGGTTCTGTTTCTGGGACGTTGCAGTGGCGAGGCCCGATTCCGTGTCACCGATGGTGTTGTTTAAATATAAAGGGGATGATGATAGTTATTCATGATGCCACCTGTGGTATGCGGCAAGTTAGAGGCCACCGCTGCGGGATGTGGACCTCTGGGGCAGATGGTGACGCAGATTAGATGGTGCAGCCAAAGGCAAAGCTGGGCCCCAGGGCGGATGGGGGTAGTAGTAGGTGATGGCGGGGGTGCAGGCCGAAGACGCAGGCAAATTATGGAGCGACACAGGTATGCAGTCTCAAGGTTTTTGCTCCCTGTAGAAGGTTCCCAGGTAACACAACGTCAGTGACCGCCTTTGGAGTGCTGGGGTTTCATTGTGATGGGCTCCAGCCGATTCCAGGTAGTTTGGAGGTCAAGTCTGGGGCACCTTTCTTATGTTCCTTCCCTGGTCGTCTTCCTGCGCTGACTTCTCTCCCACCTGTCCCGCACCTACGCACACAGTGCCCTGAGCCAGTGTCCGCGGGCCCTGTTGGGTGGCTTAAAGCTCTCTCCCATGGCCCTATGTGGTCACTTTCCAGCGGATTTGCATATGGAGTTGGCTTTGGTAAAAATGTGTCCTCAGCCTCTGGTTTTACTAGCAGAGCACGTTGATTCTTCTCCTCTAGCCTAGGGACCAGTCCCTGTTCTGCAGCCAAGTCCTTCTACTCTGATGCTGTATGTGGAACGAGGCCACGGGAGTATGGCGCACTTCCCGTGGTCTCTAGGACCCCTTCTGTCTTGTGCCTGGGTCGAGCTGCACCAGCTTCAGACCACAGGTATTCCCTCCTCCACTGCTCCTTCCAACTGTCTCACACTGCAATCTCCCCAACTCACTAGACTCCACCCCCAGGCCCTGTCGAATTAGGGGGAGGGAGGAACCATCACCAGTGGTGGCTATACATAGTATTAATTGAACGAAGCACTAACCCTGACACGGTGGGGAGCTTCTAAATGAGGTGTTGTGTGTTTTGTCTGCATACCGGTGGATGATCCTCCGTACCCAGGATGGAATACCACACTTCTGGCTGAGGTGCAGTACCTCTGTGGCGACTGAAGCCTCAGGGGCGCCACATATACAATGCATTGTATGTATATTATCATACAAAGGAAATATCCAGGTCTCTGGATTATATCTATTCTACCATTGATTACCAACTATCTCACCACTGAGCAGCTACCATATTTACCGTTATATCTTACGGATATGTCATCAATGTAGTAGACAATCTCTTTAATCCCAAATTTTGCAAATCGGATAAGAGTAATATTATTTGTAGATTGTTCCTGCGGTCAATATGTCATCTGCATAATATTTCACCAAATGATAATGTTATTTATGCCATATCCATACTAATTAGCCTCTCTAATATTTGAGCATAATGTTTTGAAAGCTGGAGGAGCTTATGTAGGATTTACACTGTAGAGCAAATGCTACTGATATGCTGATTGTACTATTCTGAGATAAGGACATAGCAGATATCTTTATAATCTTTATGATTGAATTTGGCTTTCCAATTTGTCAGTAAAGATTTGGCTGTCCATACTATTTTGCAAAAGTGTCATGACAAAAAGAGGCTGGCAGCTTGTACCAGATCTTTAGAAATATAAAGTGACCCCTGTATTGTATCCTGATTATATTAGATTCATACTACTTGATGGTAGGTGCCAAACTGTATTTGAATTTAAAATAATAATAATAATAATACATTATTATTATCATTATTATTTATTTATAATTATTATTATTTATATTATTATTATTATTTTATGCTTGAACCTTTTTATGAAATTATGTATGTTTTGTACTTTTGTTTGCCAGATGCAATGATGATACCCGTGGGAACATGTTATAAATATTAGGCATCTCTATATGCCTCGGTGATCTGTGTAGGAATGATGATGTACAGTTGATGTTTATTTTAATGTGCTGTATAGTAGATAGGTCGGAGAACGTGCATATTTAATATATCTCCACCCTTTTATGCTTCCAGGTTATATGTCCATCCGGATTCTCCATTTACTGGGGAGCAATTGCTAAAACAAATGGTTTCTTTTGAGAAAGTGAAGCTCACAAACAACGAACTGGACCAACATGGCCATGTAAGTGTGTATATTTCTGAGCACTAACACCAAGGTCACATACAGTGCAGGCACCAAAATAACATCAGCACCATCACAGAAGATTGCATTACTCATCCAGCCACAAGTGCTGGGACAGATAAAAAAAAAATGGAGGGGATAGTGGCATTCGTATGTGTGATGTGATTAGAGGAAGAAGCATGGACAGCTTTACAATCAGCCGAGATAATTCTGTGTCTTTGATAATTGTCAAGTATTCAGCACATATGGCTTTAGGAATTTTCAGGCTAGATGTTTGCAATGTTTGCAATTATTTCCTCAGCTGGAATTTCAGTTCTGATAAGAATTTCATTATTGTTATACTTTTAAAGCCTCAGTGTTATGGACACCACTGGCAGACACAGACAGAAAAAGGCCACAGAGTCACAGGGTAGGAAATGACAGAGCAGGGGCTCCTAGACTGGTCCTCAGACTTGAGACCCTGCTCTGTCCCTTATCTCAGAGGTACGCTTGATGGTAGCGAGGTCTGAGCCCCCAGCATGACCCTGACTCCTGTCTGAACCCTGATCTTACTCCCCTCTCATCCACCCTTGGGGGAGCCAGAAATAAAGTAACAAAACCCCACAGAAATGACACGGTCAAGGGAGAACAAACACTCATACACATTGCACTAAAATACAAAGGAGAAACAATACATGTACAGGGAAAAAAAGAGAAAAGGAAGTAAGTCAATGCATGACAGGGAAACTTCCATACCACTCAAAATAGCAAACTACAGGTCACCAAGAACTGGAGCACCACAAGAGACCGGACTCGCTAGAGCTATGCGGAAGCTATTTTCACATCAGGAACACAGGTTCCCATACTTTAAATAGGAAAGAGATAGCTGTGGGTAGTAATTAGCAACCTGCTCCTAGAAGCAGCACACAAATCCATAAGAATTAACTGCTGCAGGGCTGGGAAGCAGTGGAAATGAATCAACCAATGCCCGGCTCAGGATGAACAACTATGAGATCTCAGGTTGCCTGTCAGACTCCATAATGTGAACAGAGTCCGACACAGTAGTGGCACCCTGTGAGTGTGGAACCGAACACTGCATGACACCCAATGAAAGAACAATATATGGGCTCTTTGGAGCCCAAGAGCTCATCAAAGTGCACAATTCTACCTACTTTGAAGGTGGAAATGGGCCCCCTAAACTTTTGGTCCCCTGTGTGGCTGCACAGGCTGCATCAATGATATGTCTGCCCCTCATGGACACTATATTCAATTTCATTATATTGCTTCATAAGTACAATAAAGAAAAATATAACTGAGGGAGATTCTTCTGCTGCTCCATCCATACACAAAGGGATCTGTACTTGATTAATTTATTTTAGAAACTCCCACAGAACTGAATTGGAAAGAGCCAATCACATGACCACCTGTCCATTGACAGAGGGAGAAGATTAGGCTCAGAGTAAATACCAACATCAGATATTTATGGCATAGCCTGTTAACCCTTTTCCACATCTGCACATGTGTAAATGTATGACGCGATTCAGAAGCGGGTGTGTAGAGTGTCTACAGCCACTGAATAATGGTTGTGTATCACTGCTAGGAGCTGTCTCTAACAGCTTCTGGTGGAGCATAGCTACACCTGCAACTGACTCCCTGTTAAATGCCACTGTCGATCTGTGACAGCGGCTTTACAAATGTTCCGGCATAGGAAGTGCATTATTTTATGTGTAAGGGACCTGGACAGCAGAAGACACATTGAAGTAATATTTCAGTGTCTGGGAGGGGGACATCGCCATCTGCTGGCCAGAGGAGACAGCAGGAACTAAACTGAAAGATGTGTGTTTCCCTGAGGGAAGATTTTCGAAGAGACACTGGGTCAGTTGACAGTTGTTTCACATTTACAAGATATGAAGGGCCTGGGTCTCTAAATGCTACATCTATCAAAATGTAAAATGAATTAACCCAATTGGTAAACACTGTAAACAGGAAAAAATGTAAAATACCAAAACTGGGGGATTTTTTTTGTTGCAATGATGCAAAAAATGCTGTAAGAAGCAACTATAATGTCATATCTAACTCAAAATAATATGTTAAAATGTTGGTTTGCCCACAAAAAATGAGCTTTTGTACAATGCCTTTGACCAGGTGTCAGAAATGTATTGTTATAAATTTTCGATTTTTTTTTTTTCCCCACTAAGATAATGAATAAATGGGAAAAATTTGGTATCGCTGTAATTGTACTGACCTAGACAATGATGATTCAAGGTCATTTATACAACACAGAGTACACCATAAAGACAATTCCTAAGAAACAATGTCAGAACTGCGGCTGGGGGGGGGTGGGGGGAGTTTCCCAATTTCACCGCATTTGAAATTTGTTTTCCCATATTCTGTACACTATTTGGTAAAATGAATGATGTCATTCAACTGAACAACTCATTCTGCAAATAACAAGCTCTCAAATTTCTCTGTGGATATGAAAATAACAAAGTTGTGGCTCTTGGAAGAAAACACGAAAATGCAAAAAAGGAACTTGCCATCTTGGGAAGGGGATAAAGTCAGAGAATGGAATACCCCTTTAAAGCTATTATCTCTTCAACAATACTGAATGTGATGCATGATCTGGAGCCACTCTTATTGAATCTCTTCATTCTGGCACAAAAAATTGGACCCAGAGTGGGGAATCTCTTTAGGCATGTCCTTAATTTCGAAAGATAGTATACCGGGCTTATAGTGGTTGTAGTGGATAAACAAAATAGAGATGCTTAGTAGTGATGAGCAAGTATGCTTGACACTGCTCGGTACTTGATCGAGCATCCGGGTGCACGGAATGATAGGTGCCCCGTTCGGTTGCCTGCTTTGACATAGCCCTGGCCACCACAGCCCACAATATCTGCAGGCAGCAGACATCGCCCAGCAACCTCCGTTCCATCTTCCTGTCCACTGCAGTCCATATCATCCAGGTGCAGCTGGTATTGCCAGCAACTTCCGCTCTATGTACGTCATTCAAATGTTGTCCCCAGCCAAAGTTACTTTGCCGTTAGTTTCTCTTGAGTCCCCAATCCAGAAAAGAGGGAGTGTCACCAGCATTTGCAATAGACTGATATACATATATATTATTTATACAAAAATATATAATATAACACATGCCATGATGCCATGTAATGGGTGAGATTCATCTTTGCCAATATATGTCTCATGTTATTTTAATGTAGATTATTCTGAACTCCATGCACAAGTACCAGCCGAGGGTTCACATCATCAAGAAAAAGGATCACACAGCATCTCTGCTAAATCTAAAGTCAGAAGAATTCAGGACGTTTATCTTTCAAGAAACAGTCTTTACTGCTGTTACAGCCTATCAAAACCAACTGGTAAGCCCATTATTCAATACTAAATATGCACCTATTAATTCACAAGATAGGAAGTTTGACCCTTTACAACTTGTGTCCATTTGCCCTAGTATACAATATGGATGTTACAGGTTCCATCCTAATCACCAGAGTCTATACAAAGAGCTGAGATGCCTCTATACACATTATAAGGCCATTTGATCCCAAATAAATGGCAGGTGTGTTCAGATGAGTGTACATATTCAGGTTTGGATGGGACCTACTAATATTCTTACCAGTATGATGTAGCTTCACCCAGTCCTTTCTGTTAGGAAACAGAATGGTAACATTTATAGGATATTCAACTACCTATTCTTTATTTCCTCTAAGATCAGTGGCACATAAACCTGTTAAAAAAAATTCTATTTTGCTCATGTGGAATGCAAGGTAATCTGTCACCAGGTTTTTGCTACCTTATCTGAGAGCAGCATAATGTAGGAAAAGAAACCTTGATTCCAATGATGTGTCACTTAGTTTACTGGTTGCAGCAATTGTGATACAATCAGAGTTCTTAGATGTTACAGGTAGTATTGCTCAGAAAGGTAATCACACCTATACCACAATTCTCTGTGTGCATTGTCTCTTGACAGCGAGCTGCTTATCATAGGAAGAGGCGTGGTCAGACTAGTAGTTATGTGAGCTATAGACCTGGCAGTGATATTCAACTAGTGATAAAACCTTCATCATAAGTAAACAGTACACAGTGTGATAAGAAGCACATAACTGAATTATGTGTTTAACCCCTACAGAATTCTGTCTTCATATTACATAGCAAAAAACAGCAAACAGATTCCTTTTAACATGCATGCTTGGAACTTGTGGTGCATATATGTTTATGGGGGATTTGGGATGATTTTGCTGTTTTCATGATGGGTTGAGTGTAGTGCAAGAATGTTCTGGATCCAGGAGTGTTCTTTAATATGGACAAACCCCAAAACATAAGAGCTCCCTTATTTCCTATAATGAAGTCATGTCAAAGCGTATTATCAATGTTCAAGCATGTAATATATGAGTGTTGTAAGCTAGGCATACACATTACCCCAGATCAAATACACCATTATTCATAAATCATTAGAATAAGTACATTTTCTGCCCTTTTCACTGCTGTTGCTAGGGATTTGATTGAATTTATTTTTTCTTTATTGGATAAAGGATAAACACATTACACTTTCAACAAACTATCTCATAATTTAGGATTTAAAGGTCAGGTTTCAATCTAAACAGTCAAACCACTTTGACAGAGTTGAAGTGCAGGTCAACGGACATGCTTAAAGATGGTTTTTGATAGATATTTGTATTTATTGCCTGATAAGTCAGACATACTAAGCAAAGTCTAGGAAGATAACAGGAAAAAAATTGCAGTTGAGCTTGTCCATGTCTATAAATTTATCTGGAAATGGTGGAAAGAATGTAAAAGTTAAGTCTGATATTTAAACACTGAGCCACTTGGACGCAGGTCTAGAATGGGTGGCGAATGATACAAGGATCCTCCCTTTCATGATCTATGGCTCTGCAATAGGCATAACACAATGTAAAGCTTTCCTTCTCAATAGACAGTACAACAGGTGAAACGTAAATACAAGACAATTCTATAAAGAGAAAATCTTGTGTTAACTATTATCATAATACTTTCTAGAAATAATTTTCCCATCAAATACTCAAACTTTAATTACATAGTAACTAGTGTTCTAGGCAAAGAAACCTCTAATGAGTGGTAAAAAGTAAAGACAATATTAGATGTTTGCAATATCACTAGTGCTATAAGAATGCTTAAACAGGAGCCGATTTACTAACTAGAAATCATTGTGTGACCTTTATCTTTGTAGATAACTAAGCTGAAAATTGACAGCAACCCTTTCGCTAAAGGATTTCGGGACTCATCCAGGCTTACTGATATTGAGAGGTAATGGAAACTTATAGTATAAGATTACAAAAATGATCAGTTTTCTTATTGTTTTCCATATATTTTTCAAGAATTCAAATGTAAGGAAACCAATCATCAGGAATTAGATTCCCAAATTGCCTTGAACCTTTTATCCAGGATAGTAACAGGTTCCCAATTATGTTGTACTTTCTATCAGGTACAGAAAATAATTTAAAGGGTTATTCTCATCGCCGACATCCTATTCCAATATGTAGTCAGTGTAGTAGTAGTAGTAATAATAATAATAATAATAATAATAATAATAATAATAATAGCAAATAGTTCAAATTAGAAATGTAGCATAGTTCTTCTGATATAGCCATGTCTCTTATCTCATGTGCAGGGCATTACAGCTTAGGTATCCATGGTTCCGGCAACTAGCTAACTGTCACTATATGAATGGCTGTAACCATGGATGCCTAAGCTACAATGTCCTGCATCCAGCACATGAGGTAGGAGACGTGGCTATATCAGGAGAACTATACTACATTTCTAATTGAAGGCATTTGCTAATATTATTACATCTACAACATATTAGGAATATAGAGGCTGTGGCCAAATAGCGCAATAGGGTCTTACCAGATAAAACATTGAAGTAATAAAATTAGGTAAACTCACTTTTTTGGGTTGTGCCAGTCACAGCGCCTATAATCACGTGGTATCAAGGTGAAACAGCTGCAGCCCCAAAGTACTCAGAAGGAGATAAATGAAGGAATCCGGGTGTCACGCTGCACTTATCACTATTCAGACTAAATAAATTAATCCATGTCTTTATTGAAATTGCCAAGTACAGGTCAATGCGTTTCAGAGGTCGCAGCCCCCTTCCTCAGGACATATAGCAATGATAAGGATACGCCGTGTGACACCCGGTTTCCTTCATTTATCGCCTACAACATATTGGGATAGGATCTTGGAGATGGGAATAACCATTTAAGAGGCTTTATTCCCAAGCTTTCATACAGTTTGCAAGGTTCAGCCTTTCTCCGGAGAAGCCTGGTTGGCCAGTGCCATTCCTGACTGATGTTGTCTACATTGTCTAAAACCACCAGTGCTGTTGACAGGTGTATGTGCAGATACCATACCCAACCTACAGGAGAGGGACCAGCTATCCTGACTTCTCTGGAAAATGGCTCCTCTTCCCTAATTTTTGGGAATACAGCCTTCACAGCTATTTTTCTGCATGATGCCACGTCTGCTAGAAGGTAAAAGTACATCATTGGGAAATTGTTACTGGCCTAGATAGTAGGGTAGTGCCTGTTTGCTGTTTGAAGACCTAACTCCAAATGACAGGTTCTCTTTATAGTTTTGATTGACTCTATATAACATTATTATTATTATTAGTATGTGCCATTGTACATGCACTCAGCATTGTTCCATTTCTAAAGTTTGTTTTATAAAAACCATTTAGAAATAGATTTAAGTGAAATCATAAATTGATAGAATGGGGTCCCTCATTCTAGAACTTCATCTATTATTCAGAGTAGAGAGCGACTACACTAGAGAACCCAGTATTCTCATAAATTAATGTCAATGAGCCTTTCTGATTTCATGCAGTGCCAACATTGAAAAATTCAACAAATGATACTTCAATCCCCTACAAATTACACCTATTTGCTAACGATCCTATCAACAAACCTACTAGTGGGATAGCCTGTCATCAGGTTTTCTTCGGAAGGCCCTTCCAATAAAATGGGATTGTATGATGTTGACAGCTTATTTACTTTTCAATGATAAGGTGGAGGCCCCAACACTTGGACTTCCAGTAGTTTTAGAATAAAGTGTTCATATAGACCAGCACCCCCTTCACCGTTTTTTGGCTTTATAGAGGACCCTTATCATACAGTTGTGTAAGGAGCTTCCATGCAGCCCCATTCATACGATCGTAGTGACAAGTGCGAAGGGAAGGGGATGCAGTGCCACACTATATCCTAGGGACATAGCATGTTTTTAAAAACTGGTCTATTTCGATATAATTATTACACTGATTTTCTAAAACTTTGTGGGATAATTGATGACATTGCTTTTATGAAATGGACTCCCAAAATATATTCCTTTAGCATTAGTTAAGCCTCCACCCTGTGCTGGAGATTTCTTTGTGGTTTATTTTTTTCTTATTTTTTTTTCTCTTTTCAAAATTAACAACAAAGGTCAATATTTTATTTATTACATTATTTTTTTGCCCATTTGATTTCAAAAGGTTGGGAACTAACCACATATACAACTGAGAAGAGACAAAGGTCACAACAAATACGGTTGTAAAGCCAATGCAAAATGAACACTGGGGCAAATATTTGCCAAAATACAATGATTGGTATGACTAAACATCTTTAAAATGCGTTTAGGTATTTCATTTTTTGAAATTAGATTATAGCTAAAATTGTTTTTTTTATTACACTGTTTTACGGTATATCAATCAAACTTGTCATAAAAGTCCCATTAATGGCAGCTTCACCCTCTGCAATGGTATTCAGTAAAGGGAGTTTGCTAATGAGTGGCGTCTCCCTAAAAATTAATGGGAGTTACAGAAATTCTGTGTTTATTAATTTAATTCAATACCTTTATACCGTAGAAGTTGGACTCAATTTTTCCTATATAGGGCTACTAATAGTTTTTAAAAATAACATGCTAATCACCCGCTGCCGACACTGGAGGATTCAATGAGAGAACAGGGAAACGTAAGCTCCCGCTAATAGCGCCTGCCAATTTTACTAATGTCTGGAGCTCTGTATTGGAAAAATTGAGTTACAATCATGATATGATGAGTAATTGCACATAAAAATGACACAATAAAAAAAGGTGCAGATTCATGACATACACATAAGACAGGTGTTGGATGAACAGATATTTGACAGCTATCTTCTCCAACACTTCTTTCAGTGAATATCTAGAAGCAAGTCTGATGGACCAACACGATTTTTTTTTTCTGTTGGAGAAAAAAAAACATATGCCTTCAAATGAAATCGGAGGCATACAGAGGTACAGTAGAGGCCCTACTGATTTTTATGGCAGCCATAATATGGCAGTGTGCATGAGCCCTTTAATATGTTCTTTTCAGATATACATTTACCAATGAAATGGTTCGCTATAAATACACGCTCATACTCATTTAGGCTACGTTGAGCTTTTGGTGAGTTTTTGATGTTGCAGAATTCCTGCACCTAATATGTAAATTAGGTTACTTTTCTATTTTTATTCTTTTTTTTCTGTGCATTTTTCAATATTCGTTTTTACCACATTTTTGATGCTGCAATTTTTGTCCTTTGTTTAAAGGGGGGTTCACAACTTATTTCTCCAAGCCACGTAGATATAATGTTGAGAAACAAAGTTTCTCTCACATACCTTGTGTTGCCAATAGTGTATGTGAGCGGTGCATTTGCAGTCCAATCATCCCCTTCTCGTGACCTCCCCAGCTCCGTGACCTCTAATGTCCAGTGATGTCACGTCAACTTCCAGTTGTCCTAACATCACAATGGTCGGCCCCAGTTTTCCTGAGTGACTGGGCTGTGGGTGGTGTTTCACCACTTACCACGGCCCAGCATCACTCCTGCTTGTGGCGCACTGCAGTGAAGGAGAGAGCAGGGCAGAGAGATGCTGGGCTGTGACGCTGAGCTGTGACGAGCAGTGAAATGCCGCCCACAGCCCAGTCACTCAGGAAGACTGGGGCCGGCCGCAGTGATGTCAGGTCAACTGAAAGTTGAAGTGACATCACCAGATCCCAGAGGTCATGGATCTCTCGGGGTCACTTGAAGGGGATGAGCGGACTGCAAAAGCATCGCTCACAGGCACTATTGACAACACAAGGTATTTGAGAGATGCCTTGCTTCTCAACATTATATCAATGTGGTTTGAAAAAATAAGTAGTGAACCTCTGCTTTAATCTAAAGCTACCTTCTTTTTGATATTTCCGGATACTTGGCTTTGCCAAAACTTTATTGATATGCTTACGGAGTACATGCATTTTTGATGCGTCCCTTCAGTGGAAATGCTCTAAAAAATGGATGTGCTTTTTTTGCCTGCGATTTTTCCCGCATCTAATGGAAGACTATGGGGAAAATCTGCTCAGAAAATTAAGCATACCAGCAAGAAAAACGGACATGTTGTGGATTTGAAAAGCACCACACAGCAGTATGAGAAAAAAAGAAGCACAGTGGGCATGCGATTTCTATAAATTCCCTCCACTTTACTGGAAAGGTAAAATGCGGTGTTTCTGACTCATAACGATACCATACACAGCGTCAAAAACTAACCAAAAGCTCATCGTGGAATAATAGCCTTAAAGTATTATTTCAGAAAATTGTGCAAAAGACGCACCAAAATGGTGAACTGTATGAATACATTTCTTAACTACCAAATTACATGTGCCCACTGTTGTAAAACACCACCGGGGCCCAAATTTGGAGGAAACATCAAGTGAAAGACTGGAATGTTATATGTTTCCCATGGTGACTAAACAAGAAATCAATCCCAATGATAGGAGTATAGTTATTATTAACATTGGACCATTTTTTTTGTGTTTGAAATAATACAGCTTATAAACTAATCTACTGTAGTCATGATTGCTAGTATTGGATAAAGGCTTATAGATAGGCAAACAAAGTCTTGTTAGGGAGTCAGCAAACAACATCTGACAAGTATTGTGAAGGCTGTTCATCATCTCTTCTATAATCTATCACAGCACAGCACATCTAATATGTCAATTAAGCAGGCAGAAATAAATGGGTTGTGTATACTCACTACCGTCCTTCTCAGTCGCGGCCTATACGTTTCATTTTCAAATGTTTAACACAGCCTTTCCCCTAAACAGCCTTTAGGGAAAAATCCAAATCAGATCAATTGATCTTTAGAGAAGAAAATTGAATTAGTCTGGAGTCAGTTAGTGCACTAAACCTCCGAGTAATTGGATTGCTTCTTGTAACAGATTAGAATCAGCTCCGATCTGAAACCAGCGTAGAGAGATCTCTTCTAGGCAAAATCTGAGGCAAAAACAAGTTTTTTTATGACACGATGACAGAAATGGTAGAAATCTGCACTAATTGAATCTTACATTATGAATATATAGGTTTTATCTAAAGCCTCCGGAAAAAAAATTAGAGGAGTCATTTACTGCAATTCAATTTACTAAATTGTAAACAATCACTGCACAATTTTATCACCATTTTAATTAACCATCCAATATTTTCCAGCATCAATCGAGCCAAGAAAATATATCTGAAATCTCAAAGTAATTTACTCAATAAATGACAAGTTCACTTACCGGTGTATTCTCTGTTTTCTCCTCTTGGTTTAAAAAATACCAGATTTTTCAGACTATAACCCACACCAGACCATAAGACACACCTAGGTCTAAGAGGAGGAAAATATACAAAAAAAAATGGAAGCAAAAAATGTGGTCATGGCGCACTGTTACTGGGGGATCTGCTGTTGACACTTTTATGGGGATAATGTCCCCTAATTCTGTACTAATGTCCCCATCCTGGGCCCATCCTGTATATACTGTAAGTCCCCCATCCAGGCATATATGATCCCCATCTTGGTCCCATCCTGGTATATATGTCCCCCATCCTTGTATATTTGATCCCCATCCTGGGCCCATTCTGGTATGAATGTCCCTCATCCTGGTATACATTCTCCATCCTGGTATATATGATCCCCATCATGGGCCCATCCTGGTGTATATGCCTTCCGTTATGCCACACACATAAAAAAATAAACAATTTTACTCACCTTTACTGATGGACGAACTCGCAGATAATCAGGACCGGTGGGTCTAACCGGGTAAAAAAAAAACAAAATTGTTCCAGCCCGGGATTGATCTTGGGTAGCTGTCTGGACACCGGACCCCATATAAGTCAATTGGGACTTGAATCCGGCGATTAAAAGTGGTGGTGGAAGGGATAGGGGAATAGGAGCAAGCGTACTATAATTACAAAGGCTCTGCCGCAGCTGTAGCTGCTGCAGCGGCCACTAGTTCACTTTGGGGGCCGCTCTTTTACCTTCACACTGTTTCCCATTGCCCACCGGCGCCTGTGACGTTGGTTACAGTCAGATGCACTCCCACCCTAGGTGACAGCGTGTCAGCTGACTGCTTCCAATCACAGACACTGTGTGCATCTATCATACAGTAAAAATAAATACATAAAAAAAATTTCGTAGGGTCCCCCCATATCATGATTCCCAGCACAGAAAATACATACGTCTAGAGGTTGCAGCTCCCAGCTGGGCGCTTATTTTGGCTGTGTATCAAAATAAGGGGCTTTTTTTCTTTTAACCTCTTCACGACACATGATCGTGGATCGTGTCACTGTAATCTCCGCCAGCTGCCGCGGCAGCCGGTGGCAGTCCCTGCACATGTCAGCTGATTTGAACAGCTAACATGTGTGCCACTCAGGCATGAGTGGATCTACGATCCACACATGCCTGTTAACCCCTTACATCTCAATGTCAAAATCTGACAGTGCACCGTGGTAAACATTCACTTACCTATCGGAAGTCATGTGACATGATCATGTGGAGCCGATGGTTGCCACGGTAGCACAGAGTCATGTGATGACTCCAGTAGCTATCATGAGTCAGTTCCTCTTACAGCTATCAGAGGGCTATGTGTGAGAGGAGAGCAGCTTTACTGCAGATCAGAGCAATGCTGCTCTGAGCTACAGAAATGAACTAGAGGGACTAGTAAAATAAAAAAAAAGTTAGAAAAGTTTTAAAAAATTTAAAAAAAAAATAAAAAACTTAAAAGTTTAGATCACCCCAAATTCACCTCATTGAAATTTAAAGAGCTAAAAAAAATATACACACATTTGGTATCCCTGCATTCAGAAACACCCGATCTATCAAAATATAAAATCAATTAATCTGATCGGTAAATGGCGTAGATGCAAAGAAAATCCAAACGCTAAAATTACGTTTTTTCGTTGCTGCAAAATGGAATAACAGGCTTTCAAAGCATAGCGTTTAAAGTACCATTAAACACGTCAGCTTGAGTCACAAAAAATAAACCATCACTGAGCCCCAGATCCCGAAAAATGAAAATGCTACGGGTTTCGGAATTTGGCACAAAAAATACGCCACTTTTTTTGGACAAATTCTGATTTTTTTAACCCCTTATATAAAAGTAAACCTAAACATGTTTAGTGTCTACAAACTGGTACCAACCTGAGGCATCACACCGACACATCAGTTTTACCATATAGTGAACACGATGAATAAAATACCCCAAAACCAATTGTGCGATCACACTTTTTTTGCAATTTTTCCGCACTTAGAATTTTTTTTGCCATTTTCCAGTACACTATATGGTAAAACTCATCATTTCAGTTAAAAATATAACTTTTCCTGCAAAAAATATGCCCTTATATGTCAAGATTGATGGAAAAATAAAAAAGTTAAGCCTCTTGGAGGAAGAAGAGCAAAAAACAAACAAACGGAAAAGAAGAAAATCGCCCGGGGGGAAGGGGTTAAATTATTTAAATAAGTAATTAAAATAGCCATTGTGCAGTCCCCCCAATTTTGATTTCCAGTCATCCATGATAAAACCTGACAGGTGGTGGCTGGTATTCTCAGTCTGGGGAGACCCATGCTTATTGGGGCCCCAGCCTTAAGATAGCAGCCTGCAGCGAGCCAGAATTGTCGCATCCTTTAGATACGACAATCTCAGCACTTTACTCACCTCTCCCGACTGCCCTGATGCGGAGGCAATCGGGGGTAATAAGGGGTTAATCACAGCTCACAGCTGTCACTAAGCCCTAGATGATTAGTATAGGGAGGCGTTACTAATCTGTAAATGAAAGTAAATAAACACGAACATCAAAAAAAAAACCTTTATTTGAAATAAAATACAAACAACATCATCTTTTACCATTTTATTAACCTCAAAAACACCTCTGCAGGTCCGATGTAATACACGCAAGGTCCCACGACGATGCCAGCTTTGCTATATCTGAGTCAGAGTGAGCGCCAAAAAACATGTGAGCTTGAGAATCAATGCGGTTTGAAAGGATGCTATAGATAACCAGGTTCAGGTTAGAAAAAATAGTAAAAAGCTTCTATTTACACACAACACGTTTCTGAGGCTACTGCCTCCTTCATCAAGTGCTAACTTTTGAATAAACAAGGTATGTATTTATACACCAGAATAAACCAACCCCTCAAAAACATAGATAAAAAAACATATAATTGAAAAAAATCCGCATTACATCCTTAAATTGATGATAAAGAACAACATTATGAAAGGACAGTTGTATACAATTAATACAATTAATACTAGATAATATACACATATTAAAATACTAATAGCATAAAGGGAACCATTTGGAGACAAATAAAAAAAGTTAAAGAAAATATAACAAAGTGACACTGGGGTTGTGAAGGGCTGCAGAACCCAATCTGGTGAGTTTGGTCAGGGCCGGGGCCTACATTATCTTATTGTTGTCCATTAACAGCAGCGCTCTGTGGTTTTTGTCTTTCCTTTATGCTGTGTGCTTCAGGCAGAAACTGAGCCACACAACAAGTGGTGACGACATCACTCAGGTTAGTTGCGGTCACAGCGGGAGGTTCCCATGGTCCTCCACCTGTGTTTGCAGGTAAAAACCTCAGGGGAGCTCAGTGAACTCAGTGACGTCATCTGAGGTGAGATCACTGCCTTGATTGAGATCATCTCAGGTCAGGTTACCTATGATCACAGGTGGAGGACCATGAGAACCTCCAGCTGTGACTGTAACGAACCTGATTGACAGCACTGCTGATCATGCTGCTCTGTCTCTGCCTGAAGATTACAGTGGGCAGTCATGTTCTATGGCACTCGCTGTGACTCAGATAAAGCAGAGCTGGAATCATTGTGGGGCCTCATGTGGATTATGTTGGACCTGCAGGGGTGTTTTTGGAGTTAGTAAAGTGGTAAAAGTGAGTGTTTTTTTGCTTTTATTTCAAATGAAGGATTTTTCCCATGTTTGTGTTTATTACTTTTCACTTACAGATTAGTAATGGGGCAGGGTCTCATAGACGCCACCCATTACTAAACTAGGGCTTATTGAGAGCTGTGAGCTGCTATTAATCCCTTATTACTCCAATGGCCACTGCACCAGGGCAATCGGGAAGAGCCGAGTAAGGTGCTGGGATTGTCACATCTAATGGATGCGACAATTCTGGGCTGCAGCAGGGCCCAATAAGCATGAGTTTCCACAGCCTGAAAATATCAGCCTCCAGTTTTTTCTTAGCTGGGCATTAAAATTTGGGGGGACCACATGCCAGTTTTTTTTAATTATTTATGTAAATAATAAAAAAAAAGCCATATACGGTTCCTGTTATTTTGATACACAGACAAGATAAGTGCACGGCTGGTGGTTGCAGCCTGTAGCCGTATGCTTTATCTCTGCTAGGTATCATAATATGGGTGGACTCTACACCAATTTTCTACTAATATTATTTTTTATTCTACAATAGACGCACATAGCGTCTGTGATTGGAAGTAGTCAGCTAACACGCTGACTCTCAGGGTGGGGGCGCGTCTGACTGCAACCAGTCACAGACACCAATGGGCGTGGAAAGCATATGCAATGAAGGTAAATAAGCAACCCAGGAGTGAATGATCGTCTGCAGGAGCAGGAGCAGTTACAGCCGCGCCAGAGCCTTGGTAAGTATAGCCCGCTTGCTTAATTATTTTTTTCTTTATTTTTTTGTATTTCCTGACTGCCAGATACATATCAATACCTGGAATTCCCTTAGAATTCTGGTCACGGGCCCAAAACTCTGGTACATTTGAAACTGTGCTGGTCCGGACTTTTCCAGTCCAGGTCCGCCCATCACTACTCACCTTCCCTCTATTCCCACAGTGAGTGGCATCATCTTCTGATGTTGGCAACAGACTATGGCATGTAACAGACATACAGTGCATGACGTCACTGCCATTTTCCCCCAGCCACATATGTCGACTTTCGGCTAATCTGAAATGAATATTCACAACAGGCATGTATAATATTAATATAATGAATATAATATAATATATTCTCTTTAATAGCAGGCACACGATTGTGCCAGCTGCTGCAGGAACATGTGATTTTTGAGAGGCAGAATGAACAAAAAACAGCAATTCCAAAACTGGTTTGTTGTTTTTTTTTTAAAGTCGTTTACTGTTTGGAAAAGTGATATCACAGCTTTATTCCTCAGTACACATATAGTCTTTCTTCTCTGTTTGAGTGCAGTGTGTACGTGGTTTAGTTCTCCCTTGTACGTGTCTTTTTTGTGGGGTATTGTTACTGGGTTTCTGGCCCACTCCCAGGGTCTCAAGTCTGAGAGCCATCCCTGTTGTGTCATTACATACCCTGTGACAGTACGATTACAGTAATAGCACATATATAGATGGATTTTTATGTTTGCCTCCTTCACACAATCAAAACAATGTTATAGAAAAAAAAAGATTTTTCATCGCTATATTCTGACAGCTATAGCTTTTATATTTTTCCACTGATAAAGATATTGTGGCTTGTTTTCCTTGCATGACGAGATGACCTTTGCAGGAATATCATATTTATCTTCATCTGACTTTTTGATCTTGATATATATTCTACTGCAGCCTAATGAAAAAGCCTCATTTTTGCTACTTTTTTATGGTGTTCACGGAAGGGGTTAACTACTGTGGCAGATGTATAGATCTAGTCGTTTCAGATGTGGCAATACTAAATATGTGTACCTGTTTTATTTATTTTTACATAAATATACATATTTATTGGTATATTTTTTAGTCTTTTTTGTTATTTATTTTTGGATTTTTTTTTACTTTCTTTCTTTTACTTTTTTACTTAGTCCCCCTAGGGACATTAAACTTTTGTCTGATTGATGGTATAATGCTTTGCGATGAGCAAGCATGACACTGCACTACACTTGTCAGTGTGACGCTGACAGAACGCCTCTTAGAGCATGCATTTGGAATGGTCTAACAGGCCACCATAGCCAGATAGCTGGAGGTTGCCATTTGACCTCAGGTTGCCTAGTCAACGATCTAGATCCCGTGATCACATTGCAGGGATCCCGATCCAGAGGGAGAGAGAGCCCCCTCCCTCTCCCAGCCTCCAAAATGCTGAAAATTGTTATTGATTGCAGCATTTAGAGGTTTAAACAGCCAGGGGTAGTGCGGGCACTGACTCTTGCTGTGACCGCGGGGTCTCGGCTACCATTTAAGCAAAGCCCCCGACACAGCTCCTGTATCCGCACTATAACCAGGATGTACCGGTGGGTCTATTTTCGTGAATGCAATGCAATATATGACGTGTCGGTAAGTCCAATGTCAGGTAGGGGTTAATGGGGAAAACTAGGGGTGATTAGAATTTTCATATTTTTATGTTTTCCACATTCTTAAACACTTTTTTTTCCATGATATTATAATTCCCTCAGAGGACTTGAACGTTCGATCATCGAATAGCTTGTAATATATACTACAATACCACATGGCATTGTAGTATATATTGTAAATCATAAACTCCTTTGAAGCTCAGCATATGACTACGTTCACACTATGAGTATTTGGTCACTATTTTACATCAGTATTTGTAAGCTGAAATCAGCAGTGGCACAATCAGAGGAAAATTATAATAGAAACACATTCACCACTTCTGTATTTTTCACTCTCTCCTGATTTTGGGTTATACATACTTACCGAAAACTGAACATGGCCTAAAGCTGAGGATATAGAGGAGGACCAAGCTGGTAATGACAGGGGCATGCTTCCAATTGTCATATTATCTTATCTGTTATTCCACTATCGGGTCAAAAGAGACTGATGGAAGCCGGCGTGCACATTGGTTATGATAGCATTTTAATGCTGCTGTTAGAAAATGACAGCAGTGTCTAAATGGTTAACAGCCCAGCTCCGGCCACAGCTGTTACACACAGACACTAGCTTTTTAATATATCTGGCAGTAGCTGAATTTGGAGGCAGCTCAGTTCCTTGCACGCAGTCACACCGGCTTATGACGTAGAGTTACAGCCATATGGCTGAAGGGTTTAAAAGGTATTACCTTTTAAAATACAAATGTATTAAAGTGAATCTGTCAGATGTTTTTGCTATGTAATCTGAAAGCAGCATACTGTAGAGGTTGAGACACTAATTACAGGGATGTGTGACTTACTGAGCTGCTTGGTGTAGTTTAGATAGAATCCTGTTTTCTCTGCTGTAGATGTAGCAGACGTCAGAATGCTGAGATGTGTATAACCCCGCCCACACCCCTGATTGGTAGCTTCCTATGTACACTGAATATTTTCAGCAAACTGCCAATCAGTTGAGGGGGCAGGATTACACAGATTAGCCTGACTACTCTGCACATGAGTCCTAGCCCTCTAGTGATAATCTCCTGCTGATAAAACAATGATTATATTAAAACAACAGCACACATCCTAATAAGTGACATATCTTGGAATCAGGTTCTCTGTAAATGCATTATGTTACTCTCAGACTACATAGGAACAACGTGCTGACAGATTCCCTTAAATTTGTCAGGTCTCAGCTATGAGAAGAAATATATTAAGGTGGGTAGCGCTATTAGTCAATTGCCCGACATTCTTTATGTATGCTGAGAAAATAATATATAACCTATATTTTTTTTGGCTATGTATACAACCAGTGTCAATTCTTTCTGGCTAGTAGGGACCCTTGGTAACCCCCTGCTCTAAGTTCTACAGGAAATCTGCACTCAGACTCAAATTTATTAAAAGGGCATTTGAAAATGGGTTATACGGTAGTTATGTTGCAAATTCTGCCATTTTTTGCTGCTCTGATAGTGGGAATACTTTATTACTGAACCCAAAAGTAGTTTCCATTCTGTTGTGTTTGATTGACCTTGAGATGGGTGTAGCAATCGAGGAGGGTCACATCAGTTGTGAAGTAATTGACTACATTGACTGATTCGCGCTAATTAATAAGACTTAACCAAAATAAATATATAACACAAAACAAAAAAAAGATATATAACTAATCCTGAGCCTATGAAAGCAAGGTTGGACAATGATAATTAGGGTGGCTTTACACGCTGCGACATCGCTAGCCGATGCTAGCGATGGTGAGTGTGATAGCAGCCGCCCCTATCGTTATGGTGATATGTGTAGATTGCTGCCGTAGCGAACATTATCGCTACGGCAGCGTCACACGTACTTACCTGCTCGGTGACGTCGCTGTGACTAGCGAACTGCCTCCTTTCTAAGGGGTCGGTTCGCTCGGCGTCCCACCCATCTCCGCCCAATCAAAGCGGAGGGGCGGAGATGAGTGGGACGAACATCCCGCCCACCTTCTTCCGTCCTCATTGCTGGCGTGTGGCAGGTAAGGCGAGGTTCCTCGTTCCTGCGGCGTCACACGTAGCGATGTGTGCTGCCGCAGGGACTAGGATCAACTTCGCCCCAGCGACAGCAGCGATAATTGGGAGCGGACCCCCATGTCAACGAGGAGTGATTTTGGACGTTTTTGCAATGATCCAAAATCGCTCCTAGGAGTCACACACAACGAGATCGCTACAGCGACCGGATGTGCGTCACAAAATCCGTGACCCCAACGAGATCGCTGTAGCGAAATCGTAGCGTGTAAAGCCCGCTTTAGTTTCCTTAGAAAGATTGTCCTTGTACAAAGAATTTATGGATTGTCTCATATGTTTGATAAAATGGTTGTGTAGGTCTCTAGATCCAAATGCAAGGCTTCAGGAAGGAACAAGCATTGACTCACAGTGGCAATCATATACAAACATAATAAATAAAATAAAACTAATAATAAAAAAATAAGTCTAATGCATATTATTATAAGTGGGCATTCTTCCATCTTTTACTGCAAGGACAAACTTTACAATTACATCATAAAGTATATGATTAATCAAGAGACTAAAATCCTAACAATTAACATACAATTTTAGATAATCATCCATAAGAGCTCTACCCTTACTATCTGAACCCTACTTATCCTCCCAGTGCCCTCACGTGGGAATCCTATGATTATACTACATCACATGTGCATTGTATTTGCTATGGGGTTTGTGGTGTAAAGTGGACTCCTCCATACAAAAAGCCCAAACTACAGATATCTATACATATACTTTATGACCAGTGTTTTACCCATTAAATTGTAATTTATTGCTTTTGTACTGTTTTTGTAGACTGAGACATATTCTTTTTTATTATACAGGGAAAGTGTGGAAAATCTTATACAGAAACATTCATATGCAAGATCGCCAATCAGGACGTATGGAGGAGATGAGGATGTTTTGGGTGAAGATGGACAAGTGGTACAGAGCAGAGGTAAGATGAGAGAGACAGACAATGAACACATGAAAAATATTTTTTGGTAGCAAATGCAAATTCATGTATTTTAGATTTTTCTTAATGCATTCTCATAAGTGTCTTTGTGTTCCATAGGATCAGCTTTTACGACATCTGACAACTTGTCGCTTACCTCTTGGGTATCTTCCACAACTGGATTCTCTGGCTTTCAGCATCCACAAACATTGACGGCGCTGGGCACTAGCACTGCTTCTCTTGCTACTCCAATCCCCCACCCAATCCAAGGATCCCTGCCTCCCTACAGCCGGTTAAGCATGCCTCTTACACCTACAGCTCTGGCAACTACCATGCAAGGAAGTGGGCCTACGTTCCCTTCCTTCCATATGCCCAGGTACCACCATTACTTTCAGCAGGGGCCTTATGCTGCCATCCAAGGACTTCGACACCCTTCTGCTGTGATGACTCCATTTGTATGACTGACCTGATTGACAGAAGAAGGCTATAATATACATCTATAGATATATGTAATTGAAGCAGTTAAAAGTTAACAGGGTCACATGCATCACATGCTGTTGTTATGAACTGGCCATGGTCCATGGATGAGAAAAGCACTGAATCTTTTCATATAACTGGACTCCAGCCAAGCATGTTATCAAACTATGGAGAAAATATTCCGCAAATCTTAGCTCTTTTACCTTTTTTCAATGACGATTTTACCAATGACTATGTTCACAGGTGACAATGTAAAATGCCACTCTAAAGAAAGTGTACAGATGGAAGTTGTTTGTCACTGTCAGCAATTTCTTACTAGATATTTACCTAGATTTGTGTCCAGTGCTGCTTTACTATTTCAACTGGAGCGGATGAAGAAGGCTTTAAATACAGGATTGTACATATTGAGTTTTTCCTGTATATATTGCAATAATTCTCAATATTTTGTCCATTCTTTGCAGTCTAGATGCAAAGTGGTTAGTATGAGCTGTAGTGCATGTCTAAACACCCTGCGGTCATAACGTGAGCATCGTATTGACCAGCACAACACAACTCTACTTTATACAAGTCGTACAACTTCTGGGATTTTCATGTCATGAGACGTTCTCTGGCACAAGGGAACCTGAGAAGACCAATCTCTGAGGCCACCACTTGCACTCGAGTGCCAATGATTAGCAATAACAAAGTTAGGTGTAATTTATAATTGTTGGAAATTTTTATTTTTAAGGACAATATTCCTCAGTCAGTTTTATGGGCACAATTATAACTTTGTGTTTGATGAAACTTGATGGAAAACTGGTCTACAACCTTCAGCATACAGGTTTTTTTGGTGGTAAAGATACATTTCTATCCTATGAAATTACCCATATTAATATCAAAATCACAACATTTGAATGAGATATTTATATTGGTTTTTCAGAATTTAGTGTTTTTGGATTTTCAGAAACCACTGCTTTGTCAAGCAAATTGTTAATGTGTTTATTTGATATATTTTATAATTGTTAAAGTATATTTTATTATTTATTGAACTTTGCCCAAAGCCTGCAGCAGTCATTTCATTCCATTTATTATGAAATCTTTTAGGAAAAAAAAATTGTTAAGGATAAAACTGCAATTTTAAAATCTGATATACAAGCAGACATACAACCCAATGAATGTCGGAACTGGGTGAACTCAAAGCTGTTCTAATTTAAAGGGGTCCTAATACTTTGTACATCAGAAGGTCAAATGATGTGCATGATTGATAGTACTTTTGTTATTTGCTGATGTTGACAGTTTACAAGATAACTTATTTAGATTACCAGATAACTTATTCAATAACTTGTCTATAAATTGTCTCATTTTAGAATATACTAACTCAGTCGGAAAGGCTTTTCAAATGGAACACTTTATTAGTGGAAAGTAACTCTTTACATGACATCGTACATTGATAAATTACGAGAACATCTAATAGGGTAGTCCACTTTTTAGAGAACCCTTTTTCATTCTCTGTTTCCACTGAGTAAAATAATAACACCTATACTCACCTGCAGTGCTGTCGCCGTTGCAGCAATGTCTGCATTGCTTCTCCCGAGGATTGCTTCATGTGATCACCACGACCAATCAGTGCATACTTTACTGTCCCTTCCATAGGTCAAATCAAGATACCAGGAGGAAGTGAGAGAGCTGAGGCAGGTCTTGCTTACCTTGGATATCTGATTTGTCTGAAGGAGGGGAGAATGAAACCAGTGTTGATTAGCCGCAAAGATCACATGACATAACAATGTCACACAATCCCCGGGAGAGGCAGTGCCAACACTGCAAGAATGGCACTGACATCGGAAGTTTGTTTAACTGTTATTATTTTGTTGTAGTATAAAACATATGGATTCATAAAAGGTCGTCTGAGTTGGGGACAACCTCTTTAAAGTAATATTCCAATATATGTAACTGATCTAATATCATGGTCATGTACCTGATGCAACTGACCTCAATAACAAACTTCAGGCCAATCAAAAATCAGTGTACCTTTAAATGTGGTCATCATAACATAGGGTCTTCAATTGAAATATTACTCCAATTCAATAATTACTCATATATTGAAAAAAAAGTCAACCCGAAACTTCTTCGGGATTTAGCATTTTTTTTTTTGACAAATTATGAATTCACTTTTCTCATTCACTTTTTACCTACAGAACTACCTATTTGTTGGCAAATGAAGTAATGAAAGTAACTCCTTATGGTTCTTTCAAGTTATTTTATTTATTTCTTAGCATCCTTCATAAAATATCCATTGAAAAGTAGGCAAGGGAGTGAGAGTGAAAATAACTCATTAAGGAGAATGAGTGCAGTAGTCACAGATTACAAGTTTTCAGATCTATGAATACGTGATTAGATATCAAAACCTGAAAAAAAACCCCAAACATTTCTTTCCTTCACTAATTAGGGTAAACTTAAATGTTACATTAAAAAGAACCTGTCAGGTGCAATATGCACCCAGAACTACGAGCAGTTCTGGATACATATTGCTAGTTCCTGCCTAACTGTCCCTGCATATTGTAGCATAGATAAAGAGATCTTTAGAAAAAGTATTTCTAAAGATCCTTTATAATATACTAATGAAGCCAGCAACTAGTCTCAAGGGTGTTAGTTCCCTCGGTTAGTCGGCCTCCTTAGCATTTAAGCACGCCCCTGTGGGCGTGCTAACATGCTAATGAATGCACAGAGTCAGAGGCATTGGCGCGCTCACCTTTGCTGCCAACGCGCCCGAAGCTAGATTTTGTCTCAGTGCACATGATCCCGGACTTCCGGTCATGTGCACTATGAAGCCGGGTGTATACATCCAGCTTCAAACTTGTGTAGTGCACATCCCTGTAAGTGTCGGGGACATTCTGATCATGCGCACTGACCCTATTCCCAGCATTCTGAGGCGATGCAACAGACACAGGTACGTGCATCACTGCGGATGATGGCGCTGGGCAGTGGGCATTGAATAGGAACTAACTAGTCCATGTGCTTATTAGCATATCATAGAATATCTTTAGAAATACTTTGTCTAAAGATCTCTTTATCTATGCTACTAGATACAGGGACAGTTAGGCAGGGATTAGCAATATGTACCCAGAACTGCTTGTGGTTCTGGGTGCACAGTGCACCTGACAGGTTCACTTTAATGTATTTATGTAAGAAGAGCTGCACTCCAAAGTATCACCATACCCAACCTATTATATATCATAGGTAAAAAAATGAATAATTCTTTAGAACATGTTATGTGTTCAGGATCTAATGAACCCTTTAAAATGGTCCATTTTCCCCAAGGAGAATGGAAGTCGAATATGCAACCCACTGAAAGTATTCTAAAGGGCCATGAAATATACACTAATATAACACTAATTATTTTACACATGTAGTCTACCATTAAATACTGATTATAATTTAAAAACTAAATGATGAATTACCTTCAGTTTTAGTCCTTTAATAATGAAGCAGTGACTAAGAATTCAAAATAGTCAATTTTGATCCTGTAAAGAGTTGAGAAAAAATATTACCTGGGGATCACATTGCTGCCTTCATAGTAGAAGTAGCTAAAACAGTTCTACATTTTGAGGACATCTAATATCACAGCTTCATGGACACCTGTGGGATTTACCTGGGAGAGGTACAGTATATTGGGGATAATTGTGGAAATTGAATTTTCAGATGGATTTTAGAATTATGGTCTATCCTCATTACAAAGTGTCCAAAATTTTTCATATTTTATTTCATATATATATATATATATATATATATATATATCTTTGAAGCACCAAAAATTTGCAAATGTTTAATTGAAGATAGTGTTGCTTGCTTACATACCTTTTTATACCTTTAATAATTTCTTGTAGGTTTCATCATGTTCCTTTAAACAGTATTAATCTTATTTAAAACAATAGCGGTAAGAGAGCAAAGTAAATTATCTTTTAATTTACTACAGTTATTTAAAAAAAACAAAACACCTTGAAAGTAAATATAGGCTTTAATACTGACTATACTTTTTTTTAATTTAATGCTTGATCAGCCTTTGTAAAGTTATGAAGCTTTTTATATTTCAAGACTTTATTGTGCATCCTCCTATCCTTAACATTATGCTGAAAGTGATTGTTTAGCTACCTAGTTCATGCTGTCTTAGTAGCTGATTTGAGCTGAAGGTCTAGCTAAACTTGTACTCCTGAATGATCTTCTTTGCTACCTCCACCCCAACCATGCTCAGACACTGTTCCCTATGTCTGAGTGTGGAGGAGGGGAGCATAAAAATTCACGCAGGAACACGAATTTTGCAGGCAAGTAGTTCAAATCAGCTACTAAAACAGCATGAACTAGGCAAATAAGCCATAACATTCAGCATGGTGATAAAGATAGAAGGAAGCACAATAAGGTATTGGAATAAAAACAAAGATTCATAACTTTAAGAAGGCTGATCAATAATTAACTTTAAAAAATATAAATACATAATTACATTTTAGTTACTCTTTAACCATGTTAACTTTTCATTTTCTCAGAGATGATAAGTAGCTGAAATTGTAACAACCAGGAAAAAACAATCTTTATTTTAAAACTGGATTAATGTTCTAAGCTTCACTGATCTGTTCTGTATTGTGTCATTTTGTTATTGTTGCATTACACAAAACCTCTGAAACTGTAATCTGTACAAGTGTAATTTATGGCAGAAAACCGCAATTGAAATTGTCATCTTTCTGAAATGACACCCGATGGAAGTTTCTTTTTAAGTGCAATATATTTATTTCTGCTGGAAATGTCATGTAATATTTGAATGTTTAAAGTCAAATGCTTCGCAAAAGTTGCTTAAATTCTATATATAAATCTAAAAATATATAACATGAGAACATTGTATATTATGGCAGGTGTGTGATTATTCAATAAAGTATTTGTGTGTGTGTTTTAATAAATGTTTGTGTCATCTATACAACAATGGACAATGAAAAATATTACATGTATACAGTGGGAAAAAAAAGTATTTAGTCAGCCACCAATTGTTCAAGTTCTCCCACTTAAAAAGATGAGAGAGGCCTGTAACTGACATCATAGGTAGCCCACAACTATGAGAGACAAAATGATAAACAAATCCAGAAAATCACCTTGTTTGATTTGGCAAGATTTTTTTTGCAAATTATGGTGGGAAATAAGTATTTAGTCATCTAAAAACATGCAAGATTTCTGGCTCTCACAGACCTGTAACCTCTTCTTAAAGAGACTCCTCTGTCTTCCACTCATTACCTTTAGTAATGGCACTTTTTTGAACTTGTTATCAGTATCAAAGACAACTGATCATAACCTCAAACAGTCACACTCCAAACATCACTATGGTGAAGACCAAAGAGCTGTCGAGGGACATCAGAAACAAATTTGTAGCCCTGCACCAGGCTGGGAAGACTGAATCTGGAATAGGCAAGCAGCTTGTGATGAAATCAACTGTGGGAGCAATAATAAGAAAATGGAAAACATACAAGACCACTAATAATCTCCCTCAATCTGGGGCTCCACACAAGATCTCACCCAGTGGGGTCAAAATGATCACAAGAATGGTAATCAAAAATCCCAGAACCACATAGGGGACTTAGTGAATGACCTGCATAGAGCTGGGACCACCGTAACAAAGGCTACCATCAGTAACACACTACGCCGCCAGGGACTCAGATCCTGAAGTGCCAGACGTGTTCCCCTACTTAAGCAAGTACCTATCGAGGCCCATCTGAAGCTTGCTAGAGAGCATTTGGATTATCCAGAAGAGTAGTGGGAGAATGTCATATGGTCTGATGAAACCAAAGTACAACTGTTTGATAGAAACACAACTCGTCATGTTTGGAGGATGTAGAATGCTGAGTTGCATTCAAAGAACAGCATACCTACTGTGAAGCACGGGGGTGGCAACATCATGCTTTGGAGCTGCTTCTCTGCAAAGTGACCAGGATGACATGAAAGAATGAATGGGGCCTTCCATCAGCAAAGGCATTGAAGATAAAACATGGCTGGGTCTTTCAGCATGATAATGGTCCCAAGCACACCGCCAGGACAACAAAGGAGTGGCTTTGTAAGAAGCATATGAAGCTCCTGGAGTGGCCTAGCCAGTCTCCAGATCTCAACCCCATTGAAAACCTTTGGAGGGAGTTGAAAGTCCATGTTGCCCAGCTACAGGCCCAAAAGATCACTGCTCTAGAAGAGATCTGCATGAAGGAATGGGCCAACATACCACCAACAGTGTGTGCCAACTGTGTGAAGACTTACAGAAAATGTTTGATCTCTGTCATTGTCAACAAAGGATATGTAACAAAATATTGAGATGAACTTTTGTTATTGACCAAATACTTATTTTCCACAATAATTTGCAATAGTAATAGCATATAAAAGAGTGCAAAAAGGATTTATTACTGTGTGTAACTCTCTCTGCCGGAGATGGTAAAGTGGTGAGCAGAAGTGGACTCACTGGACTTACCATTTAGTGAGAGGGGCTTGACTAAGCGCACTCCAAGAGGGAGATGCTAGGTTCCACTCCCAGGGCAGTGACCAGGACTGTGACAGCTGACTCCTAGGGCAGGGAAGGACTCTGGCGACAAGCGGATATAGTCAGTAGTGTAGCAAGGACCTCTGGGGTAACTGAGGCTGGTGGCACTGCCGGGGTGGACAGGCATGGTCTCTAGTATAGCAAGGACCTCTAGGGTAGCAGAGGCTGGTGGCATGGCCGGGGTGGCCAGGCACAGTCTCTAGTATAGCTCACCTGTGTGTGATGTCACAGATCCCCCTCCCAATCTGGGTGTTTCCATAAGCATAAGGGAAGATGAAGTTTAGGATCACAGTGCGGAGCCATTTTGTTGGTGGCCGTAGAGTGATCCTAATATGTCTAAAGTGTAACTAAGGCCAGCTGCATAGTGCTCCATTGTATCCCATGCTGCACTGTATCCCTATGCCCCGCTGGCTGTTTCCCTATGCTTTGCTGGCTGTTTCCCTGTGCCCCGCTGGCTGTTTCCCTATGCCTTGCTGACTGTTTCCCTATGCCCCGCTGGCTGTTTCCCCTATGCCCCGCTGACTGTTTCCCTATGCCTTGCTGACTGTTTCCCTATGCCTTGTTGACTGTTTCCCTATGCCTTGCTGACTGTTTCCCTATGCCTTGCTGACTGTTTCCCTATGCCTTGTTGACTGTTTCCCTATGTCTTGCTGACTGTTTCCCTATGCCCCCCTGACTGTATCCCAATGCCCCACCGAGTGTTTCCCAATGCCTCACTGTATCCTGCGCCTCCATATACTGTGTTGCCGGCCGGAATCATTAATCAAAGGTGACATGCGGTGAGGAGGGTGATTTGCAGCCTGAGTGGCACTGCACTACAGATGTCATACCATGATCACCACTTCCAGCGCATGCACTCACCTCAGACCTGTGCCCCCCAGCCTGTCCTGTCAGCAATCACAGTACGAGCAGCGGAGGCCCAAGGTGAGCACATGCGGGCAGGGGGATTACTGGAGGGGGGGTGAGCAGAGTGGGAGGTGCGCGGCAGAGTGCAGTATGTGCACAGCAGAGTGCGGGGGTACGCAGCAGGATCAGTTATGGTGCAATCACCATTGCCCGATGCAGGTACTCACCCCATCTATCCCGGCGGGTGACAGGGGGAAACATACGCTGTGTGCTCCATAAAGATGGCGGCGATCTCCTTCCTCTGCTGTGATCTGGATAGCCCAGGGCAGACATCGATTTCACAGCAGTCACTGTCTCTGTATGAAGTATAGGGTTGCAGTCCGACTATCAGAGTGAATGCCCTGGGCGCTGCCATAAAGGAGGTAAAATAATTGTCGTTACTCACAGCAAATCCAAGATGGCAGTGCCCAGTGTATCAGTAAAACTAGAATTAAATAAAAACTAAATAAACAGTGAATTTAATTTTGTATTAAAAATACTGGATTTCATAATCACTATTTTTAATACAAAAATAAAAAAACGCGACTCCTTACCTACCTATTATTAGAATTAACATTTTCTATATTACAGGGTCTGTACATTTTTATACATGAAGAGTAGTGATGGGCGGCAAAAGTCCAGATCCGCGTGGTTTCAAAGTTCCCCGGGTGCCAGGACCGGGATTCCGGATGTTTGATCTGGATATGGCGCTCGAGAAATTAAATAAAGGAAAAATTAAGAAGATAAGAATGAAGTGAGCGCATCATACTTGCCAAGGCTCAGCCGCTGCTGTACGCTGCTCCTGCAGCCTCCTTGGGCTATTCATCATTGCTCATACATATGCACTACTTTCCCTGCTTTCCCCGCCCACCGGCCAGCCTGGCTTCTGTGATTGGTTGCAGTCAGATTCGCCCCCAGCCTGTGTGACAGCATATGCCTGCAACCAGTCATTGCTCATCGTGGCTCATTCATTCTCCCACTGGAGATCACAGCGGGCAGTCATGCTCTATGGCCGCTTGCTGTGACTGAGATGTAGCAGAGCTGGAATCACCGTGGGACATCATGTGGATTACGTCAGACCTGCAGGGGTGTTTAGGGGGTTAATAAAATGGTGAAAGAGGGTGTTTTTTGTATTTTATTTCAAATTACTGATTTTTTGGTGTCTGTGTTTATTTATTTGTACTACTGAATAGTAATGGGGGGTCTCATAGACACCTGTCATCACTAATCTAGGGCTTAGTAGCAGCTGTGGGCTGTTATTAACCCCTTATTACCCTAATTGCCACTGCACCAGGGCATCAGAAAGAGTTAGCTAAAGCGCCAGTATTTTCACATTAATAAATGCAACAATCCTGGGTGGCTGCAGGTTGCTATTTTTAGGCTGGGGGGTGGCCAATAACCATGGCCTTCCCCAGTCTGAGAATACTAACCCCCAGCTGTCGGGCTTTATCTTGGCTGGGTATCACAATTGGGGGGAACCACACTCTGATTCATTTATTTATTTATTTAAATAATTTTTAAAAAAAAAGCCATATGCAGTTCCTATTAGGCTATGTGCGCACTATAAAAGTGATTTTTCTCAAGAAAATTGCTTGAGAAACGTCTGGGAGTTGAAGATTACCGCACCTGCAGTAAAAAAACGCACCAAAACCGTGGGACAAAGCATTTTTGCTGCGTTTTTGCCGCGGTTTTTCCGCAGGTTGGTCCCTGCGGTTTTTTATGCTGTAACTGCAATAAATAATATAGATAATAGATAGATAATCGATAGATAGATAGACAGACAGATAATGGATAGAGGGAAAGATGGATAGATGAATAGATAGATAGGGAGAGGGATAGATAGATAGATAATAGGTGAGAAAGTTCTATATAATGTCCCACCCCCCTGCATATTCTAAGCTGGTACCCTTTAGTGACTTTCATGTGGCACTAAAGGGTGCCTAGCTTTGTATTTAGCCAAAAAATAAATAAATAATTAAAAAAAAAAACCACGTGAGGTCCCCCTATCTTTTGTAGCCAGCTAGGATAAAGCAGACGGCTGCAGCCTGCAAACCACAGCTGGTAGCTTCACCTTGGTTGGTAATCCAAAACAGAGGGCACCCCACGCTGTTACTTTACATTAAATAAATAATTTAAAACAAAAAACGTGGGGTCCCCCCCAAATTGGATCACCAGCCAAGGTAAAGCGGACAGCTGTGGTCTTGTATTCTCAGACTAGGGAGGTCCATGGTTATTGGACACTCCCTAGCCTAAAAATAGCAGGCCACAGCTGCCCCAGAAGTGGCGCATCCATTAGACATTCCAATCCTGGCGCTTCGCCCCAACTCATCCCGTTGCCCTGGTGCGGTGGCAAACGGGGTAATATATGGGGTTGATGCCAGATGTGTAATGTCCCCTGGCATCAAGCCCTGGGGTTCGTGATGTCAGGGGTCTATCAGATACCTGACATCACCAACCCAGTCAGTAAAAAAAAAAAAAAATTGACACCAAAAAAAGTTTTATTTGAAAAAACACTCCCCAAAACATTCCCTTTTTCACCAATTTATTGAAAAGAACAGTCAATTCCAGGTCCAGCGTAATCCAATAAGGGGGTCCCACAACGATCCATACCATAGTCACTGTCCCAGTCAATGAAGGACAAAATGTTCCCCATTGGCTGGGAGAGCAGTGCAGTGACCTGTGCTAACATCATGAGGTAAGCCCAGGTCACTGCAGGGCATGACAAGTGCTGCTGTCAGGAGGTTAGATGAGATCATTACCTGCAGTGACGATCTCCTGCTCTCCTGCCGTCAGCGCTGTCACTGACTTCTATGCCCGCCGCGTTCTCAGCAGTATCGTGAGAGCCCGTGACATCACCGCTAGTAACAGTCTCGGGCCGCCCGCGAGACGGGCATAGAAGGCAGTGACAGCGGTGACGTCAGGAGAGCAGGAGATCGTCACAGCAGGTATTGATCTCATCTAACCTCCTGACAGCAGCGCTCGTCATCCCCGCGGCTGATGATGCTGCAGGGAGGGCAGACACTGACACTGCAGTGCAGGCAGCCGCAGGGCTGGAGCGTGACACAGACTGCACGGGTAGCTAACGGAGGTCACACGGAAGTGCTTCCGTGCAGCGTCCAGGGAGTGTGATGTGTGAGTGTTTACTCTGCTCCACTTCCTCTTCCTGTCATAATGACATCACTGCCCTGCAAAACGCAGGGTAGTGATGAACATTACCGCAGGTAAACTGCGGCTATGCCGAGGGTATACCGCACATCATTTGCTACCTGCGGTATACCCGCGGTATTTCGCGATTACATTACAGTGAATGGAGTGAAATACCGCAAGTACCTGCGGAAAAGAAGTGACATGCACATTTTCTCAAGAAATTTTCTCAAGAAATTCTGCAAAAAGAATTTTCTTGAGAAAAAAACGCAGTGTGCGCACAGCTATTTTTTTTCCCCATAGGTTTTGCTGGGAAATGTCTGCAGAAAGATTACAAACATTTCTCAAGAAATTTCTTCAGCAAAACCGCGGGTAAAACCGTGGGTAAAAACACAGTGTGCGCACAGGGCCTTAGCTTGATACACAGCCAAGATTAGCGCACGGCTGGGGATGCACCCTGTAGCTGTGTCTTTAGCTGTGCTGATATCATAATATGGGGGGACATTAAGCCAATTTTTTTATTTATTTTACTGTACGGGTAGAGTTACACTGACGTATGGCTCGCACGAGTGCAGTGAGAAAATCTTGCATTGCACACACTCATCATGTAAGACAATGCTGCAGCTCACATCTGCGAGTTTTTTCTCAGCCCTTTATCTGACCCGAACTTGGTTTTCTCCAGAGCCCCTGATGGTGGAGGTATTACTCTGCAGGTAGGATCCGGGTGCCACCTGGGAAGACTGGTGTTGCGTTGGCTGGCCACAGGGGTATGGGAGCGACAGTCTCTTGTATAGAGTTGCAGCAGCAGCTGGTGTAGATGCTGTGTCCGGGATGGATGGAGGGATGAATGGCAGCAGATGGTAACAATACTTCATGGCAACAGGTATTGTGGTAGGCAGCTGATGTGGTAGCTTGCAACAGCAGCAGGAGGTATTGGGAGTTGCATTCTGCAATACAGATAGGTATAACCAGTATGTCTAGCACAGTGGAACAGAAAGAGCAGCACAGGGCTAGGGGACCTGACAACTAGCAATGACTAAAATCATTGCTCAGGCACCTAGCATAGGGCTTGGTTGCCATAAGTACCTACAGCTTCCCAGCTGACCTGAGAGCACTTTCGAGTAAGGAGGGTGCTGGCCCTTTAAGAAAAGGAGTGTGGTCATGGGCACACCCTATGGGTCTGGGACTGGAACTGGACAAGGTGCACAGATGCTCTCGGAGGCCACAGCATGAGACGGGGACAGGACACCTGCAGCAGGACGCCAAGACAAGTGAGAACGCCAGTGTCCTCACCGGGGGATGGAAGCAGGAGAATGCGGGGACGCAGTCATGGGCTTAAGCGGGCTTTACACGCTACGATATATCAAACGATATGTCGTCGGGGTCACGTCGTAAGTGATGCACATCCGGCATCGTTTGACATATCGTAGCGTCTGACAGCTCCGAGCGACTGTGAACGAGCAAAAATACTCACCTTATCGTTGCTCGTTGACACGTCACTCATTTTCTAAAAATCGAACGTCTGGTTGTTCATTGTTCCCGAGGCAGCACACATCGCTCCGTGTGACACCCCGGGAATGATGAACACAGCTTACCTGCGTTCCGCCGGCAATGCGGAAGGAAGGAGGTGGGCGGGATGTTTACGTCCCGGTCATCTCCGCCCCTCTGCTTCTATTGGACGGCCGCTGTGTGACGTCGCTGTGACGCCGAACATCACTCCCCCTTCAGGAAGTGGATGTTCACCGCCCACAGCGAGGTAGTTTGGAAGGTAAGTGCGGGTGACGGGGGGTTACGACTTTGTGCGACACGGGCAAGAAATTGCCCATGCCGCACAAACGATGGGGGCGGGTGCGATCGCATGCGAACGCACGATTAATCGACACCTGTAAAGCAACCTTTACAGTAGGAAAAGAAACCCTGAATTCAACAATGTGTAACTTAGTTTACTGAGGGCAGCAATTGTGACACAATCACAGTTCTTAGATATACACTGTGTGGAGAATTATTAGGCAAATGAGTATTTTGATCACATGATAATTTTTATACATGTTGTCCTACTCCAAGCTGTATTGGCTTGAGAGCCAACTACCAATTAAGTAAATCAGGTGATGTGCATCTCTGTAATGAGGAGGGGTGTGGTGTAATGACATCAATACCCTATATAAGGTGTGCTTAATTATTAGACAACTTCCTTTCCTTTGGCAAAATGGGTCAGAAGAGAGATTTGACGGGCTCTGAAAAGTCCAAAATTGTGAGATGTCATGTAGAGAGAAGCAGCAGTCTTGAAATTGCCAAACTTTTGAAGCGTGATCACTGAACAATTAAGCGTTGCATGGCAAATAGCCAACAGGGTCGCAAGAAGCGTGTTGGGGAAAAAAGGCGCAAGATAACTGCCCATGAATTGAGGAAAATCAAGCGTGAAGCTGCCAAGATGCCATTTGCTACCAGTTTGGCCATATTTCAGAGCTGCATTGTTACTGGAGTATCAAAAAGCACAAGGTGTGCCATACTCAGGGACATGGCCAAGGTAAGGAAGGCTGAAAAACAACCACCTTTTAACAAGAAACATACGATAAAACATAAAGACTGGGCCAAGAAATAACTTAAGACTGATTTTTCAAAGGTTTTATGGACTGATGAAATGAGAGTGACTCTTGATGGGCCAGGTCGATGGGCCAGAGGCTGGATCAGTAAAGGCAGACAGCTCCACTCCGACTCAGACGCCAGCAAAGTGGAGGTGGGGTACTGGTATGGGCTGGCATCAAAGATGAACTTGTGTGACCTTTTCGGGTTGAGGATGGAGTGAAGCTCAACTCCCAGACCTACTGCCAGTTTCTGGAAGACAACTTCTTCAAGCAGTGGTACAGGAAGAAGTCGGTATTGTTCAAGAAAAACATGATTTTCATGCAGGATAATGCTCCAACACATGCATCCCACTACTCCACAGCGTGGCTGGCCAGTAAAGGTCTAAAAGATGAAAAAATAATGACATGGCCCCCTTGTTCACCTGATCTGAACCCCATAGAGAACCTGTGGTCTCTCATAAAATGTAAGATCTACAGTGAGGGAAAACAGTACACCTCTCGGAACAGCGTCTGGGAGGCTGTGGTGGCTGCTGCACGCAATATTGATCGTAAACAGATCAAGCAACTGACAGAATCTATCGATGGTAGGCTGTTGAGTGTCATCATAAAGAAAGGTGGCTATATTGGTCACTAATTTTTTGGGGTTTTGTTTTTGCATGTCAGAAATTTTGTGCCATTATATTGGTTTACCTGGTGAAAATAAACAAGTGAGATGGGAATATATTTGTTTTTTATTAAGTTGCCTAATAATTCTGCACAGTAATAGTTACCTGCACAAACAGATATCCTCCTAAGATAGCCAAATATAAAAACAAAAAAACACTCCAACTTCCAAAAACACTAAGCTTTAATCTTTTGGGTTTGAGTCTTTTGGGTTGCTGGAGAACATAGTTGTTGATCAATAATAAAAACATCCTCTAAAATTCAACTTGCCTAATAATTCTGCATGCGGTGTAGCAGAGCTTAGAAAGCTACATCCACCTACACCACAGACCTCTGTATACACTGTCTACTGACAGCGAGCTGCTAATCAATGCTGGGATTGATCTAGGTTTCAAGTGGGAATTTAGGTGGGCTTTACAAGTTGCGACATTGCTAGCAATTGCTAGCGATGTCGAGCGTGATAGCATCCGCCCCTGTCGCACATGCGATATGTAGTGATTGCTGCCGTAGCAAACATTATCGCTAAGGCAGCTTCACGCGCACATACCTGGTCAGCGACGTCGCTGTGACCGCCAAACAATATCTCCTTCAAGGGGGAGGTGCGTTCGGCGTTACAGTGATGTCATAGCAACGTCACTAAGCGGTCGGCCAATAGAAGCGGAGGGGCGGAGATGAGCGGGACGTAGCATCCTGCCCACTTCCTTCCTTCTGCATTGCCGGTGTACGCAGTTAAGGAGATGTTTGTCGTTCCTGCGGTGTCACACACAGCGATGTGTGGTGCTGCAGGAACGACAAACAACATCGTACCGGCATCAGTATCGATAATATGGAAAGGAGCGACGTGTCACCGATCAACGATTTTTGACATTTTTGCGATCGGTGATCGTCGCTCCTAGGGTTTACACGCTGCGATGTCGGTAACAGTGCCGGATGTGCGTCACTAACGACGTGACCCCGACGATATATCGTTACCGATGTCGCAACATCTTAAAGCCCGCCTTAGTCCGGACAGTGCTAATCTCCTTCTGATTCAACAATCATTGTATTGAAAGAACAGTACAGATCCTAATAAGTGACAAATCTCTTAAATCAGTGTCTCAGCCTCTATCTCATGCCGTTCTCAGATTATTTAGCAAAAACCTACTGAGAGATTGCCTTTAAATTATTTACCTTCTGTTTCTCTCTTGGAGTGTATTGGGTGGTTTAATAAGTGTGATCATCTACTGGTGTTCTTTTATTGTAACATAGTAAACAATTGAAAATGAAAATTATATATATATATATATATATATGTATATATATATGACACCCTGGCAAAACCAGGTAGTCACAAATAGGCCCCTGCATAACACCGTTCCCTCATTAGGAAACACACAGCTAACCATTAATCCCTAGTCACCCCCTTAGGGACAGACAGACACACCAGAGGGCGTGGCCAGGTGGTTGGTGCACGCCCACCTAGGTGTTTAGACAGCCCAGGGCGGGAAAAACGAGAGATCAGTTTTAGAGTTCAGTGAGAGTGGAGGTCAGGCCTGTGTGTCAGGCCTGAAGTAAACTGACAGGTACCAGGGTAGGAGCCCTGGTGCCTTGGCTAGGAGGCAGATGGTGGTCTCCGTCGACAGGAGACGGGAAGATAGTTCGGTGGAACCGAGGTGGACCGGGCCAGGGTTGTAGCCCGCCGGTACAGACCCAGGGAACCAACCCGGAAACCGTAGCAAAAAGGGGGGTTCTCGGACCCTGAAGCCAGAATCGACTGGAGCTGGTTAATTAACCCATTGAGGCCAGGACTAGAGGTTCTGTCCCACCCAAAGTCCCTCATAGAAGACAACAGCCCACCGATTAGGGATAAGAGGTCACCGCCAAGGCCTATAGATCTCACGGGCCAGTGTCTGCGGGCACGGCTCCTTAGGCCACATACAGCCAGGAGCGGACTCCTACGTTTCACACTAGGAAGTCATTTCTACTTAAAAAGCTGCAGGGACAGGATAGAGACCACCAGCCGGGTGGGGGACCAGAACGCAACCGGCCACGGCACTGGCCACCACCATCTTGGTTTACCAGATACTTGTGTGTTTTTCTAACTGTGAGTACACCAGCACCCCCTGCTGTCGCCATCCCCTGCACACAGCAAACCGGGTCCCAGGGCCACCATCCCTGCCCACGGAGGGGTTAACAACTTGCTGCACAACATCTCCCCCGGGTGCCCCGTCACAGCAGCAGTGGCGTCCTACCTCATCACACACCGTGGGTGGCGTCACGAACTCAATACGGCCCAGTCCGTACATATACGACCCCCTATTTATTCGGCATGTCCGCGAGACCCCCGGGTCCGGAGACCCTCGAGCCACCTCCCCTGAAGGCTCGGACCCGAGCATCGCTGGCTGCTGGCACAGGGTGGCACATATATATACAGGGTAACAATGTTTTGAACTTGTGACTCTCAGGCTCCACATCTTACCATCCACTACAGTGTAGAGTGTAAGACTGCCTTCATTTTATAGACAATTATCTTGGCTATCTCATACATAAAGTTGACTTGCTGTCACGGGGTGTGAGTGTGTGACGCCCTGGACTAGTCAGGGTGTCACAGGGAACAGCACTTCTTTCCTTATTGTGCAGAACCCACCCTCCATGGTTTTGGGATCCAAACCTTTGGTATTGCTTCCATCAGCATTTAAATCCAAGTCACCTCACACCACACCCTGTCAGGCACACCAGTGGGTGGTGTAGCTGGAATAGGGCCACCCGCTTAGGGGTCAGGCAGACTGGTGGGAGGGACTTAGTCAGTTGAGTGGTAGCCCTCAGAGAGTGAGGAGCTAAGGGAGTTGTAGCTCCCTGGGAGACTTTGGCTAGGTCGCGGACGGTGGTCTGGGACCAGAGGAGTCGGAGACCCAGTTGCAGGGTATTGGAGAAAAGGGCCAGACTTAGTTAGGGTCTAGTAACTGGACTGGTACCGAGCACGGCGGGGTACTGGACCCTAAATCAGGGAGTTGCTTCACGCAACCTGATAATTAACCTGCGGAAGATAGTCTCTTTATGAACTGTCCCCAAGAGCTCAGAGATCAAACACACCGAGGGGGATATGGCTTTCCAACCCATTAGGCCCACTGAAATCCCAAGTGTCAGCCATCGAGAGCACAGCTCCTCTATCAAAGTATAGGGAGCGGGACTCAGAAAGCTTCAGGCCGAGGGGTCACTCAGAAACATCTAACATCAGTGCATGGAGGCAGGTCTGAACCATCAGCAATACCAACGGGAATGGATTCATGGACAAGCTCCCTCTGAGAGGCAGCGGCACCCAGAGACTTGGTTTACTCATGTATCAGAGTCTCCTTAATGGTTGCACCAACATACACACGGCCTGAGTGAGTATGCTGCTTTCCCCCTTGCGTCCTGCCTGCTATGTGGTCTGCACCACGCTTCCCTGCTCATCCACCATGCAGAGTCCCGGGGCCATGGAGGGAACATCATCTGGCTGCCCCACTCCATCTCCCCCGGGTACTCCCATTGGCCGTGGTGGTACTCCCCTTTACTGCAAACTACGGGTGGCGTCACGAACACTAATCTCATGTAAATATACTCCCACCCCAATTTATTTTCGAGTGTCGAGTGTCCGCGAGCCCCTGGGCCCAGAGACCCTCGAGCAACGGCAAACCCCGGATCCTAGCAGTCCGACTGCTGCAAGGGCGGTACAAGGTGATATCAGGGGACTGTGGCTACTAATCTGGCCCTCAGACTAGGGGGCGCTAGCTGTCCCTGATCCCAAAAATACCTCTGATGGTGAAGATGTCTGGGTCACCTTCATTGCCCTGTTCCTGGATAGCCCTGCACTAATATCCCCTCTCCCCAACCCAGGAGGACTGGAACAGGGGTGGTTGAACCCACAGATATGGACAAACAGGAAAATACACAGAGATATAAGACAATGTGTGATAAGGAGGAAATAAAGAGCCGTGAGTAAAAAACAGGCAACGAAAGGGTTTCCCCAGCATACCAAGCAGCACCAACTTTATTTACAAGACAGTGCTTAATGGAAAATATATCCAAATAAACTCCGTTAAATCGGTTAAATCAGAAACCCATTTATAGACAGCACTGTTTTGTGGGTTTTGCCCCTCATCAGTTTTTGCAAACCACCATGTCAAAGGAAAAAAAAAGAAAAAAGTTATGTCTCTTATGTTGAAGAAAAAAGTTGCTTGGCTGGTCATTAAGGGTTAAGTAGAATAATATCACATGATTTACTTTTTAGATAAATTATGAAACACTTAACCTGACATATTTTCCTTTCATAGCTGGCAATTCTTCCTGCTCCTAATTTAGAATTATTCATTAGTGACTCTTTGATGTGGAACACCATGATTTGTTAGACCTTGAAAAAGCCAGTGGAAATGAAAGTGCCGAACTGACTAAGCTAATGATCCAACAGCAGTGGGATACTTTGAAGTCTAGACGTTTCACGCAGGTTGGATTCGTTCCTCAGCATTTCACACCTCAAGAAGAGATGAACTTTTAGTCATAGGTTATAGGCATTGTCAAGTGCTAATTTCAGCATATGATGTATTATTTTCTGTCCCTCAAATTGTTTTATTTGTGTTGATTTTGACTTCTTTCACATAGTCATGCCATATCAAAGGACAGCTTCAGTCCAATACAATATTTCACAGCATCTAATCCATGCACTGCTGCCTAAGGACACTTTGCTGTTAGGCTATGTGCCCACGGGACTATGTACCAGCGGATATATCCGCAGGTACAGTACAGACCAAAATTTTGGACACAACTTCTCATTCAAAGAGTTTTCTTTATTTTCATGTCTCTGAAAATTGTAGATTAATATTGAAGGCATCAAAACTATGAATTAACACGTGGAATGAAATACTTAACAAAAAAGTGTGAAACAACTGAAAATATGTCTTATATTCTTGGTTCTTCAAAGTAGCCACCTTTTGCTTTGATTACTGCTTTGCACACTCTTGGCATTCTCTTGATGAGCTTCAAGAGGTAGTCACCGGAAATGGTCTTGAAAGAGTTCCCAGAGATGCTTAGCACTTGTTGGCCCTTTTGCCTTCACTCTGCGGTCCAGCTCACCCCAAAAGCATCTCGATTGGGTTCAAGTCTGGTGCCTGTGGAGGCCAGGTCATCTGGCGTAGCACCCCATCACTCTCCTTCTTAGTCAAAGAGCCCTTACACAGCCTGGAGGTATGTTTGGGGTCATTGTCCTGTTGAAAAATAAATGATGGTCCAACTACACGCAAACCGGATGGAATAGCATGCCACTGCAAGATGCTGTGGTAGCCATGCTGGTTCAGTATTCCTTCAATTTTGAATAAATCCCCAACAGTGTCACCAGCAAAGCACCACCACAGAATCACACCTCCTCCTCCATGCTGCACGGTGGGAACCAGGCATGTAGAGTCCATCCGTTCACCTTTTCTGCGTCACACAAAGACATGGTGGTTGGATCCAAAGATCTCAAGTTTGGACTCATCAGACCAAAGCACAGATTTCCACTGGTCTAATGTCCATTCCTTGTGTTCTTTAGCCTAAACAAGTCTCTTCTGCTTGTTGTATGTCCTTAGCAGTGGTTTCCTAGCAGCTATTTTACCATGAAGGCCTGCTGCAAAAAAGTCTCCTCTTAACAGTTGTTCTAGAGATGAGAAGGTGTGTCCACACTTTTGGTCTGTACTGTATACATGTTGACCTTCACTTAGTCGCACTAAAATACCAGTGTAGAGGACCTCCAAGCATCTCCTCTTAACAGTTGTTCTAGAGATGTGTCTGCTGCTAGAACTCTGTGTGGCATTGACCTGGTCTCTAATCTGAGCTGCTGTTAACCTGCGATTTCTGAGGCTGGTGACTCGGACAAACTTATCCTCCGCAGCAGAGGTGACTCTTGGTCTCCCATTCCTGGGGTGGCCCTCATGTGAGCCAGTTTCTTTGTAGCGTTTGATGGTTTTTTCCACTGCACTTGGGGACACTTTCAAAGTTTTCCCAATTTTTCGGACTGACTGACCTTCATTTGTTAAAGTAATGATGGCCACTCGTTTTTCTTTACTCAGCTGCTTTTTCTTGATATCCCCTCGAAAAAGCGCCTTGCGAAACGGATGTTGGGGCTTCCACCCGCCACCACTCTCCACGCCTCCTCTATCAGGTACTTGGCCATTGCTGATGTGGTACCGATATTTAAGAAAGGTAAGAGGGTAGATCCAGGCAACTACCGTCCAGTAAGCCTGACATCAGTAGTATGCAAAGTTTTTGAGGGCATTCTAAGGGATGACATGCAAAAATACATTGCAGAAAATAATATAATAACTGACAAACAGCATGGATTCATGAAAGATAAGTCGTGTATAACCAATCTGCTGGGGTTTTATGAGGGGGTAAGTGCAAACCTGGATATTGGTAATGCAGCTGATGTGATTTACTTGGACTTTGCAAAGGCATTTGATACTGTACCACATAATAGTCTTATACTAAAGCTCCAGAAGTAAGGACTAGGGGAAACTATATGCAACTGGATAAGGAATTGGCTAAAAGATAGGAAACAAAGAGTAGTCATAAATTGTACATTCTCTAAATGGGCTATAGTCAGCAGTGGGGTGCCGCAGGGATCTGTGCTAGGACCGATTCTTTTTAATCTCTTTATTAATGACCTTGTGGATGGGATTGATAGTAAAGTGTCAGTCTTTGCTGATGAAACCAAAGTATGTAGGATATTAAAAACTGACCTTGATAGTACAATATTACAAAAAGATCTGGATAAGATGTCAGAATGGGCAGATACTTGGCAAATGAGATTTAATGTTGATAAATGTAAAGAAATGCACCTAGGACGGAGTAATCCTATAACTAACTGCGTATACATTAAATGGAAGTAAACTCGGGACTACAGAACAGGAGAAGGACTTGGATATTCTCTTTACAAATAAGCTGAGCAGCAGCACTCAATGTCAAGCAGCAGCTGCTAAAGCAAACAAGATTTTAGGGTGTATAAAAAGAGAGATTAGATCCTGTGATCCCAACGTATTGTTGCCCCTCTATAAATCACTTGTAAGGTCACATCTGGAATATGGGATCCAGTTTTGGACTCCACATTTTAAAAAGGACATTCAGAAGTTAGAGTCAGTTCAAAAGCGGGCAACTAGACTACTACAAGGAATGGAAGGCCTCCCATATGATGACAGGTTGAAAAAGTTAGATATGTTTAGCTTAGAAAAAAGACGTCTCAGAGGAGATCTCATCATTTATATGTATAAATACATGTGTAGTCAATATAAAGGACTGGCACATGACTTATTTCTTCCAAAGACAATACTAAGGACCAGGAGGCATTCACTGCAAGTGGAAGAAGAGCGATTCCGACAGCTAAATAGGAAAGGGTTTTTTACAGTTAGAGCAGTCAGACTGTGGAATGCCCTACCACAAGAGGTAGTAATGGCTGATACTATAACAGCTTTTAAAAAAGGGCTGGATGATTTCCTCAGTGCACACAACATTGTTGGTTATAAATGACTTAGGCTAAGTTCACACATCCTGTGTTTTCAATCCGTCAGGTCCGTCAGCAACGGATCAGTCATTTTTAAGATGTCAACTGATGCAACTGATGTGTTTTTCACAGGATTCCTTTCACAGGAATCCTGTGAAAAAACGGATCAGTTGCGTCCGTTACATCCGCTGTGCGTCAGTTTTTTGACGGATCAGTCATGATCCGTCTGTGTTTGGGACAGCCCAGTGGGCGTGCCAAGCATGCTGGGCATGCTCAGTAGAGCATGACGGAATCCTGCGCTGGATTCCGTTGTAAGACGGATTACGACGGAATCCAGCACCATAGACATGCATGACAAGCTTGACGGATGGCGACGGATTCCTGTGCGGCGCGTTAATTTTGACGGCCCGAAAAACGTTACATTCTGCGTTGCTCCCCGCTCGGCGGTCAGTCAAAAACGACGGACCGCGACGCAGCGGATGCAACGCAGGGTCATCAGTCGCAATCCGTCACTACTAGAAGTCTATGGGGAAATACAGGATTCCTGCAAAATATTTTGCAGGATTCCGTAATTCCTCAAGGCTACGGATTGTGACTGATGCAAAACACAGGATGTGTGAACTTAGCCTTAGTGACCAAATATAGAACTGGTGGAGGAAGGTTGAACTAGATGGACCTAGGTCTTTTTTCAACCTAAGTAACTATGTAACTGTGTAACTATAACTTTGTATTTCATTATTAGTGTCTGTGACGATGATGGATTTCATGCTGCACACATGCTGATTCCACACGGTCACAGCACTGCCACCATTACTACAGCTTATTATGTGTAGAGTTACCATCTTATTTGCTATTTGCAGCACCTTGCCCCATACTCAATATAATCTCTGCCATACATGGTTCCATTTACTCTGCACTTGTTGCATGTAGACTCCTGCATGTTATGGTGGTATACACCTTACATTTAATATCTCCCCTTTCGTATTCCCTGTTTTACAGGCTTATACATGTGGGCTTCTTATGACTCTTCTCCAGGCACCCTTTGCTATATAGGTTTTGCAATTTTCTGTTGGTATACACTTTACATTTAATATTTTCCCTTTGGTATTCCCTGTTTTACAGGCTTATACATCTGGGCTATATATTTTTTTTAATTCCTTCAAGGTATCCCCTGTTTTATAACTGGTCAAATTGACTTTCCTTAGGTTTTCCCTGTTATATAGGCCTATATATTTGGTCCACACATCTACATATTTTGTGTGATCTTCCCTTGGGTTTCCCTGTTATATAGGCCATTTGACCTGGATTATTTATCCTATACGGGATTATCAATACTCTTGGGTATCCCCTGTTACACAGGCTTTTTAACCTGGGTAATACACTTTGACCCTGTGTGCCCCTTAGGCTATGTGCACACACTGCGTTTTTTTGACGCTGCGTTTTTGTGCGTTTTTGGCCGCTAAAAACGCACAAAAACGCACCTGCGTCGAAAAAACGCGGCAAAAAACGCACGCATTTTGCCGCGATTTGGTGCGTTTTTTTGCTGCGTTTTGCTGCATTTTTGCTCACTGCGTCCTTATGGGTTTTTTATCAGTGAACAAAAAAAAAAAGGTCTGATGTCATTTCCTTCTTCAATGTGTTCTTCATTCTCCACTAGTGTATGCAGAAGAGCAGACAGCTGCAGAACTACAAGGCTCAGCACACTCCATCCAATAGTGTATGCAGGAGAGCAGACAGCAGCTGCAGAACTACAAGGCTCAGCATGCTCCATCCAGGACTGTATGCTTGAGGGAGAGTCAGGGGGAGCAGACCTACAAGGCTCAGCATCCTCCATCCAATAGTGTATGCAGGAGAGCAGACAGCAGCTGTCGAACTACAAGGCTCAGCATCCTCCTTCCAGGACTGTATGCAGGATTTCTTTGCCCCCCCAAACAAAAAAAATGACGTGGGCTTCGCCATATTTTTGTATGCTAGCCGGGTACAGCAGGCAGGTACGGGCTGCCCCCAACCCCCAGCTGCCTATTTGTACCCGGCTGGGAACCAAAAATATAGGGAAGCCCTTTTTTTTTAAATTATTTCATGAATTTCATGAAATAATTTAAAAAAAAAATGACGTGAGCTTCGCCCAATTTTTGAGTCCAGCCGGGTACAACTAGGCAGCTGGGGATTGGAATCCACAGTGCAGGGTGCCCATGCTTTCTGGGCACCCCCGCTGTGAATTGCAGTCCCGCAGCCACCCCAGAAAATGGCGCTTTCATAGAAGCGCCATCTTCTGGCGCTGTATCCAACTCTTCCAGCTGCCCTGATGCCGGGTGGCTCGCCGGGTAATAATGGGGTTAGGGCTAGCTGTATAGCTGGCCCTAAGCCCGAAATTCATGGTGTCACGCCAATATTAGACATGGCCACAATAAATTTCTAGTAAAGATAAAAAAAAAACACAACACACAGAAAAATATTTTTATTAGAAATAAAACACAACACAATTAGTGACTCCATCTTTATTGAAATAAAGAACCCCCCTCTGCAGTAATCCTGGGTTAGGGTCCCGCGCCGTCCAATCCGGATCCAATATCATCTGATCGGTTTGCTGGAAGGCAAAGCGATCAGATGATGTGTCAGGATCAAGTGCCTGAATCACATCACACATCAGCTGATTGTATAAAAGCCGATTATACAATCAGCAGATGCATCGGTGCAAAAAAAAAAAAAAAATAATACTCACTTATGTGCTGATTACCGGCAGCTCCTGCAGCGATGGGGTGGGAGTCTAATCCTGTCCGATCGCTGCAGCAGCTGCCGGTAATCAGGGATGAAGTCTCCTGATGCATCCGCTGATACCGGCCGGGCGCCCGCGTCACCGCGATACTTACGATCACCTGATGCGTCAGGTGACTGCATCAGGTGATCCATCGCCAGGTCCTGCATCCATCGGAGCTTTCCCGGCCGTCTGCACACAGCCGGAGTGGGGGTGGCGATACCGTGAGAGGATCTGGGAGCGGGCATGGCACAGGGAGGCTGCAGACAGGTGAGTATAACTTTTTTTTTCTACTGTTAACTTTTGTTTTCGCAGCCGCTTCCACCTCCCGCCCAGACATGGCGCCGCACGGCAGCATACATGCACAGGACGAGAGGTGGAAGCGGCGGTGACGGTACCGGGAGGATTCACGCTTCTGTATATACTGACAGAAGGAATCCTCTTCCTGTACACGTCACTTTACGGCTATGTACACACAGTGCGTTTTTCTCGGCGTTTTTGCGCGTTTTTCGGGTGCGTTTTTGGTCTCAAAACTGCATGACTTTGCTTCCCCAGCAAAGTCTATGAGTTTTCATTTTTGCTGTCCCCACACAGCGTTTTTTTTCAGCTGCGTTTTTGTGGTGACCACAAAAGCGCAGCATGTCAATTATTCCAGCGTTTTTCATCGCGTTTTTCATCCATTGAGTGCAATGGGATGTTGAAAGACGCAATGAGAAACGCAAATAGCTGCGTTTTGGTGCGTTTCTAAGACCAAAAACGCAGCTATAAACGCAGGAGGTGGGTAGTAAAGTGACGTGTACAGGAAGAGGATTCCTTCTCTCAGTATATACAGAAGCGTGAATCCTCCCGGTACCGTCACCGCCGCTTCCACCTCCCATCCTGTGCATGTATGCTGCCGTGCGGCGCCATGTCTGGGCGGGAGGTGGAAGCGGCTGCGAAAACAAAAGTTAACAGTAGAAAAAAAAAAAAAAGTTATACTCACCCGTCTGCAGCCTCCCGGTGCCATGCCCGCTCCCAGATCCTCTCACGGTATCGCCACCCCCGCTCCGGCTGTGTGCAGACGGCCGGGAAAGCTCCGATGGATGCAGGACCTGGCGATGGATCACCTGATGCAGTCACCTGACGCATCAGGTGATCGTAAGTATCGCGGTGACGCGGGCGCCCGGCCGGTATCAGCGGATGCGTCAGGAGACTTCATTCCTGATTACCGGCAGCTGCTGCAGCGATCGGACAGGATCAGACTCCCGCCCCATCGCTGCAGGAGCTGCCGGTAATCAGCACATAAGTGAGTATTATTTTTTTTTTTTTTTTGCACCGATGCATCTGCTGATTGTATAATCGGCTTTTATACAATCAGTTGATGTGTGATGTGATTCAGGCACTTAATCCTGACACATCATCTGATCGCTTTGCCTTCCAGCAAACCGATCAGATGATATTGGATCCGGATGGACGGCGCGGGACCCTAACCCAGGATTACTGCGGAGGGGGGTTCTTTATTTCAATAAAGATGGAGTCACTAATTGTGTTGTGTTTTATTTCTAATAAAAATATTTTTCTGTGTGTTGTGTTTTTTTTTTATCTTTACTAGAAATTCATGGTGGCCATGTCTAATATTGGCGTGACACCATGAATTTCGGGCTTAGGGCCAGCTATACAGCTAGCCCTAACCCCATTATTACCCGGCGAGCCACCCAGCATCAGGGCAGCTGGTAGAGTTGGATACAGCGCCAGAAGATGGCGCTTCTATAAAAGCGCCATTTTCTGGGGTGGCTGCGGGACTGCAATTCACAGCGGGGGTGCCCAGAAAGCATGGGCACCCTGCACTGTGGATTCCAATCCCCAGCTGCCTAGTTGTACCCGGCTGGACTCAAAAATTGGGCGAAGCTCACGTCATTTTTTTTTTAAATTATTTCATGAAATTCATGAAATAATTTAAAAAAAAAAGGGCTTCCCTATATTTTTGGTTCCCAGCCGGGTACAAATAGGCAGCTGGGGTTGGGGGCAGCCCGTACCTGCCTGCTGTACCCGGCTAGCATACAAAAATATGGCGAAGCCCACGTCATTTTTTTTGTTTGGGGGGGCAAAGAAATCCTGCATACAGTCCTGGAAGGAGGATGCTGAGCCTTGTAGTTCGACAGCTGCTGTCTGCTCTCCTGCATACACTATTGGATGGAGGATGCTGAGCCTTGTAGGTCTGCTCCCCCTGACTCTCCCTCAAGCATACAGTCCTGGATGGAGCATGCTGAGCCTTGTAGTTCTGCAGCTGCTGTCTGCTCTCCTGCATACACTATTGGATGGAGTATGCTGAGCCTTGTAGTTCTGCAGCTGTCTGCTCTTCTGCATACACTAGTGGAGAATGAAGAACACATTGAAGAAGGAAATTACATCAGACCTTTTTTTTTTGTTCACTGATAAAAAACGCATAAGGACGCAGTGAGCAAAAACGCAGCAAAACGCAGCAAAAAAACGCACCAAATCGCGGCAAAACGCGTGCGTTTTTTTGCCGCGTTTTTTCGACGCAGGTGCGTTTTTGTGCGTTTTTAGCGGCCAAAAATGCACAAAAACGCAGCGTAAAAAAAACGCAGTGTGTGCACATAGCCTACTACCCCACCTCCTGCGTTTATAGCTGCGTTTTTGGTCTTAGAAACGCACCAAAACGCACCAAATTGCAGCTATTTGCGTTTCTCATTGCGTCTTTCAACATCCCATTGCACTCAATGGATGAAAAACGCGGTGAAAAACGCTGGAATAATTGACATGCTGCGCTTTTGTGGTCACCACAAAAACGCAGCTGAAAAAAAAACGCTGTGTGGGGACAGCAAAAATGAAAACTCATAGACTTTGCTGGGGAAGCAAAGTCATGCAGTTTTGAGGCCAAAAACGCACCCGAAAAACGTGCAAAAACGCCGGGAAAAACGCACTGTGTGCACATAGCCTTACTGTCATAATATATTTATTACTTCCCTTTGTTCCCCCGGGGTTATCCATCTTATCTCCTTTTGGCCATTGTCCTGTATACAATTGTCACCTTGGTCCAGTCACACTAAGGTCCAGTCACACTAAGCAACTTACCAGCGATCCCAACAACGATAGGGATCGCTGGTAAGTTGCTAGGAGGTTGCTGGTGAGCTGTCACACTGCGACGCTCCAGCGATCCCACCAGCAACCTGACCTGGCAGGGATCGCTGGAGCGTGGCTACACGAGTTGCTGGTAAGCTCACCAGCAACCAGTGACCAGCCCCCAGTCTCCTAGTTACAGCACACATCAGGTTAATTAACCCGATGTGTGCTGCAGCTAAATGTGCACAGAGCAGGGAGCAGCGCACAATGCTTAGCGCTGGCTCCTTGCTCTCCTAGTTACAGCACACATCGGGTTAATTACCTGATGTGTGCTGCAGCTAAATGTGCACAGAGCAGGGAGCAGCGCACACTGCTTAGTGCTGGCTCCTTTCTCTCCTAGTTACAGCACACATCGGGTTAATTACCTGATGTGTCCTGCAGCTACATGTACACAGAGCAGGAGCCGGCACTGACAGTGAGAGCGGAGGAGGCTGGTATCAAAGGTAAATATCGGGTAACCAAGGACAGGGCTTCTTGGTTACCCGATGTTTACATTGGTTACCAGCCTCCGCAGAAGCCGGCTCCTGCTGCCTGCACATTTAGTTGTTGCTGTCTCGCTGTCACACACAGCGATGTGTGCTTCACAGCGGGAGAGCAACAACTAAAAAATGGCCCAGGACATTCAGCAACAACCAACGACCTCACAGCAGGGGCCAGGTTGTTGCTGGATGTCACACACAGCAACATCACTAGCAACGTCACAAAAGTTGTTCGTTACCAGCGATGTTGCTAGCGATGTTGCTTAGTGTGACGGGGCCTTTATACTCTGTGGCGTTCACACCCTCCTGTTTTCATGGACCTTATTGATTTTTAATCTATTTATCTTGATCCATGTTAAATACAATATCATATACTCTACAGTGGTGGTATGGGTACATTTCATGTTATATCATGTCTCCAATTGTATTGTTCAGTCCTTCCACACCACTGTGACCTTTATGCCGTCTGGTTGATTTGCTTCTGACAAATAACTTTTGATATTTCTTTATGCTGCATTTTATTTCATCTAATAAAAATTATAATATTTTGTATACAATTTTGTGCCTTTCCTTCCTTGTCCTCCTTGTTTGCAAGAGTGTGCAAAGCAGTAATCAAAGCAAAAGGTGGCTACTTTGAAGAACCTAGAATATAAGACATATTTTCAGTTGTTTCACACTTTTTTGTTAAGTATTTCATTTCACATGTTTTAATTCATAGTTTTGATGCCTTCAATGTGAATCTACAATTTTCAGAGTCATGAAAATAATGAAAACTCTTTGAATGAGAAGGTGTGTCCAAACTTTTGGTCTGTACTGTACGTCCACAGGTTTCCCACAGCTGATACCCGGAATCCGCAGCTATCGATTGCTGTGGAATTCCAGCGAAATATCTGCGGTAAACCTGCGGACATTCATGCGACTTACCTGCGGAAGTCCCGGCCTCTATCTCCATAGTGGAGGGCCGGGATTTCCACAGATATTTTCGCAGGAATAATTGACATGCAGTTACATGCCGCTGCGGGACATCTGCAGCATGTTCCGTACCCGCACATACCGCAGCATGTACACAGACACTCCCCATGTCCCATAGGATAACATGGGGAGTGTCTGTACTTGCTAAAACCTGCGGATTTATCTAGAAAATCCAGATAAATCCTCAGGTGTTCCGTGGCAAAATCCGCAGGTACAGAATCCCGTGGGCACATAGCCTTATCCTACTCTAGAAAAGGTTGTAAAGTCCACTGATCACATCAGCAGAGACCAATGTTTGTAGAACAGGACTTTTAATACTTTAACAGTATGAAATGCCATTTTGGTATAATTTAAACTATTTATTTACAAAATTGTAGCACATTGCTAAAGCTGAGAGACAGACAGACAGAGAGTCATAGAGAGACATACAGAGACAGACAGAGAGAGGCAGACAGAGAGACAGTGACAGACAGAGACAGACAGAGACAGACAGAGAGACAGACAGAGACACAGTGACAGACAGAGACAGATAGAGAGACAGACAGAGAGAGTTACAGAGACAGACAAAGAGAGAGAGAAATACAGACAGAGAGAGATAGAGAGACAGAAAGAGAGATAGAAAGACAGAAAGAGAGACGGACAGGTAAGAAAGATGGACAGGGAGAGAAATGGACAAAGAGAGAGATGGATAGAGAGAGAGACGGATAGAGAGAGAGAGAGAGGGAGTGGGAGAGAAACAGAGAGATACTTAAGCGGGCTTTACACGCTACGATATATCTAACGAGATGTCGGCGGGGTCACGTCATAAGTGATGCACATCCGGCATCGTTAGTGATATCGTAGCGTGTAACAGCTATGAACGAGCAGAAATACTCACCTTCTCATTCATCGTTGACACGTCGCTCATTTTCTAAAAATCGAACGTCCGGTTGTTCATTGTTCCCGAGGCAGCACACATCGCTCCGTGTGACACCCTGGGAACGATGAACACAGCTTACCTGCGTCCCGCCGGCAATGCGGAAGGAAGCAGGTGGGCTGGATGTTTACGTCCCGCTCATCTCCACCCCTCCGCTTTTATTGGGCGGCCGCTGTGTGACGTCACTGTGACGTCGAACGTCCCTCCCCCTTCAGGAACTGGATGTTCGCCGCCGATAGCGAGGTCGTTTGGAAGGTAAGTACGTGTGACGGGATATTACAGGATTGTGCGAAACGGGCAAGAAATTGCCCATGTAAACACTTCAACATATCCGAGTGATTCTGAGAATGTTTTTTCATGACACACTGTACTTTATGTTAGTGGTAATTTTTGGTCGATATGATTTGCGTTTATTTATTAAAATATAAAAAAATGCAAGAAATTGAAAATTTCACAATTTACAAACTTTCAATTTGTGTGCCCTTAAGGCCCGTTTCACACGTCAGTGTAAAACACAGACGTTTTTCACTGGCGTGTAAAACACGCACATGTCCCTGTGTGTGCCGAAAATCACGGCACACGTGGGTTGTCTAAGTGCAATCCGGGCTCCGTTCTCCGTGGCCCGTGATTGCACTTAGAGATTCACTCACCTGCGCCCGCTCCCGCTGTCCATGGTGCTGATCGCTCCCGCGATGCAGCATCCGGCCGGCGGTGACCCCTGCAGGAGCTACTTCCGGGTCGGCTGTGTCGCGCATCATGAATATGCGCGACAGTAATCAGCCGGCTTAGAAGGAGCAAGCTGCATGGGCTGCAGAGGACATCGCTGGACGTCGGGTGAGTTAAAATGTTTATTATTTTAAATGCACGTTTTTTTCTGGCACGTGTTTCACGGACCACACCACTGCGTGGTCCGTGGAACATCAGTGATGCCAGAAAAAAATGGACATGTCTCCGTGCAGCAATCACGCACACGCGGGTACGCTGCACGGAGACACGTGCAGTGAAAAATCACTGACGTGTGAGCAGACCCATTCATTATAATGGGTCTGCATATGTCAGTGATTCTGGTACGTTAAAAAAAAGCACAAACGTACCAGAATCACTGACGTGTGAAAGGGGCCTAAACTAGATAGTTATATCCCACAAAATAGTTACTGCACATTCGCAAACAAACATCAGGAACTATGTCCTCTTCCTTGTCCCAGTATAGTGTCCATCTGTGTATTTTAAAAGGAGGGCAAAGTGGACAATTATGCCATAGAAATTCCAAATTTTATTAAATTTATTAAAAATTGCACACAAAAGGACATACAAATAGTAAGTGTGGGGACCGTGGTCCAAGATCACACTAGTATACAAGGTAAATCAAGATAATGTATAAATAGGCAATACAATGCACAAACATTATGTAATGACAGTACAATGTGTAAAGAATACTCTATTATACAAAGTGGCTGGTACAGCAGCAAATGTGGCAAACCAAGATAAGTTAAGTCTGCAGATACAAATTCAACCCATGTAGGGTGCTCGTATAATATGAGCACTGCATTACCTGAATAAATGTGGTAAAATATTGGAGGTACAGAGGAAATCCCGCAGAAATGCCCCAACACGCGTTTCACGCGTTTGTTTGCTCGCTTTATCAAGGAGAGTCTCTTCTCCAGGCCTTGGGGCGCAAGTGTTAATACGCATCCACTCACTCACAGGTCCAAACAATAAAAGCCAAATTTCCAGACTGCTTTCACTGCAAATGTTGGCGATAAGGTTTGTGGACACTGTGTTTGTGGACTATGCATGGCACATTATTCTGTATGGAGGACTATATGGGGTCTATTATTCGTTATACAAAGAAAAAAATCCAGCACCCGTAGTTCGCTCTTCAATTTAAATAAAACATCCTTTTATTGGAAACATGTTACCAATAAAAGGATGTTTTATTTAAATTGAAGATTGATTCTGTATGGAGGACTATGTGGGGCCCATTATTCTGTATGGAGAACTATTTATGGCCTATTATTCTGTATGGAGGACTATGTATGTGTCGCGGGCGGAGGAGGGGACGCTGCGCTCTCCCACTGCTCGGGTCCGTCCGCTGCTGCGGCTGCTGCTGCTCGGTGGTGGCTCGAGCGGTGGGCCGGATCCCGGAGACTCGAGCGGCGCTCCTCGCCCGTGAGTGAAAAGGGTGGGGATTGGATTGTGGGGATTTGGTTATTGTCCGTGACGCCACCCACGATTGTGGTGATATTGGTGACACCACTGCTGATCTGGACGGGGATCCCGGGAGCGATGACTGGGAGCAGCCTGGATGTTAGTTCTCCCCTCCGTGGGTAGGGGGTTGGTTGTCCCGGGGCCCGGTGATGGGGTAGGGATGGATGGCAGGCAGGTTACGGGGCCTGGCGAGGTGCAGGGTCGCGGGGGCAGCGCTGTGCCGCACGGCATGGTGGTACTCACTCAGCCAATGATGAGGACACAGTTCTCGGTAAAACACACGGCTGGATGGACGGGTCCCACAGACGGCTGCGGTGTTTCTCCTCCCGGCAGGTTGATGGTGACTGCCTTTCCCTGCACCTGTGTAATGTCTATGGTTCCAATGGGTTCCCACCGGTAACCCGCTCCCCAGCTTGGATGGGTGCTGAAGGAGCCCCTTTTGCCCGCAGGCTCTGGCCCTGGGAACTCTAGCCTCGGCGGTGACTGTTTCCCTCTCTCGGTTGGACTGTTGCCTTCTGACGGGACTTGGCTGCTGGGAAACCCAGGAGGTTCCCTTCGCTAACGGCTTTGGCAAATTCACGGCGACTCCTAGCCTTGCCGGGGTCTGTAAGCCCCTGCCGGATGGTGATGGCTTCTCTTTGCGTACCGGTCCGGTACCGCGGGCCACCGCCCGTCCATGGTCCTTACGGTTAGCTCCAATAGGCCACTCCTGCAGACGGTCACCACCGTCTGCCAACCTTGCCGATCCGTCCGGGCCACACACCCGGACCAACTTCAGGCTTCTCTTCTGCCACTTCCCTCCTTCCACTTTCACTTCCAACACTAATCTGCCCTACTTTTCCCGCTTCCAGGACTGTGAACTCCTCGGGGGCGGGGCCAACCGCCTGGCCCACCCCCCTGGTGTGGACATCAGCCCCTGGAGGAAGGCAACAAGGGTTTTTGTCTGACTTTGGTGTGCCTGACCGGGAGTGTGGGGTGTGTAGGTGTTGTGCTGTGACGACCTGGCTTGTCCAGGGCGCCACATTCCCCCTTAGTAAAATGCAGACCGTCAGCGGGCTGCCAGTCCATCACCGGTTTTATTTTCACAAACTGAAAAGATAAACGGTAAAACAAGTTACAATTATAATAACATCTTCCCACATCGGGAGGTACTCTTACTTAAACGTTGCAAAACGGTTACGGCTTCCGCTCTCTCCCAGCCAAGTAACCTGGCCCTGATGCTGCCCCTAAGCAAATGGGCAGCACCCCTTGACCCCAGTCCAGCACAAGCTACCCGAGCGGGTTCTGTCCTTTTCAGGGGACCCACGTCCATGGGGAACCCTCTGAAACCCCCGGAGGATCGCCACCGGTTGCGGTAGTGGCGGGCCTGGGCCATCACTTCCCTCCAGGCCCATCCTCCAAATCAGCCTCTCCGGAGGCGGTTACGGTATAGCCTTAAAACAAATTTTTATTTACATACCACAAGTTCGTGGTTGCCCTGCCAGTTCTCGGGCTTGTCTGTAGTAGTTCCTACGCATTTGGTAAAGGGGTCCCAATGGGGAGCAGTTGCCGGCAACGACCGGTTCAAATCAAGGCTTCAATCAGGTGAATCTTCGGTTAATCATTCACTTATCATTCATTTTCAACTTTTAAACGGTACTTTCAACACATACAGACACAATTTCCCCCCTTTAAAGAGTAGTTTCCCTGTACCTAAGTGGGGGTCTACCTAGGTTAGGACGAGTGGACCTCCGGGGTCCAGTGTCAGTGGGGACAGGCAGTGGGGCAGAGGGAACAATCAGTTCCTCTTCCTTGCTATCGTGTGGGGCAGGCGGAAGCATAGGAGAGCTGGGTACAGGTTCATCCCTGGGCACTGGCTCCTGGTTGACCACTTCCATCACTACCTCATCCACGGGTTGTGGGAACAGTATCACTGGAAGAATCACCGCGCCATTCTGTGTAGGCTAGTCTGCTGGAAAGTCACCCATCACGGTGTGAATTACCTCTTTTGCCTTCTCCGCCGGTCTAGGAACCGGAGCTTCATTCGCTGCCCTCAATGCTGGTGGGCACCTCTTGAGATGGTCCCGGGAAACCGTGGCCAAAGTGCCCCCTTGGTCACGACTGATCTGGTAGGCCTTCCCATCTTCCCATCCTGTGGGCTGTATGACATATGGGGTCTGCTCCCATTGATCATCCAGCTTGTGGGTCCTCCTCTTTCGCTTCAGCACTACATCCCCAGGCTGGAAAGGGCCAGCAGACGCCTTCTGGTTGAAGCACTGCTCCTGTTGTTCCCGACTCTGACTCAAGTTCTTCTCAACATACTCCTGAATTTGTCGATACTGCACCCTCCGCCGAGTGTCCCATTCAGCTGTCGAAGGGAGTGCTTCTGGGGCTTCCAATCCCATGTCCAGATCCACCGGTAGCCGGCCGTGGCGAGCCCTCATCAGGTATGCTGGGGTGCATTTCGTTGAGCTGGAAGGGATATTGTTGTGCATATCGACCAAGTCAGGTAGCTTCTCCGGCCACAGGTTCCGCTCTTCTAGTGGCAACGTCTTGAGGAGGCCCAGGACCAGGTGGTTCATCTTTTCACACATGCCGTTGGTTTGGGCATGGTAAGGCGTGGTCCGGATTTTCTTGCAGCTGTACAACTGGCAAAATTCATGGAATACCTCCGCTTCAAAGGCCGGGCCTTGGTCAGTAAGCACCTTCTCAGGGTATCCATGTGGTCGGCAGAAATAAGCCTGGAACGCTCTAGCGTCGTTACGGCCAGTTAGGTCTTTGACTGGGACAACCACCATGAACCTTGAATAGTGGTCTTCAATGGTTAGAGCGTAGGTGTACCCACTTCGGCTGGGGTTTAGCTTTACATGGTCCAGGGCAACCAGCTCCAGCGGTTGATGTGTAACGATCGGGTGTAGGGGCGCCTTCTGGCTGGCCTCATCCTTCCTTCTCAGCGTGCAAGGGCCACACTCTCGGCACCAGGCCTCTACAGATTCCCGCATTCCACTCCAATAGAACCACTCTCTCAACAGCATCTCTAGTTTCTTCCATCCGAAGTGTCCAGCACCATCATGGTATGCTTGCAGGACGGTGGGCACGTTAGCTTGGGGAATCACCAACTGGCGGATCTTCTCATGGGTCTTCGGGTTAATCAGCTCACGGTACAACTTCCCCTGGTGTAGATACAGCCGGGTCCGTTCTCGCCACAGGCGTTGGGCTTCAGCTGGGGCGGCAGGGTCTATCCCAGCAGCGCCTTGTTCCACCAAAATCTTGACTAGGCGGACAGCGGGTGCCTGGTCCTGGGCTTCTTGCCACTCTTGGCTGGGCAGCGGGTCCAGGTTTACCCGTTGTTGATGGACATGCACCTTCTCAGTCGGTGGCTGATGAAATGCGGGCAACTCAATCTCTTCGAGGTCGTCATCCTCGGGCCCTTCTTCTAACAGGTGGGGCATCCGAGAGAGTGCATTGGCATTAACGTTGGCACGGCCGGCCCTGTACTTGATGGTGAAATCGTAGTTGGCTAGTCTAGCCACCCACCGCTGTTCCAACGAGCCCAGCTTGGCTGTGTCCAGGTGGGTCAGCGGGTTATTATCCGTGAAAGCTGTAAACTTAGCCGCTGCCAGGTAATGGCGGAACCGCTCGGTGATAGCCAACGCCAGTGCCAAGAGTTCAAGCTTGAAAGAGCTGTAGTTCTCAGGGTTCCTCTCAGTCGGTCGAAGCCTTCGGCTAGCATAAGCAATCTCTTTTTCTTTTCCGTCTTGGACCTGGGATAGGACTGCCCCCAAGCCTACATTACTGGCATCGGTGTAGAGGATGAAGAGGTGGTTGTAATTAGGGTATGCTAGGATTTCTTCTCTGGTCAGGGCCGCTCTCAGCTGACGGAAGGATTTCTCATGCCTTTCTTCCCCCACCAATGGGGCTCCTAGGGGTCTACCACCTTTGGTCTGTCCCACGAGGAGGTCTTGCATGGGGGCAGCCATCTTCATGTACCCCTTGATGAAGCGTCGGTAATACCCCACTAGGCCTAGGAACTGTCTCACCTCTCTCACCGTGGTCGGCCTCGGGCAGTCCTGGATGGCGGAGATTTTCTCAGGGTCAGGGGCAACACCCTCTGCACTGACCACATGCCCTAGGTACTGCACTCTGGGTTTCAGCAGATGACACTTTGAGGGCTTCAACTTCATCCCATATTTGGCAAGGGACGCGAACACCTCGGCTAGGTGCTCCAGGTGGGCTTCATATGTCTGGGAGTACAAAATCACATCATCCAGGTACAGCAGGACGGTCTCAAAATTTAGATGCCCCAGACAGCATTCCATCAGCCGTTGGAAGGTTCTAGGGGCATTGCACAGCCCGAACGGCATGCTATTAAATTCGCAGAGTCCCATAGGGGTGGCAAATGCAGTCTTCTCTCGGTCTTCTGGCGCCACAGCCACCTGCCAGTACCCGCTGGTGAGGTCAAGGGTGGAAAAATAGTTAGCGGTTCTCAGCGCAGCCAGAGATTCCTCAATGCGGGGCAGAGGGTAAGCGTCCTTATGCGTTATCTGGTTAATTTTCCGGTAATCCACACAAATCCGCATGGTGCCATCCTTCTTCTTAACCAGTACCAACGGGGCGGCCCAGGGACTACAGCTGTCCCTAATAACCCCTGCCTCCTTCATGTTCCTCAACATGTCCTTGGCACATTGGTAGTGTGCAGGGGGAATAGGCCTGTACCTCTCTTTGATAGGGGGGTGTTCACCGGTGGGGATATGGTGTTGGACCCCTTTAATCTGCCCAAAGTCTAGGGGATGTTTGCTAAAAACTCGCTCATACTCCCGTACCACCCGGTATACCCCTTCTTAGTGATGTGTAGGGGTATCGTCAGTGCCTACATGTAGCTGTCGGCACCACTCCTCTAAGTCCCCTGGGGATGGGTGAGTGCTGGCAGTAGGTGGTGTGGTTGGGGGAACGGCCTCGCGGATGGTGTGGGGATCCAGAGTGAACAACTTGGCAAGGGTAGCGTACCGGGGAAGCCTGACTTCTTCCTCCTCGCAGTTCAGCACCCTTACGGGCACTCTCCCCTTCTTTACATCTACCACCCCTCGGGCGGCAATTACTGTGGGCCAGTGTTCAGAGGGCATGGGCTTTATCATGGCAGGGTAGTCACGCCCCTGGGGCCCTACCGCTGCCCTACACCAAATCATCATCTCGCTCCTGGGAGGCACAATCAAAGGGGCAACATCCATCACTCTTACCCCACCAATCTCTCCTCCTGTCGAGTTCACATGTTGGCGGTACATCAGGGCTCGGATCTCACGCTGCACAGCTCTCTGTCGGCTCCCAGCCGCCGTAGCGGCCAGCTGCTGCAGTAGGGATAGCACATCACTCATACAGTGCTCCATCACGTTAGTCCCTAGCACTACCTTCGGGTTATGATCACTGGGTTCATTCATTATCAAAATCATACCCTGGTGTTGCAGTTCAGCTCGTCCCACAGTCATGGCCACTTGCTTGTACCCCACTTGGGTCAATGGGAGTCCATCAGCAGCAACCAGTGTCATACTGGCATCTGGGGGAGCCAGTTCGTCTTTTCCCCAATACCGTTGATACAGTGTGTATGGTATGGTGGTTACCTGTGACGATCCAGTGTCCAGGAGAGCCATCACCGGTATGCCGTCCACAGCCACGGGGATGATGGGCCGGGCCCCGATGTACCGGTCCTGCCAGTCTGGGGGGCCATGGGGTTCTACTCCTGAGGATTGGCCCGTGGCCCCAGGGGTTGCTCGTTTAACGGACACCGTCGGGAGTAGTGGCCGGGTTTGCTGCACCTGTAACAGATTGGGGGTCCATACCGTGAGTCATTGGCCCTTCTCCGCTGCATCCAGGGGACGTCCTCAGGGCTGTCGGAGAGCTGCATCTTCACCGGGGCCTGGGATCTGGTCGGAGGTTGGAGTGCGGCGAGGATCTTAGTGAGGTCCCCATCCATGCGGCGAACTTGAGCAGCGAGTTCTTCCATCGTTCCGCTTGGGGCTGCAGGCACTGGAGGTGCTGGCAGGGTAGGGGCCACCATGACGGGAGCAGTCTCAACCGGCCACGGGGCTGGCTCAGGGGCTTCAGATGCGGGGGGGTTGCAGAGCTTTGATGGCCCGTTCCTTTAATACGGCAAAGTCCACATCTGGGTGTTCTAGGGCCCACAGCCAAAGTTGTTTGCGGTCTTCTGAGGACCTCATCCCCTGCACAAACTGCTCACTTAGCATTTTGTTACTGTCCGCACTGTTGATGGTGTCCACCTGCTTCAGTGCGCGAAGTGCGGTTTGCAGGCGCAAGGCATAGTCCCGAATGCTATCCGCGGGCCGTTGCCGGCATTGATAGAACTGCATCCGCAACTCTGCCTCGGTACGGGTCTCAAAGGCAGTCTGCAGCTTCTCAAAGATGGTGTCTACAGACGACCGGTCCCCCTCGGCCAAGGTCTCCGCCTCTTGCTCAGCCGCGCCGGTTAGCTGCCCCAGCACTAGCGCTGCCCGTTGCTTATCAGTCAGGGGGTACAGTTCTAGTAGCGGACTAAGTTTTTTTCGGAAAAACTGCAAGGCATCAGGTTTCCCATCGTACTGCGGTAGCCAGGCAGCTCCGGGCACATAGGGCAAAGAGAACGGCATTACCTGAGCGAGAGCCGGGGCTGCGGCGCCCCCCGCCAGCGTGGCCGGGACCTGGGCAGGCCCATTCCCATCTATGGGTGCTCCCACAACTGCGTCCGCCGCTCCTCCAGCGGCTCCGTCGGGCGTAGACATCTTGTTTCCGTCCCCCTTAGTCTCTTTCCGGCTCCTCCTCTACAAGGACGGGGCTTCGGCCTTCGCGCCTCCACTACTCGAGGAGACGCTCGAGCGGGAATTTTTCGCGCCCAAGATGGCGGCTTCTCCAATTTTTCGGCCGGACACCTCCGGCGGTAACAAGGCGCACCTCTACCAGACGGCAGAGCGGTAAGATCCTATTCGTGACGCCAAGTTGTTGCGGGCGGAGGAGGGGACGCTGCGCTCTCCCACTGCTCGGGTCCGGCCGCTGCTGCTGCGGCTGCTGCTGCTCGGTGGTGGCTCGAGCGGTGGGCCGGATTCCGGGGACTCGAGCGGCGCTCCTCGCCCGTGAGTGAAAAGGGTGGGGATTGGATTGTGGGGATTTGGTTATTGTCCGTGACGCCACCCACGATTGTGGTGATATTGGTGACATCACCGCTGCTCTGGACGGGGATCCCGGGAGCGATGACTGGGAGTAGCCTGGATGTTAGTTCTCCCCTCCGTGGGTAGGGGGTTGGTTATTCCGGGGCCCGGTGATGGGGTAGGGATGGATGGCAGGCGGGTTACGGGGCCTGGTGAGGTGCAGGGTCGCGGGGGCAGCGCTGTGCCGCACGGCACGGTGGTACTCACTCAGCCAATGATGAGGACACAGTTCTCGGTAAAACACACGGCTGGATGGACGGGTCCCACAGACGGCTGCGGTGTTTCTCCTCACGGCAGGTTGATGGTGACTGCCTTTCCCTGCACCTGTGTAACGTGTACGGTTCCAATGGGTTCCCACCGGTAACCCGCTCCCCAGCTTGGATGGGTGCTGAAGGAGCCCCTTTTGCCCGCAGGCTCTGGCCCTGGGAACTCTAGCCTCGGCGGTGACTGTGTTTCCCTCTCTCGGTTGGACTGTTGCCTTCTGACGGGACTTGGCTGCTGGGAAACCCAGGAGGTTCCCTTCGCTAACGGATTTGGCAAATTCACGGTGACTCCTAGCCTTGCCGGGGTCCGTAAGCCCCTGCCGGATGGTGCTGGCTTCTCTTTGCGTACCGGTCCGGTACCGCCGGGCCACCGCCCATCCACGGTCCTTATGGTTATCTCCAATAGGCCACTCCTGCAGACAGTCACCACCGTCTGCCAACCTTGCCAATCCGTCCGGGCCACACACCCGGACCAACTTCAGGCTTCTCTTCTGCCACTTCCCTCCTTCCACTTTCACTTCCAACACTAATCTGCCCTACTTTTCCCGCCTCCAGGACTGTGAACTCCTCGGTGGGCGGGGCCAACCGCCTGGCCCACCCCCCTGGTGTGGACATCAGCCCCTGAAGGCAACAAGGGTTTTTGTCTGACTTTGGTGTGCCTGACCGGGAGTGTGGGGTGTGTAGGTGTTGTGCTGTGACGACCTGGCTTATCCAGGGCGCCACATATGGCCTAATATTCTGTATGGAGGGCTATGGGGGGCCCATTATTCTGTATGGAGGGCTATGTGGAGCACATTATTCTGAATGGAGGTCTATGCCTGGCACATTATTCTGTATGGAAAGCTATCTGGGGCCCATTATTCTGTATGGAGGACTATATGTGGGGCCAATTATTCTGTATGGATGTCTATGTGAGGCTTATTATTCTATATGGAGGTCTATGCCTGGAACATTATTCTGTATGGAAGGCTATGTGGGGCCCATTATTCTGTATGGAGGATTATATGTGGGGCCAATTATTCTGTATGGAGGTCTATGTGAGGCACATTATTCTGTATGGATTGTATGTGGGGCCAATTATTCTGTAGGGAGGACTATATGAGGCCCATTATTTTGTACGGAGGACTACGTGAGGCCTATTATTCTGTATGAAGGTCTATGCGTGGCACATTATTCTGTATGGAGGATTATGCGGGGCCAATTATTCTGTATGGAGGTCTATGTGAGGCCTATTATTCTGTATGGAGGACTATGTGCGGCCTGCAACTAGGTTGCCACACGACTTTGTCCAATTTTTTTTAATTTTAGGCCTCTGTGTATTTGAGTTTGGCATCTATGCCCTGTACTATGTCATCTCCTCTAGTCATAGGTGATGGTGAAATACAGTGAGCGGTGGCCCAGTCATTAAGGCTATGTTCAGATGTTGCATTTTTGCAGCGTTTTTTGGCAGTGCTTTTAATGTCTTTGATGCAAATTAAAAGATGATTTTTCAGTCCCAGCAAAAGCGATGAGATTTGATAAAGCTAATGCACACGATTATTTTACCTGACTGAAATGGGAAACTGCTGAATTTTTGCAAGAACGTTATCGTTGTGTGAACACGGATGTGTTTTTTAATGTTGTTTGGTTACAGAACTGCAAGCAAATCCTGATGCCAGAAAAGTCTACGAGAAGCCTGAAGTGTAATGCACATGTTGAGGTTTTTTTCCTTGCAGATTTGGTGCAGAAAATAGTCTGCAGCATGGCAATTGTTACAGCTTTTTGTTTGCGTTTTTCGCTATTGAGAGCAGTAAAAAAAGTGTGCAAAAAGCAAAAAAAAGCAGCAAAAAACGCAAGTTTTTCTGCCGAGAGATGCAGAAATGGTGCAGTAATTTCTGCTACCAATTACTCAATGTGCTTAGCCGAGCTGCTCGGATCCGGGTTCGCTGTGGCTCGAGGGTCTCCGGACCTGGGGTCGTGCAGCAACTCAAATGAAAGGGGGGTATTTACAGGGGAATGGATATATAATTTGTGACGCCACCCATGGTGTACGGTAATTTGGGGAGTACCGCTGCTGCTGTTGGGAGTACCCGGGGTGATGGTATAGCTGTTAATTTGTGGAGGTAATCTGGGGATATTTCCCCCCATGCAACCCCCCTCCCACAAGTTGGATTGGCTTGATGGGCACTTTTTGTGTACCATACGGTCAAGCTGCTCCTACAACAGCTCAATAGGGTTGAGATTTGGTGACTGGTCTGGCCATTCCATTACAGATAGAATACCAGCTGCCTGCTTCTTCCCTACATAGTTCATGCATAATTTGGAGGTGTGCTTTGGGTCACTGTCCTGTTGTAGGATGAAATTGGCTCCAATCAAGCGCTGTCCACAGGGTATGGCATTGCATTGCAAAATGAAGTGATAGCCTTCCTTAATAAAAATCCCTTTTACCTTGTACAAACTTTACCAACACCAAAGCAACCCCAGACCATCACATTACCTCCACCATACTTGACAGATGGCACTCTTCCAGCATCTTTTCAGTAGGTTTGCATCTCACAAATGTTCTTCTGTGTGATCCAAACACCTCAAACTTCGATTTGTCCATAACACTTTTTTCCAATCTTCCTCTGTCCAATGTCTGTGTTCTTTTGCCCATATTAATATTTTCCTTTTATTAGCCAGTCTCAGATATGGCTTTTTCTTTGCCACTCTGTCCTGAAGGCCAGCATCCTGGCATCGCCTCTTCACTGTAGACGTTGACACTGGCGTACTATTTAATGATGCTGCCAGTTGAGGACCCGTGAGGCGTCGATTTCTCAAACTAGAGACTCTAATGTACTTGTCTTGTTGCTCAGTTGTGCAGCGGGGCCTCCCACTTCTCTTTCTACTCTGTTTAGAGCCTGTTTGTGCTCTCCTCTGAAGGGAGTAGTACACATCGTTGTAGGAAATCTTCAGTTCCTTGTCAATTTTTCGCATGGAATATCCTTCATTTCTAAGAACAAGAATAGACTTACTGGCCATTTTGAGAGTTTAATGGGAACAACAAATGTAATGCTCCAGACTCTCAACTAGCTCAAAGGAAGGTTAGTTTTATAGCTTCTCTAATCAGCAAAACTGTTTTCAGCTGTGCTAACATACTTGCCCAAGGGTGTTCAAGGAATTTCTAAACATCCATTAGCCTACTACCACAGTGGAGTGGAGGTTGTTGGAAATGGGCATCTATACACCTATGTAAGTATTGCTTTCAAAACCAGATGTTTTCAGCTAGAATAGTCATTTACCACATTAACAATATATAGTGTTTTTCTGTTTAATTTAATGTTGTGGCAGCAAAGTGTCATAGCCCTCCACGGGTGAGGGAGATGCCCCGGGACTCGATGTGGGGTGCCGTGGGATGCAGGGGTCACTCTCGTACTCACTCAGTCAATAAGCAGACGCTGACAACCGGGTAAACCAACTCTCTGGGTGCCGCTGTCGGGAGCTCGTCCGGGTCCCGTCCCCTATAGTGTTGCCTGGTGATCCGTGACCTGCCTCCTTCGGTCCCGGACCGGTGATAGTGCTTGGCTGCCGGCTGTCCTCCTCGACAGGTCCAGGCACCTTGCCACAATCCCCTGTGACCGGGGGTCCGACTCCTCTAGGCCCAGACCACCGTCTGCAACCTAGACAGCTTCTCTAGGAGCCACCGCTCCCGTCCTCCTCTCACTCTCCTGACTCTACACACACTCTCTCACTACTCACTACTGACTACACTCCTCACCTCCCCTCCCTGACCCCCCCAGGTGGGCGACTCTATTCCACTCAAGCCGTCCACTGGTGTGCCTGGTGGGTGTGGTGCAGTGTGTATCTAGGATTTGATTTGCTGTTGGAGGCAACACTATTGAGATAGGGACCCAGAACCATGAGGGACTTGGAATACTGCACGGCTGGGCAGCTTGTGCAGTACCCTGTGACAAGCGTTACACGTACATACTCTTAATGTGAATATAGCCAAAGTGGTGGAGCAGGCAGTTTTTCTCTCTAGTTAAATTTGCCTTAGAAACAATGTCATTATACAGGGAAGAATGTTTCCTAAAATGTTATCCTTTAAAATCTATTTTGTACAATTTCTTGTCAGCTGTATTATTTCATCATTTTTAAAACATCATCATCATCACTGTCCCCATTTGGACTCACAATCTAAATTCCCTATCACTATGTCTTTGGCATGGGGGGACGGACTGCAGAACCCAGAGGAAACCCACCACAAACACACAGAGAATGTACAAACTCCTTGTAGATATTGTACTTGGTGAGATTTGAACCCAGGACCCCAGCGCTGCAAGACTGCAGTGCTAACCACTGAGCCACCTAAATGACCCTGGCTTGGTGAGTGCTACTCCTGTTGTTTTGATTGAACTGTATTGATGTTTTTGTCTCACACCTTTATTAGGACACAATGACCGGTCTAGAATAAGCAATTTTTAGCGACTTTTATGTAAAGATATGATCATACACATGTTACACTTGTGTTAATAGCTTAACCATGACCCATTTTTTCGTCATTTTTAAATTTTGACACAGATAGTAAAAAGCGATGCAATAAATGGCATTCAATATTCATATATTTCTTGAAGTGCAGGAATGTCAATGAAATGGCCCTATATATATCAATGATAAATGGGCACTGAATGATTCTGGCTTCAGACTGTGATCATTAAAATAACGTGTGCACTAGATGGCGCACACGTGCTGCTGTTGTCTAGGCGTTCACTTTAGTAGCGGCCATCTTGGTACACCTTTTACAGATCACTCAATGCTCAGCTCTATACACGGTACACCCACAGCTCAGCTGCGGCATTACATCCAGAGACTTCCTGCATCCGTTCTACACAGCTTTGATTCCTGCCATACATCACATGATCAACACATAGTCAAAGGTCCTTAAGCACAGAACTTGACGTCACCGCAAGTCCTCTCCCTCACCATTATCTCCCATCTAGCCGCGTGTGAGCCTGGCAGCGCAGCGCAGAGATGTCCTGGGTCCGGGCGGCCGCGGAGCTCCGGCCACAGGGGCAGGATGACGTGTTTGATGAGGAGGCAGATGAAATGAAGCTCCTGCAAAATGACTGGAAGAAAGCTATGGAGAAGAGGATGAAGGTGGGTGCAGAGCTGGGGGCAGTGCTGGGTGTGGGGGCAGAGCTGGGGGCAGAGCTGGGGGCAGAGCTGGGTGTGGGTGCAGAGCTGGGGGCAGAGCTGGGTGTGGGGGCAGAGCTGGGTGTGGGGGCAGAGCTGGGGGCAGAGCTGGGTGTGGGTGCAGAGCTGGGGGCAGAGCTGGGTGTGGGTGCAGAGCTGGGGGCAGAGCTGGGTGTGGGGGCAGAGCTGGGGGCAGTGCTGGGTGTGGGGGCAGAGCTGGGGGCAGTGCTGGGTGTGGGTGCAGAGCTGGGGGCAGTGCTGGGTGTGGGGGCAGAGCTGGGGGCAGTGCTGGGGGCAGTGCTGGGGGCAGAGCTGGGTGTGGGGGCAGAGCTGGGGGCAGAGCTGGGGGCAGTGCTGGGTGTGGGGGCAGAGCTGGGTGTGGGGGCAGAGCTGGGGGCAGAGCTGGGGGCAGTGCTGGGTGTGGGTGCAGAGCTGGGGGCAGTGCTGGGTGTGGGTGCAGAGCTGGGGGCAGTGCTGGGTGTGGGGGCAGAGCTGGGGGCAGTGCTGGGTGTGGGTGCAGAGCTGGGGGCAGAGCTGGGGGCAGTGCTAGGTGTGGGTGCAGAGCTGGGGGCAGTGCTGGGTGTGGGGGCAGAGCTGGGGGCAGTGCTGGGTGTGGGGGCAGAGCTGGGGGCAGTGCTGGGTGTGGGGGCAGAGCTGGGGGCAGTGCTGGGTGTGGGGGCAGAGCTGGGGGCAGTGCTGGGTGTGGGGGCAGAGCTGGGGGCAGTGCTGGGTGTGGGGGCAGAGCTGGGGGCAGTGCTGGGTGTGGGGGCAGAGCTGGGGGCAGAGCTGGGTGTGGGTGCAGAGCTGGAGGCAGAGCTGGGGGCAGTGCTGGGTGTGGGTGCAGAGCTGGGGGCAGTGCTGGGTGTGGGTGCAGAGCTGGGGCAGTGCTGGGTGTGGGTGCAGAGCTGGGGCAGTGCTGGGTGTGGGGGAAGAGCTGGGGCAGTGCTGGGTGTGGGGGAAGAGCTGGGGGCAGTGCTGGGTGTGGGGGAAGAGCTGGGGGCAGTGCTGGGTGTGGGGGAAGAGCTGGGGGCAGTGCTGGGTGTGGGGGAAGAGCTGGGGGCAGTGCTGGGTGTGGGGGAAGAGCTGGGTGTGGGTGCAGAGCTGGAGGCAGAGCTGGGTGTGGGTGCAGAGCTGGGTGCAGAGCTGGGTGTGGGTGCAGAGCTGGGGGCAGTGCTGGGTGTGGGGGCAGTGCTGGGTGTGGGGGCAGTGCTGGGTGTGGGTGCAGAGCTGGGGCAGTGCTGGGTGTGGGGGAAGAGCTGGGGCAGTGCTGGGTGTGGGGGAAGAGCTGGGGGCAGTGCTGGGTGTGGTGGCAGAGCTGGGGGCAGAGCTGGGTGTGGGTGCAGAGCTGGGGGCAGTGCTGGGTGTGGTGGCAGAGCTGGGGGCAGAGCTGGGTGTGGGTGCAGAGCTGGAGGCAGTGCTGGGTGTGGGGGCAGTGCTGGGTGTGGGTGCAGAGCTGGGGCAGTGCTGGGTGTGGGTGCAGAGCTGGGGGCAGAACTGGGGGCAGTGCTGGGTGTGGGGGCAGTGCTGGGTGTGGGTGCAGAGCTGGGGGCAGAGCTGGGGGCAGTGCTGGGTGTGGGGGCAGTGCTGGGTGTGGGTGCAGAGCTGGGGGCAGAGCTGGGGGCAGTGCTGGGTGTGGGGGCAGTGCTGGGTGTGGGTGCAGAGCTGGGGGCAGTGCTGCGTGTGGGTGCAGTGCTGGGTGCAGATCTGGGGGCAGTGCTGGGTGCAGAGCTGGGTGTGGGTGCAGAGCTGGGGGCAGTGCTGGGGGCAGTTCTGGGTGTGGGGGCAGTGCTGGGTGTGGGTGCAGAGCTGGGGGCAGTGCTGGGTGTGGGTGCAGAGCTGGGGGCAGTGCTGGGTGTGGGTGCAGAGCTGGGGGCAGAGCTGGGTGCAGAGCTGGGTGTGGGTGCAGAGCTGGGGGCAGTGCTGGGTGTGGGGGCAGTGCTGGGTGTGGGGGCAGTGCTGGGTGTGGGGGCAGTGCTGGGTGTGGGGGCAGTGCTGGGTGTGGGGGCAGTGCTGGGTGTGGGGGCAGAGCTGGGTGTGGGTGCAGAGCTGGGGGCAGTGCTGGGTGTGGGGGCAGAGCTGGGTGTGGGTGCAGAGCTGGGGGCAGTGCTGGGTGTGGGGGCAGAGCTGGGGGCAGTGCTGGGTGTGGGGGCAGAGCTGGGGGCAGTGCTGGGTGTGGGGGCAGAGCTGGGGGCAGAGCTGGGTGTGGGGGCAGAGCTGGGGGCAGAGCTGGGTGTGGGGGCAGAGCTGGGGGCAGAGCTGGGGGCAGTGCTGGGTGTGGGCGCAGAGCTGGGGGCAGTTCTGGGTGTGGGGGCAGTGCTGGGGGCAGTGCTGGGTGTGGGTGCAGAGCTGGGGGCAGAGCTGGGTGTGGGGGCAGAGCTGGGGGCAGAGCTGGGGGCAGTGCTGGGTGTGGGTGCAGAGCTGGGGGCAGTGCTGGGTGTGGGGGCAGAGCTGGGGGCAGTGCTGGGTGTGGGGGCAGAGCTGGGGGCAGTGCTGGGTGTGGGGGCAGAGCTGGGGGCAGTGCTGGGTGTGGGGGCAGAGCTGGGGGCAGTGCTGGGGGCAGTGCTGGGTGTGGGTGCAGAGCTGGGGGCAGTGCTGGGTGTGGGTGCAGAGCTGGGGGCAGTGCTGGGTGTGGGTGCAGAGCTGGGGGCAGTGCTGGGTGTGGGGGCAGAGCTGGGGGCAGTGCTGGGGGCAGTGCTGGGTGTGGGGGCAGAGCTGGGGGCAGTGCTGGGTGTGGGGGCAGAGCTGGGGGCAGTGCTGGGTGTGGGGGCAGAGCTGGGGGCAGTGCTGGGTGTGGGGGCAGAGCTGGGGGCAGTGCTGGGTGTGGGGGCAGAGCTGGGGGCAGTGCTGGGTGTGGGGGCAGAGCTGGGGGCAGTGCTGGGTGTGGGGGCAGAGCTGGGGGCAGTGCTGGGTGTGGGGGCAGAGCTGGGGGCAGAGCTGGGTGTGGGTGCAGAGCTGGAGGCAGAGCTGGGTGTAGGTGCAGAGCTGGGGGCAGTGCTGGGTGTGGGGGAAGAGCTGGGGGCAGTGCTGGGTGTGGGGGAAGAGCTGGGGGCAGTGCTGGGTGTGGGGGAAGAGCTGGGGGCAGTGCTGGGTGTGGGGGAAGAGCTGGGGGCAGTGCTGGGTGTGGGGGAAGAGCTGGGGGCAGTGCTGGGTGTGGGGGAAGAGCTGGGGGCAGTGCTGGGTGTGGGTGCAGAGCTGGAGGCAGAGCTGGGTGTGGGTGCAGAGCTGGGGGCAGAGCTGGGTGTGGGTGCAGAGCTGGGGGCAGAGCTGGGTGTGGGTGCAGAGCTGGGGGCAGTGCTGGGTGTGGGTGCAGAGCTGGGGGCAGTGCTGGGTGTGGGGGAAGAGCTGGGGGCAGTGCTGGGTGTGGGGGCAGTGCTGGGTGTGGGGGCAGTGCTAGGTGTGGGGGCAGTGCTGGGTGTGGGTGCAGAGCTGGGGCAGTGCTGGTTGTGGGGGAAGAGCTGGGGGCAGAGCTGGGTGTGGGGGCAGAGCTGGGGGCAGAGCTGGGTGTGGGGGCAGAGCTGGAGGCAGTGCTGGGTGTGGGGGAAGAGCTGGGGGCAGTGCTGGGTGTGGGGGCAGTGCTGGGGCAGTGCTGGGTGTGGGTGCAGAGCTGGGGGCAGTGCTGGGTGTGGGGGCAGTGCTGGGTGTGGGTGCAGAGCTGGGGGCAGTGCTGCGTGTGGGTGCAGAGCTGGGGGCAGTGCTGGGTGCAGAGCTGGGTGTGGGTGCAGAGCTGGGGGCAGAGCTGGGTGTGGGTGCAGTGCTGGGGGCAGTGCTGGGGGCAGTTCTGGGTGTGGGTGCAGTGCTGGGGGCAGTGCTGGGGGCAGTGCTGGGGGCAGTGCTGGGGGCAGAGCTGGGGGCAGTGCTGGGTGTGGGTGCAGAGCTGGGGGTAGAGCTGGGTGCAGAGCTGGGTGTGGGGGCAGAGCTGGGGGCAGTGCTGGGTGTGGGGGCAGTGCTGGGTGTGGGGGCAGAGCTGGGTGTGGGGGCAGAGCTGGGTGTGGGGGCAGAGCTGGGTGTGGGTGCAGAGCTGGGGGCAGTGCTGGGTGTGGGTGCAGAGCTGGGGGCAGTGCTGGGTGTGGGTGCAGAGCTGGGGGCAGTGCTGGGTGTGGGTGCAGAGCTGGGGGCAGAGCTGGGTGTGGGTGCAGAGCTGGGGGCAGTGCTGGGTGTGGGTGCAGAGCTGGGGGCAGTGCTGGGTGTGGGTGCAGAGCTGGGGGCAGTGCTGGGTGTGGGTGCAGAGCTGGGGGCAGAGCTGGGTGCCGTGCCGTCCTAGGCTGCAGTGTGGATGCCAGAAACATCGAGCAAAGCCATAATCAGCTACAAATACCATATATTATCTGTGGTGGAAAGTCACTTGAAGATGTCTGCAGCCCAAATCCACCAGATGTGAATTGTGTGAGACCGCTGGCTGCGGGGCTAATAAGGGTGACCCCACATTCACCAATATTGACCACCTTGTGTCGCCATTATAGAAATGACCATTTACATTAGGGTCTGTGTGTTCCCTTACAGGAGGGCTATCTTGATGGAGTGGACGCTGGGAAAGAGCATTCTCGCCAGACTGGATTCAATGTGGGCTATACCCAGGGGGCGTCCCTGCTGCTGCCGTGTGGGGAGCTGCGAGGAAGCTTGAGGTGTGTACAGGGTGAGAAGTGTATACAGTATATGGCACGCAGCAGCGGGACACCTCCACATTACACAGCGGCGTCTATCACACCCCCTCTAACACCTCCACATTACACAGCGGCGGCTATCACACCCCCTCTAAGGCCACAGACACTAAAGGCCCAGTCACACACGACGACTTACCAGCGATCCCGAAATCGATGCGACCTGATGGGGATCGCAGGTAAGTCGCTGGGAGGTCGCTGGTGAGACGTCACACAGTCAGATCTTACCAGCGATGCAGGAACAATACAGGTCGCAGTAGCGACCTGTATAACGATCTCAGCAGTCACTGTGACCCTGTCACACAGTGTCAAACACAGCAATGTGTCCTGCCCAGCAGGACATCGCCTTTGAAGAAAATGGCCTGGACCATTCTGCAACGACTAGAGATCTCACAGCAGGGGCCTGATCGCTGGTAGGTGTCACACATAACAAGATCGCTAACGGGATCGCAACTGCGTCAGAGAAACCGTGACTCAGCAGCAATCTCGCTAGCGATCTCGTTATGTGTGACGGTACCTTAATATAGAGTCTGTATCCCTCTTGTAGTTATAGTCTATCCCTCTGCGAAGATTTTCTACAAAATGTTGGTGATCTCTGTTTGAATTTTTACTCTTTTCTCCAAAACTGCATAATCTGAGGCCAGACACTGATGTTGGGTGACAGGGCCTGGCACATAATCGCTCTCATCCATCCCAAGGCACACTCAGGCTGTTGTACACACACCACTTTTTTTTTTTTTTTGAATGTTTATTCTGCACAGAATCCACCTTTTATAAAGCAATCCCTTAAAATAACCATAATGCACCGCAATGTCAGGACTATATTGTTGTGCACATGCCTTATCTTAGGTCCTTTCTATTAACCACTTCAGGGGTCTGAGACAAGTGACCTGCTCATCCTTCAGTCCAGTACTCATCGGTAGAGTCAAAGCAAGAGTGACGACAAACCTGCTTACAAACCCAGTTGATGATGGCTGGTGTTTTCCTTAAAGGGAAGGTATCGCGGTTTTTAAGTTTTGTATTAGAAATAGTGATTATGAAATCAAGTATTTTTAATACAAAATGAAAATCGCTTATTTAGTTTTTATTTAATTCTAATTTTACTGGGGGCTGCCATGCTGGATTTGCTGTGCGTGTAACTACAGTTACTCCTTTTATGGCAGCCCCTGTGCATAGAGAACAGTGTTCGGGATTCGACTCCCATTTAGTAGCATTAGAGTAGGTGTCTGCTATGACCTGGACGCGCCCCCTGGGCTGTCCAGACCACAGCAGAGGGAGGAGATCGGCGCCATCATTGTGGAGCTTACAGCTATGCTGTTTGCTCCACTTTACCCTTGTCAAACGCCGGGATATGTGAGTACGAGCTGCCTACACCCCCCCCCCCCCCACCACCGTTACAGTCTCCGATGACACCCATTCGCTCCGCTCTCCCCAGCCCCGCTACCTGCCCCCCCGCCGTTACCGTCTCCAATGACACCCCCTACCTCCACTGTACGCAGCCCCCGCTCTGCCCCGCTACTGCTACCGCCGCCGCCCCCCTCCCTCCTGCTGTTAGTCTCCAATGACACCCCCTCCCTCCGCTCTGCTACCGCCGCCCCTCCCACCCCGCCGTTACCGTCTCTGACATCCCCTCCCTCCGCTCTACCCAGCCCCCGCTGTGTGTGTGTGTGTGTGTGTGTGTGTGTGTGTGCGTGTGCCACTGCATGTGACTACCACCGCTGCTACCGTCTCCAAAAACACCCCCCCCTTCCGCCTGCCACCTGTCGGCCTGTGTGTACCGGTGATACTGTCTGCAGGGCTGTGTATCTAATCCTGTCCTGTGTGATACTGTCTACAGGCCTGTGTATCTAATCCTCTCCTGTGTGATACTGTCTGCTGAGCCATGTATCTAATCCTATCCTGTGTGATACTCCTGCTGTCCTTGGTGACACTTTAGACATTTCTGGTCACTAACAAAATGGCTCTGCACTATGCCCCTACATGTCATTCTCTCTTATCTGTTGGAAACTCAAATTAGGAGGGGGAAGTGTGACATCACACACAGGAGAGCAGACTCCGCCCACTTTACTGCAGCTGTAATGTGAGCTTTATCTACAGTGGGATTTCTGTAGGATTAAAGAAGCTGTTCCCCCTAGTGTTTAACAGTAAAAAATATCAAACTTTTTAATTTTTTTTTTTTTTTATATATTTTGCTCAATTAAAAACAAATAATATTTAAACAAAACATTAAAACATTATTACTTTACATTTTTTCAGTTATTGAATTTTTTTTTTTTTTTTTTTGACGACACCTTCCCTTTAAGTGGCTTTACTTGGGAAAACTTGGTGTCTTCCTGGTATATAAAAACAAACAAACTGCACAGCGCCTCCTGCTGCAACAGATGAGTCCTCACCAAGCCACCTCCACTCAATTTAATGCTATGTGCCCACAATGTTTTGGTGAGTCTCTGATGCTGCATATTTTCACTATAAACAGTGGCTTATAGTTCCTACAAAGTGGATGAGATTTATATAAATCTTACAACCACTGGTTTTTTTCCATGTAATGTATAAACTGACCTGCTGTGCGTGTGTCAGATCTCTCTTGTAGACTCACTGAGTTTTAATCTTTAGGCTGTGTCCACGGGAGAATGTAGCTGCGGATTTTTCTGCATCAAAATCCGCAGCTTTCCCGCAAAATCCGCACCTTTTCAAAGGTGCGGATTTGCCGCCGATTTACCGCGGATTTTCTTTTTTTTTTTTTTTTTTCCCAATTTTAAAGCCAAAATCCGGATGAAAATCTGCAACAATAATTGACATGTTGCAGATTTTTCCGGATCGAAATCCGCACGAAATCCGCTGCGGAAAAATCCGCAGCGTGGGCACAGCATTTCCAAAATGCCATAGAAATGGCTGGGAAGTGCCTGAGCTGCAGATTTTCGGGAAATCCGCGGCTTTTCCGCGAGAAATCCGCTGCAAAATCCGCGCATTTTCTGCAGCGTGGGCACATAGCCTTAGACTTTCCCCGTAGAATTGAATTGGATACAAATAATCCTCACACAGTGTATAATGCAGTGTATAGGTGTGGTGCCAGCTGTCAGTCAGTGCCCAGCGCAGTTATAGCTGCCGCTCACTATACACTGAGCAGTGACTAAAGTGAATGCCGGATGTGCCTCTGACCGAAAGCCGGAGGAATAAAGTTCAGTGCAGCAGCCCCATAGCCATTAGGCTGCAGATTCACTCCAAAAATGCATTGCATATGGATGCAGAAATGGACCAGAAACTAAACTAAACTAACTAAATATTACACACACACACACACACACACACACACACACACACACACACACACACACACACACACCTTTTTTTAGCCGGACAAAAAGATCTGCAAAACTTTAAATTTATGCACAAACAAATCCTGTAGACTAAAGGGCGCTTTACACGCAGCGACATCGCTAGCAATGTTGCTACCGAAAGCACCCACCCCCGTGTTTTGTGCGTCACGGGCAAATCGCTGCCTGTGGAGCACAATATCGCTAGGACCCGTCAGTTACTTACCTTCCTAGCGACGTTGCTGTGGCTGGCGAATAGCCTCTTGTTTTTAAGGGGGAGGTTCATGTGCCGTCACACAGCGGCCCGCCAGTAGAAGTGGAGGGGCGGAGAACAGCCACAGTAACGACACGCCAACCTCGTTTCCGGCAGGACGCAGGTACGTTGTTCGTCGTTCCCGGGGTGTCACACGTAGCAATGTGTGCTGCCTCAGGAATGACAAACAACCTACGTCCTGAACCAGCAACGACATTTGGGAAATGAACGACGTGTCAACGATTAGGTAAGTATTTCTGATCGTTAACACTCGCTCATAGGTTTCACACGCAACGACGTCGCTAACGACGCCCGATGTGCGTCACGAATTTCGTGACGCCTATGACATATAGTTAGCGATGATATTGCGTGTAAAGCCCCTTTTACAGTCAGTGTGGAAGAAATTGTTTACTTTTATTATTTTTAATGTTCCTGTTAATTTGATCAATGATTTAATGGAGTTTTTCCACAATAATCATTTTAATCAACAGATCTTGGAATAATAATTTCCACAATTGGATGTTATATAAGATGTTCCTGTGCTGAGATAATCTTATATATGTGTCCCTGCTATGTACTGTGTAATGGCCGTGTCTGACCGTACAGGGACATAGTCTGATCATACCACAGCTCCTGGGCAGGGGAGGACACAAAAGACATATTACAGCCTGGGATCACAAATTCTTTAGTTGAGGTAAAACATATTTATTTTTTAAAAAACAGGCAAGCAAATGCTTTACCTCACAAAAGAATCTGTGATCATGTGCTGTGCGGTCTGTATACTCTTTTGCATCCTACCTAGCCTCGGAGATGTGTTATGAGTAGAGATGAGCGGACCCATTGAAGTTCAGTGCAGCGGGTTCAGCCGGACTTTACCTAAAGTTCCATTCAGGACCTGGACTTCACGTGAACCCTATTGGAAGTCACTAATTGGGCAGTTGGCTCTCCACTCACATGCAGCCAGCCATAAACAGAGCACTTCTGTAGGCAGGAGGAGGCTTTTTAGTTTACTTTTTTTTTTGTACACACTACATCTGATCATGCAGTTGTTACCCCCAGGGCGAGCCGATCAAACACAGCAAGTGGGTCACACTCGGCTGAGCACTGACCGTAATTGGGCACAGCAATGCTCGCACATGTGGTTTGCAAGCATAAGGCTATGTGCGCACTGAGCGCTTTTGCGCGTTTTTCGGGTGCGTTTTTGGACTCAAAACTGCATGACTTTGCTTCCCAAGCAAAGTCTATGACTTCATTTTTCCTGTCCGCACACTGCTTTTTCTTTTAGCTGCGTTTTTGAGCTAAAAAAAAAAAATGGACATGTGAATTCTTTCCTGCGTTTTACTATTTTCCCCCCATGCAATGCATTGGAAAAACACAACAAAACGCAGTGATCAACAACACAGCCAAAAGCGCACCGAAACGTGGTAAAAACGAATGCGTTTACCGGTGCGTTTTTGTCGCGGCTACGTTTTTGGGCGTTTTTTGGGGCCAAAAAATGCAGCGTTTTTGAGATGTGCAAAAACTTCATAGTGCGCACATAGCCTTAAGCACCTGAAACCTGAACTGTTTTTTTTTGTTTTGGTTTTTTTTTTTTTTGAAAAGTCTGTTACGAACAACAAACTTTGGGTTCTGTCATCTTTAGTTATGATCAGACCATGTCCCTGTACAGTCAGACACGGCCATTACACAGTACACAGCATGGACACATATATGAGATTTTCTCAGCACAGGAACATTTTGTATAACACATACAGTTGTGGAAATTATTATTCCAAGATCTATTCATTAAAATAATCTTTAAAATGAATGTTATTCTATTAAGATGTTTTTTGCCAGTTAAAGTGTTACGATATATTAATAAACCAGATTTTTCATGAATTTAAGATTTGGTAAAACCTTTAACTTCCAGTGTCTTTACTAATGGTAGTGATTTGAATCTTCCCTAGTGCCCTCATCACATGGTGTCAAGTCCATGACTCCCACTCTTCCTCATGTACACAGCTCACGGAGCTCCTAACTTCTGTGGCCCAGTGTGAAGACAACGTGGTGAAGACCTTGTCTTCAATTCATCAGGTTCCTCATCCATCTGGAATATCAGGCGCATTGGAGGATATGGATGTCACAAGTTTTTCACAGCCCTCCAGTGAGGGGTCATGTAATGCTGGGCAGAATTGTTGTCTTAACCAGGAATCCCGTCCTACATCGTTCTCTAGCTGTAGGACTATACAACAGTTACGCAATGCAATGAAACATGAACTTGGTCAAATTCTACAAGACACTATTGCTGTAGTTCAAGAAAACAATTTGCCTGCAGATCTTTTTTCTTATTTGCAGACGCTGAACACTAAGTATTCATGCTTTAGTGCTGTTGAGCATATGTGAAGGACAGACCGCTTATGTAAAGTGCCTGGAGTCATCTTAGATCAATTAAAAATACTTGTTTTTTATTGGCTGACAATTAGATCAGTTTAAATTATCATATTTAGACCATGTTTACTAATTGGTGAGGTTTTTTTTAACCTCAGTATGCGTAAGACAAAACCAGGAGTGGGTGATAAATACAGACGTGGTGATGTGTTTCTATTATACTTTTCCTCTGTTCCACTTCTGATTTTGACTTCCAAATACTGAGGGAAAATAATGACCAAGAATACTGAATATGGCCTTATTGTTATGTGCACATTCAGGTCTGGGGTCCTGGGAATTATTTTTCTTCCCTTCAATGATTTTGAGAATACTTTTTATTTTAAATGTTTAAAGGGTGACTGAGCCTAAGGCCTCCTTCACATATCCATGAAAATCACGCACATGTCAACGGTGCGTATTGCCCGCCGTGTTTATGGCACACGTGTGTTATCCATGATAACACTGAGAATGGGAACTTTCTGCTCACCTGTCCCTGGCGTTGCTGTCCGTGGTTCTGATCTACGGTCTACGGTCCTGCCGACTCCCTCCCCGCTGCTGCTTCCGGCTCACAGTGCAGGGAATATGCAATGAGTGTAATGAGCGGGGCTTGGAAGCAAGTGACAGCAGCGGCAGGGCTGGAGAAGATGAGTATAGCAATTCTTTTTATTTCACAGACACGTATGTTTTCTCCAGTGCGTGTCACACGGATCACATCCATGCGGTCCATGTGACACCCGTGATGCCGGGGAAAAACTGGCATGTCTACGTGTGGAGCACATGTATGCTCCACACGGTCCATGGTAAATGTGAAGCCCCACAGGTGCAGTGTCGGTGCATTACCTTCAGGGACTCCACTCGGCTGGATCTTGTCACAGGTAGGAAATCTTCTATTTGTCGTGACGCCACTCTCAGAATTGCGGTCAGTGGGGACCGCCACTGCAAATTAAGGGATGCCTGGGGCTGATGGTGGGTGCAGTCGGTTGTAGTAGCCTCCTGAGAGTGAGGCAAGCCCCAGGGCCCTGTGTAGGTGTGTAGAACCACAAGGCGCAGAATAACTCCACACAAGCAGAATGTCTTTCAGGGGTTTTACTCACAGAAGGTGGCAGAGTGAGTAACCCGGGCGTAGCTGGGATGAACCAGGCTGGAACCAGGTATCCTTCAGGCTGACTGATGAGGGTGACTACCGACTCGCCTTCCTTAGCCCTTTTCGTTTTGGAGTAACCCCGACTTTTAGTCCCTATGGGGGTCACCCAGGGAAGTTGCTGAAGCCTCTCTCCCCTTCGTTTTGTCCGTTTGCTTGTAGCCTGGACCAGGACACTCCGGCTGCTTGCCTCCTGTGAACTATGGGCCCTAACTGTGGCGACGTGGCTGCGGACTTTTTAGTGTGTTCTTGGGGGTGTAAAGTACCCCCTCAAGCAGGTTTGGCAAGGAAAGGTGGATCTATCCCTGCACTGGGACCTACTACCCGTTTGGGCCTGGTAACTCCCTAGCAGTCTCCTTACTTCCCACTCCGTTGCTCTCTCTTTAGCTGAAGATGGATTTCGGGTAGCACTACTAGGTGACCGTTCTCCCCCGTCGGTAGCCACTGCGCGGACGCTGTCAGACTGCCACAGCCCCAGGGGTCTGCTCCTGACGTCTGCTCCCCCTGAACTGCACACTGAACCGGCTCATTGCCCCTCCTCTCCTGTTCTTGCCTACGCCACCTAGCAACCAGGCTCTCCACCACACCCCTTGAGTGGAGATGGAGGCTTTTTACCCCCTCCACTATTCCAGTGGAGGTGAAGGCTTTGCCCCCTCCTGGGATCCCCAGGGGTCCTCTCAAAGGTACATGTGTGAGACCTGATCACTATGCGCCTGTGTAGTCACACCTCGGTCAGCCTTCTGGATTACCTGTTTGTACTGTCCCCAGCATGGGTGCAGTACTCAGTGGTGCCTGACCAGGTCAGGGGCGCCACATTCCCCCTTAGTTATCACCAGCACGTCCTCGGGCTGCAAGACAACATTTTATTTCAAATCTGTTTTATTGATGAAACTGTTGTCAACATACAAACATATCATTTGTGCAATTACAATACATAAACATCATTTTCTCAATGCCGGGATAATATCCAGAAATTGTTACATTACTAAATTTCTTGGAATTCTTCAAATTATCTTTGTGCTATTACCATACAACCACTTGTAAATTATAGGTCAGAATTTTACTTCTTTTGACTTCCCGTATCCTAATATACTCATTCTCCTTCTATGTCTATTGTCTTATGAATTATTGATAAATCTTTTCATATAAAAAATGAAACTAGAAAAATGCAGATTAATGTTCAGAAAAGAAAGAAAGAAGAGGAAAGATATAAGCATAAAGAAGAGGAAGTTAGAGAAAAGGGGGGAGGGGGGGGAAAGCAAGAAAAGAAAAGAAAAAAAGGGGGGGGAAGGAATGAGACTCCCCACCGTTTCTCAGCTCAAAAAGCTCGCCAAACTCTCCACAAACTCTGGGGACTCCATGAACATAATCCATGGTCTCCAAACTGTAGTAAATTTTTCTGTGTTCCCATTTAGTTCTGCTGTCAGCTCCTCCATTCTCTGGAGGTTTGTCATCTCCTCCAACCAATCCAGCACTGTAGGGCATCTAGTCTGTTTCCAAAATCGTGGGATAATCATACGGGCAGCCGCCAGGCAAAATCGCAACATGTCCCTTTTTTGTGTTTTAATAGCTCCTGGGAGCATAGAAAGAAGGGCAACCTGGGGGGATTTTTCTATTTCACCTCCGCTCATCTTTTTGTACAGGTAGAACACTGAGTCCCAAAAGGGTTGCAGCTTAGTACAGCTCCACCATATGTGTAGCATTGTACCTGTGTCTGTGCCACACCTCCAGCACACATCAGACACAGAGGGAAATATAGCATGTAATTTAGTCGGGTAATGGTACCACCTTGTGAGAATTTTATAACTTTTCTCTTGAGCGGCGCACGCCAAGGAAAGCTTGTGGGTCCACAGGTACGCTCTGCTCCAATCGTCCTCTGGAATATCCTCTCCCAGTTCCTCTCCCCACCTACAGACAAAGTGAGGTTTATCCACCCTATTTCTCTGGTTCAGCATTTTATAAATGAGTGAGATGCCATGTCCAGGTGATGACCCCTGTAAAAATATTTTCTCAAAAGGAGTAGGGGGTGTCCTCATCCTTCTCTCCCTGTCCTGGTACGAGAGGAAAGATTTCAACTGCATATATTCCATCCAGGAAATCTCTCTCCCTGTGGCCTGCATGGAAGTATAAGTTGGTAGGGTGTGTCCCTGGAGCACGTGACAAAAACGGGTATCATCCGCCCGAGTAAATCCCCCGAATCTATGGGAGTGGAGTCCTGGGGGGAACTTCTTATTACCGAATACGGGGGTAAGTGGGCCCTGCTCCTGAGAGAGAGATCCCTTTTTTATCTCTCCATCCCACATCCCCATCGCTGTCCGCGTGAACTCCATTCCTTTCGCTATCTGGATCCTACTTTCTTTCTCTAACCATGGAAGTAAATGTAAGGGAGTTCCCAGTACATCCTGTTCAATCACCACCCATTGTTTCGAATTACCATGAAAATGCCAGTCCAGTAATCTCGTTAGGATAGCTGCCTTGTAATATAACTGAAAATTTGGGAGCCCCGCCCCCCCGTCACTTTTGTGTCTGGTCAGAGTTTTAATTCCTGTTCGAGGTCTCCTGTTCCCCCAGACAAACCCAGACAAGGCTGTCCGGATCTTGGAGAAGTAACTTAGCGGTAGCTGTATGGGTATTGTCTGAAACAGGAACAGGAACCTCGGTAACACATCCATTTTTATCGCGTTTATACGCCCAAACCACGTCAATCTCTTTTTGTCATATTTCTTTAAGTCCCTGATTGTCCTTTCTAATAAGGGGAAAAAATTGTGATGTACAATTTTTGCTGGATCCCTAGGTACCATAACTCCCAGATATTTTAAAACTGACGGTTGCCACTTAAAAGGGAAGTTTTGTGATACTCTCGCAAGGTCTTCTGCCGATAAAGTCACGTTCATGGCCTCTGATTTGGAAAAATTTACTTTGAAGTTGCTTAAGTTGCCAAACTGTTCGAACTCCTTAAGCAAGGACGGGAAGGATATGTGTGGTTGGGAAATGAACATGAGAAGGTCATCCGCGAATAGAGCCAGCTTACGGCTCTCCCCCCCGCCTCTATCCCGTGGATGCTTGTGTTGTTTCTCAGGGCGACCGCAAGGTGCTCCATGACTATGACGTATAAGAGGGGCGACAGTGGACATCCCTGTCTCGTTCCATTGTGGACCAGAAAGGATGATGATAGAAACCCATTTGTCCTGACTTTTGCTGAGGGTCTCGTATACAGGGACGCAATTCTACCCAAAAATTTCTGACCCAAACCCACCTGTCTCAAGGCTGCCATCATAAAGCTCCAACTGACCCGGTCGAAGGCCTTCTCCGCGTCCACTGAAAGTAAACACATGGGGAGAGACTGAGCCCTCGACCGAGCCATCAGGAGGAACAATTTGTTGGTGTTGTCCCGTGCCTCCCGGCCTTTTACAAATCCCACCTGGTCTGTATGTATTATCCCAGGCAGGGACAGGGCAAGTCTGTTGGCAAGTGCTTTAGAGAAAAATTTCAAATCTAAATTAATCAGTGAGATGGGTCTGTAATTTGTAACCAGCAAGTGGTCCTTTCCCGGTTTGGGGATAACACATATGTGTGCTTCAAGAGACTGTGCTACCCACTGGGAGTTTTCAGATATGGAGTTAAATACTTTGGTCATGAACGGGGATAACTGAGTCTGAAAAATTTTATAGAACTTGGGGGTAAACCCGTCCGGACCTGGGCTTTTGCCTGAAGGAGAATCCCTGATAATAGATGCCACTTCTGTCTCTGTAAAGTCTGCTTCTAGGTTTTCAACCTCAGTATTGGGTATAGTCGGCAGGGCTGTTTTAAAGTATGTAATCATTTATTTTAGTCTCCAAAGCTTCTTGTGGCATATCCCCAAATTTGCCACTTATGTTGTAAAGGTCACTATAATATTTTTGAAACTGCTCCGCTATGTGGATTGGGTTCTGAGTCAAAAGGCCGTCCGATTTTTTGATCGTAGGGATGTGACTGGGGTCCCCCCTCGGATGTAATAACCTAGCTAGTGGTCTGCCACATTTGTCCGCATATTCATACATAAATCTTTTTAGTCTATTCCTGTGGCGCTCGTATTGTCGGTCCAGAATGGATTTAAGTTCCTCTCTGTTTTTAACTAGCTCTGTCAGTGTCACCGGGGATAATGTCTGCTTATGGATCTTCTCTAGGTCTGAAATATTCTGAAGTAGAGACAGAATGGTTTGGGCTCTCTCCCTCTTAATCCTAGCCCCATGTTTGATCAGAATCCCTCTCAACACACACTTTAGTGTCTCCCATTGAACAGGTAGGGTAGTAGTGTCTCCTGAGTGTATCTCCAAGAATTCATCTATTGTGTTCTGCAGGTCTTTCAAGCATCCCTGGTCCCTCAGCAGACTATCATTCAACCGCCAAGACCACGGCCTCCCAGGCCCATCCGGCATAGTGAGGCTCAAAAATATGGGGGCATGATCTGACCAAGAGATACTGCCTATAGAGGCCTGTATCTGCCATGTCAGGGCCTTCTGACTTACAAGGAATAGGTCTATGCGGCTGTATGAAGAGTGAGCCGGGGAAAAATATGTGTAGTCACGGTCTACTGGGTGTAGTGTTCTCCATGCATCCACTAATCTGAGTTCCTGTATACAACGTTTAACCTTCGTTAGTTTCCTTATTGAGAGAAAGTTATGTCCCGACGTTGTGTCTACCTTAGGGTCCAAAGTGAAGTTTAAATCACCGCCCACGATCACGGTCCCTTCTGCGAATTCATCCAGTGATGACAGGAGAGAGGAGCAGGTCGTCGCCGGATCTCTATTCGGTAGATACCAATTGACAATTGTAAAGATGGATGAGTTAACATTAATTTTCAGGAATATAAATCTTCCCTCCGTGTCCACCCGTGTATCTAGAACTGTGTGCACTAGGGACTTATGGATGCCTATGGACACTCCCTTGGATTTTGACTCTGGGTTGGAACTGTGGACCCAGTTAGTGTAATATCTGTCTCTAAAGATGGGGAGGTGGCCCGTTTTAAAATGTGTTTCTTGGATCAATAGTATATGGACTCTTTTTTTGTGCATGTCAAAAAATATCTGGGAGCGTTTTTGCGGGACATTAAGTCCCCTCACATTTAGTGAACCCCAATTAATCTGCGTCATTTCAATGCGGAGGAACGGTGGGGACTCTAAGGATAGGTTCGGGGATTAGGGAGAGAGAGAGAGAGATGTGCAGGCAAGTAGGATAGGAAGAGCAGGGAAAGAGAAGAGGAAATAAAAGAGAAGAGGTAAGAAGGTCGAGAATACAAAAGAAACTACCAACAAAGCAGTAGAAACCAAAGGCAAGGAGGTCAGAGTGCCTCCCGCCTGCAAGGTTACAGCAAGACCCTAACGTCGGGTCTAAAAAGACTAAAAGTAACTGTATAGGTATAAGAGAATACCAAACTGTTTAACCTAGGGATGGTGAGACTACGCCACTCCTTTATGGCGTGTTATCCCAATCAGGGAGGGAACTTTCTACAAAGGAGCCCCCTGCCCCGGACTAACAATAAGCAATTATTCAACTTAGTTTGTCAGCCAGAGCCCTATATAATGTGAGGACACAAGGTCTAGAGAGAATATTGTGCTATACACCGTCAGGGGGTGCCCCCCCGCCCCCTCTTCCAGGAAGGCGGGAGGGAACCCCCCCCCCTCATAATCAGAAAGACTTAATCCCCCTGGCAAAAAAATTATAGCAAAACTGGGAGGTACATTCTATTGAGAAACAACCCAATGAATTTTTGTTTATGAACCAATAACTCCTTAAACATCAGACTGGTCTTCCTCTTCGAGGGCCACGCATCCGATCACCATCTGGGGCAGCACCCCATACCCCCATTGGAAACACCGGCCATTCCTCTATAGGCACCAATGGAATGTCCAGGGCTGCAGCAAACGATGGCATATCAGTCTGGTTCCTAAGAACATGCATTCTTCCCGCATGTCGGACCTGCAGGCGGAAGGGAAATCCCCAGCTGTATTGAAACTCATACGAACGGAGCATGTCCAGGAGAGGTTTCAGTGCTCTCCTTCTTTGTAAAGTGAAACGGGATAAGTCCTGCAGAATCTGGACTTGGCTCCCCTCGTATGCTGGTGAAACTCCACTGCGCAGCTTAAACAGGATGGCCTCTTTAAGGACATAACGGTGGACCCTGCAAATCACATCTCGTGGTCTGTCATTCTGTGTAGGTCTAGGGCCAAGCGCTCTATGCACTCTGTCTAGCTCCAGGGGTTGGCTTGATGGTTCACCCAGGATCTCATTAAACATCACTTGGAGGGCTCTCTGGAGATCCTTAGGTTCAACAGACTCTGGTAAACCCCGGACCCTTAAATTGTTTCTCCGGCCCCTGTTTTCAGCATCGTCCATTGCTTCCACCATATATTGTATTTGGCAGGAGTGTTGATCCAAAATGGCCCCTTGTGCCTGAGTGGTGTCTTCTATATTCTGTATTTTAGCTGCCTGTATTTGGTTCTGAGTGTCCACTCTTTCCACCTCCCCCCTCAGGGCTGACAGCTCTGTGCGGTATGCCTGTTCCAGCCTTGCTATATATGTCTCCATATCTTCTCTGGTGGGCATAGAAGAGATGTGTGCCCGGATTTCATTAAGTTCTGTCAGCACTCCTGGTTCATGTGATCTTATTGTACTTGTGGCAGGCTCTAACTCTGCTTGCATTTCCATATCATACACACTTTGACTCAGGCTGTGTCTCACTGAAGATAGGAGATTTCCACTAGCAGGGCCCTGTTCCCCATTTGCAGCATTAACAGCCTCTGCTTGAGATTTATTATTGTCCTCCTTCTGTGACAGGGGTAAGGGCACCTCTCCCCCCTCCTGAGGCCTCCCCACTGCAGGTCTGCAATCAGCAATGGTGGGGGTTGTACCCATGCTCCCTGCTCCAGGGCTCCCCTGTACCTGGACACGCTGGCTGTCTGGGGTTATCAGCTGCCTCTCCTCCACTGCCCGGGTGCTTTCCTCCCTCTGTCTCTGCTGCTGCTGGGGCTTCCCCTGCCTCTCCATCTTGGGAGATGTCTGCAGTGCTGTCCTCTGCTTCGGCCCGGTAAGGAAGCCTCCAATTCCCTTCTCCTCTGTCCGTGACGCTCCTCTGCTGGGCCCCTGGGAGCTCTCCCTTCTCCTGCGCTGCATATCCTTTTCTTCCAGGCTCTTGGGCTGGTTTAATTGTCAGTAATGTAGTCCGGTGGCAGGAGCTGAGACAAACACGTCCTCACTCCTCCATAGCCAGGACACGCCCCAAGCAAGACAACATTTTAAAATGCATAAAACAGTAAAACATGGTAAAACATTTTAAAACCACCAGGTACCATACATCACCACCCTCCACCCACAAGTTCGTTAACCCACCCAAACCCTTTCAGGAGGCAGGTCACCGGTCCTTTTGGTAACCAGATCTGGGCCATCTACTTCCCCAGACCTTTCCTCCAATCTGCCTCTCCCGTTGGCCGCGCCTTCAGCCTCTTCTGGCAGGATGTAGAGGCGGCCTCTACAGTTGGTGCTGACCAGGTACCCTCTTTGTGGTGGAGAGCCAGGCCCCATAAACAGGCATGCTCTCTGGTTGCAGGTAAGCCAAGGCCCCATAACGGACGTGCTCCCTGGTTGCAGGCGAGCCAAGCCCCTAAACAGGCTGGCTCTGGTGGTGGTACCCTCTGGTGTAACTATTTACACTGCGAGAGTTTGTGGCTATAGCCAGTTCATAGCCTTAAGGTTCATTTCTCACATTAGTTTATGTGGGCACATGCTTAAACTTATAAACGTTGCAAAAACTTCAAACTGGTCAAAACAGTAACTTGTTGTACTTCTGACTTTACTTTCCTCTACTCCTCCATACCAGGGCTTGGGCCTGTAGGGCTGCGGCACCTGTTGGTTTCTCGATCTCTTTCTTTTCCTTCTTCTTCTACATCTGTTTCTTGTTCTGTATCTGTTTCTTTTGCAGGACTGCTGTAAGGCTTTCTGGTACATGGGGTAACATCCAATGCATACCAGCCTCTTTCTCCCTGGTGCATGGTAAATTCCACTGAGTCTCCTGTTCGCAGATTTCTGCCTGGATGTCCTCTGGGCAAATGAGCTCTAACGTCTCTTCTATTCACGAATATGCCTTCTTTCATACCAGGAGCTACTATAAAACCATATCCACTCTTCAAACTGAAGTCTTCCACAACTCCACGACAAAGTGGACCTCTAACCTGGGATTTGGCCCTTCTCAGGAACCGTTTCTCTTCCAGGTCTCTGGCCGTGACTTCATCTCTATTCTCTGGAGACTGCGGTGCAGGGGAAAACTTGGTTCTACTGCGGCGCCGTGTCCTACGGGCTGGATTCTGCTGGGTGGCTGCTTCACTGCTGGCAGGCTCCCAGGTGAGGTTGCTGGACAAATCTTCCTCTTCATCCCAGCGGGAATACGGCAGCATCTCTGGCTCTGGGCATGGATCCACTGCTGATGGCTCCGGGGTCAGCTCCTCAGCTTCCTGGCCTCCTCTCCCCCTTAGTTCTTCTGAGCACTCCTTTGGTGGCAGCGCTGGGGATGAGTGTTCATCAGCTGGCCCGGGCGGTGGACTTTTTGGCGTGGACATCTCCAGAGTCTTCTGAGGGGTATGTGGAGGGAGCAGATACCGGTCCACCATCTCCTTTGGGAACTGGGCCTCTAGGTCAGCCTTCAGCTTCTGGTATTCGGGGTCCTCCCCCAGCGTAGACTTCCTAGCAGGGACCTCCTTGGACTGGGGAGCGGTGTCTGCTCTGGCCTGGCAGGCCAGGGTAAATGGTGATACAACCTTGTCTTGGCGGGCCGTGCCTGACATGGCGGCGGCCTGGTCTTGGCGGGCCGCGCCTGGCATGGCGGCGGCCTGGATCAGCGTCGCTGTTGCAGCTGAAGTCTTAGCGGGCATCGCTACTGTAGCCGGTTCTTGGCGGGCCGGGCAGGGCATCGCTGCGGCGGCCTGAATTGGCGTCGCAGCTGCGATGGTATCTGTGCAGGCTGGGCTGGGCGTCGCTGCAGCGACCGGGGCTTGGCGGGCCGCACCTGGCGTGGCTGCGGCCTGGTTCAGCACCTCGCCTGCGGCGTGGATGAGCGTCGCTGCTGCGGTGGGGTCTTTGGCGGGCCGGGCCTAGCAAGGCGGCGGCCTGGGTCAGCGTCACACCCGCGGCATGGATGAGGGTCGCGGTGGCAGCCGGATCTTTACGGGCCGAGCAGGGCATCTCTGCGGCGGCCTGGGCTTGGCGGGCCGCACCTGGCGTGGCTGCGGCCTGGTTCAGCGTCGCCGCGGCGGGCGCCTCTTCGGGGACTACGGGCGTGGCAGCAGGGGTCGGGGCACTCGTGCTGGCAGGGGCAACACTGGACTCACCCATCGGTAGCAGCATCGGGGTCTGAGTCGTCGCCGCTCGGTCTGGCACTCGTCGCGTGGCCCTCTCCTCGTAGGCCTGTACCGCCGTAGCCATCCCCAGGAGCTCCTTGCGTCCCTCGCTGAGCTGCCGTAGAACCCTGGTTTCTAGTTGGTCGCAGCACTGAGCAAGCTCTCGGGCCCACCAGGCAGCGGAGCCTGGCTCGGGATCTCTGCATCCAGACGCCATTTCCTCTAACAGCAGGCTTCTGGCTCCCTTTCTGTCCCGACGTCTCTGAACGCCTCCGCTTTCTTCACTGGCGAGGTCAGGACTCTGCAGGGGATCTCTGGGTAGCCACACCTCTTCGTGGGCGGTAACTTCTCCCAGCGCGGGCTGCTGTTGTTTTTCAGCGCGCTTTTCATGGTGGCAATATGGCGGCGCTTCCAATTTTTCAAGCGGACCGCCCAGGCACATGGTCACCTGTCTGAACAGGTCTAGTCCTTATCCTGTTCGTGACGCCAGATGTGAAGCCCCACAGGTGCAGTGTCGGTGCATTACCTTCAGGGACTCCACTCGGCTGGATCTTGTCACAGGTAGGAAATCTTCTATTTGTCGTGACGCCACTCTCAGAATTGCGGTCAGTGGGGACCGCCACTGCAAATTAAGGGATGCCTGGGGCTGATGGTGGGTGCAGTCGGTTGTAGTAGCCTCCTGAGAGTGAGGCAAGCCCCAGGGCCCTGTGTAGGTGTGTAGAACCACAAGGCGCAGAATAACTCCACACAAGCAGAATGTCTTTCAGGGGTTTTACTCACAGAAGGTGGCAGAGTGAGTAACCCGGGCGTAGCTGGGATGAACCAGGCTGGAACCAGGTATCCTTCAGGCTGACTGATGAGGGTGACTACCGACTCGCCTTCCTTAGCCCTTTTCGTTTTGGAGTAACCCCGACTTTTAGTCCCTATGGGGGTCACCCAGGGAAGTTGCTGAAGCCTCTCTCCCCTTCGTTTTGTCCGTTTGCTTGTAGCCTGGACCAGGACACTCCGGCTGCTTGCCTCCTGTGAACTATGGGCCCTAACTGTGGCGACGTGGCTGCGGACTTTTTAGTGTGTTCTTGGGGGTGTAAAGTACCCCCTCAAGCAGGTTTGGCAAGGAAAGGTGGATCTATCCCTGCACTGGGACCTACTACCCGTTTGGGCCTGGTAACTCCCTAGCAGTCTCCTTACTTCCCACTCCGTTGCTCTCTCTTTAGCTGAAGATGGATTTCGGGTAGCACTACTAGGTGACCGTTCTCCCCCGTCGGTAGCCACTGCGCGGACGCTGTCAGACTGCCACAGCCCCAGGGGTCTGCTCCTGACGTCTGCTCCCCCTGAACTGCACACTGAACCGGCTCATTGCCCCTCCTCTCCTGTTCTTGCCTACGCCACCTAGCAACCAGGCTCTCCACCACACCCCTTGAGTGGAGATGGAGGCTTTTTACCCCCTCCACTATTCCAGTGGAGGTGAAGGCTTTGCCCCCTCCTGGGATCCCCAGGGGTCCTCTCAAAGGTACATGTGTGAGACCTGATCACTATGCGCCTGTGTAGTCACACCTCGGTCAGCCTTCTGGATTACCTGTTTGTACTGTCCCCAGCATGGGTGCAGTACTCAGTGGTGCCTGACCAGGTCAGGGGCGCCACATAAACACACATGAACGCAGACCCTTTGATTATAATGGGTCTATGTGTGCCCGTGTCTCCGGCCCGTGAGGAAACGGAGCAAACACGTACCGGAGACACGGACGTGTGAAAGAGGCCTAAAGTACAGATCTGGATTTAATCGGAGAAGATGCAAAAGTAGTAAGGAAGGACGACGTTCTTCTGGGCATGCGAGTCATATTCCAAAACTCAACGATTAGAATCTAAAGATTGTCCAAATATCTCACTATAGAAGATGACAACCAAGCTTATACCTGGTAATGCTCTTAGAACTAGAAGTCACCACTCGCTGCAGCTCATCTACAGTACAACATTAGGATCATCCTGCCGGTCTGATGAAGGGCTATCATTTGAAAACCTGGATTGTCATATGCAACTAGAAAATTAAAGTTTGGATTAGAGGACTAGTTCTAAGGAAAAGCACTAACAGAAAAGAAAATTATTGCATTTACTGAACTAAACCATTGACTTCTTGCGCAGTTATGATTATTCCAACCTGACTTTTCTCAGAGCTCAGCTGATAGTGGTAGCTCAGCACATTACTCAGCCATAACTCTGCTTTTACAATGCTTTTATAGAGGTTGTCAGATAAGCTGTTTTTGGGATAACGAGTAGAGATGAGCAGACTTATGGAAGGTCGGTTTGGCGGGTTCAGCCAGACTTTATCTAAAGTTTAGTTTGGGACCGAGACTTGACCTGAACCCCAATGGAAATCACTAAATGGGCAGGGTTTTTCCATAATTTTTTTTTCTTTTTCTTGTACACACTACATCTACACTAATGCTGTTATCTCCAGTGCAAGCCATTCAATCGCTGCAAACTGCTCGCCCTGGGCTGAGCATGGAGCATACCAAAGCACAGCAATGCTTGCTCAAGTGGTTAGCATACGTAAAGCATATGAACACTTGTTCTTCTTCTTGGAAGTCGGTGTTCAGCATGCTCATCTCTAGTAAGTTACTGTTCCATTATGAATGGGACTTAAGCCAGGCCTATCAATTTTTGTGGGTTGTAGTATTTGTACAATCTTTGTCCTTCATCCATCCAATTTTTTTTTTTTTTTTTTTTTTTTTTTTGTGTGTGCATCAAAAAAGCTAGTTATGAGAACACTTTAAAATTTAAAGGGGTTGTTCAGTCCAAAATGATCCTGCGCTTTATGCTGAGCACTTAATCGTGGTTTCCATCTATATCTCCGAAATACATGCATGATTCAGGTAAAACCCCCAATGGAGCCATTCACTAATGAGTCAGCAGAGTTACTACGAACTCTATTTTGCCTCTGTTCAGCGGCGTCCGTCTTTTCAAAGGTAAACAAAAGTATTTTTGACCGCGCTTTCGTGCACACATAAAAAAATGGACACCGATGGACCACAGGCCAGAATGGAGTTCAAAGTGACTACCTCATTCTAATAAATTTTCCGTTGGGAATTATGTCCGAGTCACATTTTTCAGTGATTTACACATGATCCCCAATGTAAGCACTCATGACTGTTTTACACTCTTGGCATCTGTAATGATGAAAAGACAGTTTTTATTACTTTTACCATATTCACTGAAGAGGGTAACCAGAAACAGTTGTATAGCTTGGGTTGTTATGGGCTCGACACTATCAAATGTGTACTTTTTTTACATAAGTTTACATAAATATGAAGAAAATTTTCCAACAAATTAACTTTTTCCAGCAATATTGCCATTTGAGGGCTTATTTTTTTGTAGGACGAGTTGTACATTTGAATGAAACCATTAGTGTAACCATAGCGTATACTGATAAACAGGGAAAAAAAATTCCAAGTATGGTGAAAAAAAATGGCACTATTGTTTTTGGGGTATTTTTCACTTTATGGTAAAAGTGAAGTTTGTATGATGCCTCAGGTCGGTACAAGCTCATAGATAAAAGTATATATATTTTGGTAGCTAAGTGATGAAAAAATTCTGAAGTTTGTCCAAAGAAAAAAATATCGCTTTTGTCGCTATTTTCTGAGACTTTTAACGTTGTTCTTCCTCTGGGGCTTAGTGATGGCTTATTGTTTGCATCTTGAGTTGGCATTTTTAATGATACCATTTTTGTATAGATGCACTATTTTGATTGACTGTTATTGCATTTTACAAAAATATTGTGGCAACTAAAATGTAATTTTGTCATTTGCAATTTTTTTTCTAGCCACGGCGTGTACCAATCAGTTTAATTGAATTTATATTTTGTAAGATCGTGCATTTCTGAATGTGGTGATGCTAAATGTATATATATTTTTTTAACTTTTTGTCAATGGGGCGATTTGAACTTTTTTTTTTTTTTTTTTATTTTTACTAGTTTTCTTAGGGGATTTAATCGCTGCACAGTCTGATCGCCTGTGCATTTCTGCTGATCAGCATTGCTCTGATCAACAGAAATGCTCATCACCTGTGAGTACCTGTCGGCTCACAAGAAGCGAGTCATGGCAGCAACAGGGATCATCAGCTGACCCGCGCTACCAGGAGAACACATTGGCGCCCCGTGATCGCATCACAGGGCCGCCTATTGAGGCAGGGAACAGAGCGATCCCTGCTGTGGCCCTTTAAATCTTACTGTCCGTGTTTAAAAGCACGATTGGTTAACAGGCTGTATCTCCAAACACCATCCCAACTGTGAAACACGTGGGTAGCAGTATCATGTTGTGGGATTGTTTTACTGCAGGAGGGACTAGTGCACTTCACAAAATAGATGGCACCATGAGGAAAGAAGGTTATGCAGCAATACGGAAGATACATAAAGATATCAGCTAGGAACTTAAAGCTTTGGTGGAAATGGGTCTTCCAAATGGACAATGACCCAAAGTATACTGTCAAACAGGTTACAAAGTGGCTTAAGGATACCAATTTCAATGTTGTGGTGTGGCCATCACAAAGCCCTGATCTAAGTCCTATTGAAAATTTATGGGCAAAGCTGAAAAGGCTGTGAGAAAGGCGACCTACAAAACATAGCTCAGTTACACCAGTTCTGTCAGGAGGAATGGGCACAAATTCTTACCAACTATTGTGAGAAGCTTGTGGAAGGATATCCAAAACATTTCACCCACGTCATACAGTGTAAGGGCAATGGTACCAATTACTTATGAAATGTATATAAACTTTTGACTTTGCAGAAAGTAATAAACGTGCCTTAAAACATTATATTAGCATTTGGTAAATATAAGTAACTAGCTGTAGTACCCGGGCGTTGCCCGGGATAGTAACTGTCTGTCCCTGCCGACATCTTATTACCTCACACGTAAGCTTGTCATACTAACAATTTATTTTGTTCCTATAGCAACCACGCACATCAGCTATTAATAACCTATAGCTCCATTCACTTTAATGGAGGCAGGTTTTTTGGAGAGTAACTGTAAAGCACGGAGTTAAATTTTCCCGTCAACATAGTCTATGATGCTCCCTGAGTCACATGGGGTGTCTATAAAATTTCGGGATTGTAAATGCGACGGTGCAGATCCCTTTAGCGGACACACACACAAACACCTTTATATATTAGATTTTGGTTCCGAATTGACCTAAAACTGGAAAGGTTTATTCTGATTTCATGTCAGATAGTGAGAAAAACCTGCAGATGTGTCTTTATAGTGAGTGTATTTGAGCTGTTTGACAAATATCAGCCTGACGCTGCCTGTATAATGCATTGCTATGCCGGTAAATGGCAATGCATTATACCGGCAATCAGACTAAGAAAAGGGAAAGTCCCATATAGGGACTAGGTAAAAAAAAAAAATGATCATAAATTATACTCAAAAATACATTTATACAACAACAAATAGTACATGTATTTGGTATCACCACGTACGGGCCGACATGACCTGATCTATAAAACTGTTACTATTTAACCCCTTGAGAGAACAATTTGAAGAAAAAAAATGCAGCAAAAAAGTTTTCATACTGCAAAAAAAGTGGAATAAAACGAATTCAATCAAAAAGTTGAACATATACAAAAATGGCATTACTAAAAACTACATCTTGTCCCTCAAAATAAAAGCCGCCACATGGCTCCATCAGCGGAAAAATAAAAACAAAGTTCTAGCTCTGAGGATACGGCAATGTCGAAAAAAAATTATCTAAAAAATTGTTTGTGTAAAAGTGGCAAGATAAAGAAAAAAAGATACAAAAATGTGATATTGCTGTAACCGTACTGACCCAAAAAAATAAACCTGTCTTGTTACTTTTACCAAATGGTGAACGCATAATAAAAAAACGTATTCCTAAATTGCTGTTTCATGTAGATTCTATCTACGAAAAATGAGAAAAAAAAATCCAAAAATGTGTCTGAAAATGGTACTAATAGAAACGTCAACTCGTCACACAAAAAACAAGCCCTCACATGGCTCTCCAATCGCAACATGGCGTCCACTAGCTATTCCAGAAATTTGTGTGCACTAAAAGTCAAATTATGCTCCTTCCCTTCCGACCCCTGCAGTGTGCCCAGGCAATTGATTTCCACCACATATGAGGTATCTGTGTACTCAGGAAAAATTACATTATAAATTGTATGGTACGTATTTTCCTGTTACTCTTGAGAAAAAAATGCTACCTGATTGAAGTCTCTGGAGGTTCAAGGTGGTGACCAAATATATAGATATATTCCTTGAGGGGACAAGTTTCCAAAAACGGGTTCACGTGGGGGGAGCTCCATTGTTTAGGCACCTCAGTGGGTCTCCAAACAAGACATGGCATCCGTTAATTCCAGCTAATGTTGCTTTTGTACAATAAATTGTATGGTGGATTTTTTTTCCTGATATACAAAAATGCAAAATTTGAGGCTAAATTTTTTTTTTTTGAAAAAGTAGAATTTTCATTTTTAACCCTTACACATTGCTGTGGTTCCTGTGGCACACCTAAAGGGTTAATAAACTTTTAAGTGGTTTTGAGCAGTATGAGGGATGCAGGTTTTAGAATTGTCACATTTGGGTATTTTCCGGCACATAGGTCTCTGTCACTTCAAATGTGATGTGGTCACTAAAAAAAAATGGTTTTGTAAATTTTGTTGGAAAAATGAGAGATTGCTGATAAACTCTGAACCCTTCTAACTTCCAAGCAAAGAAAAGAAAAAAAAAAAAGGTACAAAAATTCTGCTGATGTAAAGTAGACATGTGGGAAATGTTTATTATTTTGTAGACAATTCCAAAAATTGTCCAGCTAGGCATCCACACTTGGCAATACAAAATGTCCTTTTTTCCTACCGCCACGACAGCACCCACTGACAGAGATCCGCCCCTTCAGGACAGGAAACTTACAGATAAAAAAGGGCGGTCCGTCTCCCTCATTAGTTGGTTTCCTGTCCTGAAGGATCGGAACCTATAGCAGTATCTGGGCTTTAGTAGCGTCCGTGCTATGTCCGATGGAACGGCGGAGCTCTGAATTTGGAAGCACGGTCAGTGAAGCTCCCTTGTGGACTCCATCCTCCTAGTGTTCTGCGGTGGTTTGCAATGGTCCAGGTGAGGCCGCCAGGGATAGCACGCCTGCAGGAGGGTAAGTCCCTCGTGGCCACCCGGCGAGTACATGCTGTCTCCGGGTTAGTGTGGTGCGCGGTCGGGCGGGCGGGCGGGTGCTCTCCCTGCTGCGTCGCATGAGTGTCTATGATGGCACTTCCAGGTCGCGGCTTGCGGCCATGCACACGCGAGGAGGGTAACCCAGATGTGCCTGACTGCGCATGAGCGTTGGCCAGCCACTGCAGCAATGCCCCGGAAGTGCACAGGAGCACTTCCCGGGGTGACTGATCCGGAGGAGGCTTCGCTGGAGGGGGCTGTGGCGGTACTCCACCTTTAAAAAGTGGAGTCGAATCCAGAGAGAGTGGTGATTGCTCTGGCCCTCTCCGGCTATGGATAGCCTGCAGCCACCCCAATCCCAGGATCCTTCTTGGAAACCATCCCAGGATCGTAAGTCCAGGAAGAGCAGCAGTGCAGATAGTCACTCCAGGAGCACTCCTGTCGGTCGAAAGAGGATCATGTCGGATCTAAACCCTCTAAAGTCTGCCAGACGACCACCTCGTCTTCGCTTCCAGATCCAGGGTCAGTCTCGCTTGCTATGGGTGAGTGATCTTTGTGAATGTACTCCAATAGCTATAATGTCCCCCTTCTTGTCTATAATTGTGTTTAGGTCCATAGGAAATGTTCAACAAAACAGAAAAATAAAGAATGCCCTTTGAGCGCCCGAGCACTGCCAAGCTCATATCAAAAACTACTATGTGAGCCCTGTATCCAACAGATTGTACGGGAAGAAGCCCCTACGTCCTATATCCCGGCGGCAGACCTTAGGGTACTAATCCGTACTGAAGTTCCGTCGTCTTTAAAATCTTTAAAGGGGTCAAAAAAGCATAAAAAAAAAAAGTTGCGCGTCTCGATTCCTCTCCGCCCCTTAGGCCGGAGCCACACGGGGACTAATGCGATCCTCGCATGACACTCGGCTCACGCTGGCAGCACAGCAGGAGCAGAGTCTCACTGCGACTGAGGTCCGAGATTGCAATCGGACCTAAGCTGCTGGGGACAGGTCGGCACTGAGGAGGGGCGGGCTGACACGGAAGAGGAGAGGGAGGGATTTATCTGCCGCTCTCCTCCGTAGCCGGCTATTGCCATTCTCGCGGTACACCAGTGTACCTCGAGTGCAGTGCAATCTTTGTCTCGCCCCATAGACTTGAATGGGTGCGAGAGAAAGTCTTGCATTACAATCGCAGCCCCAATCGGACCGAGAAAATAATCGCTCTTGGGTGTTGGGACATAGGTTAAGATTGGTCAGAGTGCAATGCGATGTTTTATCGCATTCCACTCACTCTGATTTTCATGCCGTGTGGCTTAGGCCTTAGTTCTGAAATCGGGTCGGACATTTCTTTCTCCGATAGTTCTTCCTCCTCATCAGATGAAGCAGGGAGATTATGCTTTCCTCTGGAGGGGATGGATGGCCTTGTCAGGGCTGTTTGCTCCACCATGGGTATTCAAGATATTAAACCTACTGAAGTTGCGATGTTCGCGAGTTTATCCCAGAAGAAACTTAAATCTTTCCCGGTGAACGATACTATTAAGTCCCTGATCAGAAAGGAATGGCAGAAATAGGACAATCGAGGGTTCCTTCCATCCTCTTTTAAGAGGAGATATCCCTTCGACGATAATGACCTCTCTCAATGGTGTAAAAGCAAAATCTTCTAAAAAATCTTCACTCTTATTTGAGGACATGGGCTTCCTGAAGGATCCTCTTGATATAAAAACTGATACCTACTTGAAAAGGATTTGGGAAGCCTCGGCCGGAGCACTAAAACCTGCTATTTTGGCAACCTGTACGGCCAGGTAACTATCAGTGTGGCTAGACCAGTTAGAGAAACAGATTAAGTCTGGTTCTTCTAGAGATAAGTTACTCATGTCCCTCCTACTTCTTAAGGACGCAGCGGCCTACCTGGCTGATGCCTCTGCAGACTCTGTGTTTGGCAGCCCAATCTGCGGGCTCATCTAATGCTCGACGGGCACTGTGGCTAAAATCATGGAAGGGGGACACGTCTTCAAAAATCAAATTGTGCACCTTCGTTTGTCAGGGTGAGTTTCTTTAGGGCCTCAGTTAGACGATATTCTAACTATAGCTGGGGATAATAAGAAAGGTTTCCCTAACACCTACTGTACATTCCTACCTTTAGGAAATCCAGCAAAAAGCGTCATTTCCAGTAAAACCGGTCAGAACGTCGGGAAAAATATGACCAATTGCGCCCAGGTTCCAAAGGTTCCCTGTTTGGTGGTACATCATTCAGGGGAAAACCGCATAAGCAGTAACATTGCTCTACCTGAGGGGGGATAGAATCAGTTTCCACAGTCCCCTCTAGAGAACCATTACCTCTAGTTCTATTATTTTAAATATCATCTCTGATGGTCTCTACTTAGAATTTATTTCCCTACCTCTGCAATCTTTTATTTTAACCCCCTACTAGGAAAACGTCGAAACAACATAACGCTTTAGTGACTGAAGTCCTCACTCTAGTGGAAAAATGGGTCCTAAAAGCGGTCCCTGCCCATCAAAGGGGCCAATGGTTTTACTCTCCACTCTTTTGTGGTTACAAAACCAGATGGCTCTTACAGAACAATAATCAATCTGAAAAAGCTAAACCTCTTCCTAAAATATCAACCATTCAAAATGGAGTCGATCCAGTCAGCCACAAAACCTTTTTCCCAATTTTTACATGACAGTCTTAGGCGGGCTTTGCACACTACGACATCGCAGGCCGATGCTGTGATGCCGAGTGCGATAGTGCCCGCCCCCGTCGCAGCAGCGATATGTGGTGATAGCTGGCGTAGCGAAAGTTATCGCTACGCCAGCTTCACACACACACTCACCTGCCGTGCGACGTCCCTGTGGCCGGCGACCCGCCTCCTTGTTAAGGGGGCGGGTCGTGCGGCGTCACTGCGACGTCACACGGCAGGCGGCCAATCAGAGCGGAGGGGCGGAGATGAGCAGGATGTAAACATCCTGCCCACCTCCTTCCTTCCGCATATCCTACGGAAGCCGCAGTGAGGCCGGTAGGAGACGTTCCTCGCTCCTGCGACTTCACACACAGCGATGTGTGCTGCCGCAGGAGCGAGGAACAACATCGGACCGTCGCATCATGGATTACGCCGACGCTGCACCGATGATACGATTACGACGCTTTTGCGCTCGTTAATCGTATCATCCAGCCTTTACACACTGCGATGTCGCATGCGATACCGGAAGTGCGTCATTTTCAATTTGACCCCACCGACATCGCACCTGCGATGTCGCAGTGTGCAAAGTGCCCCTTAGACTTAGGAGATGCATACTATCACATTCCTGTCCATCCGCATCATCAAAAATATTTAAGGGTAGCTGTCCTGATAAAAGCACTCAATCCAGCATTTTCAATTTGTAGCCATGCCCTTCGGAGTCTCACTTGCCCCTCGTATTTTTACGAAGATTATGGCGTAGGCCACTGCACATTTACGGTGTGTGTCGGACCTCGATAGTGGGAAAAACGGCAGATGAATGTGTAGCTGACCTAAATCATACTAGGTCTGCCCTTCAGCGGCTGGGATGGATTGTGAATCTACAAAAATCCAGGTTAAGCCTGACTACTTTTCAGTCTTTTCTAGGGATGCTCCTGGACTCTTCAAAAGCGCTGTTTTCTCCCTGATGAAAAGAATAAAAAAAAAAAATCAGGAAAAAATACGACATGTACAGGTTCATCCGTCAATATCCCTAAGGGACGCCATGTCCCTGTTAGGCTCCTTAACATCCTGTATTCCAGCGGTTTCGTGGGCACAACTGCACACCAGGACTCTACAACGGGAGGTCTTGTTGGCAGCAAAAACCCTCCATGGCTCTCTCAAATCCAATTTGACACTGACCAGAGCAATTCGGGATTCCCTGACTTGGTGGATGACAGAGGCCAACCTAAACACAGGCAAACAGTGGCATATTCATCCTACCAATGTAGTGACAACAAACGCCAGCCCTTGGGGGTGGGGGGCTCATTTGGGGTACACTATAGCACAGGGTCTTTGGTCCCGCCAGGAAATACACTTCCTCCAACTTCAAGGAACTTCTGGCAGTCAAACAGGCACTGGTGGCCTTCCTTCCTCTCCTCCAGCAGACCCATGTTCAAGTCCTTTTCGACAATCGGACAGTAGTCTCATATTTAAACCATCAAGGGAGAACAAGGTCTTTCTCTCTCATAACGATGGCTGCCCGGGTGTTGGATCTCGCTGAGCAACACCTTCTGTCTCTCTGAGCCCTTCATATCCCATGGGTGGACAACGACAGAGCGGATTCTCTCAGCCACCACACTCTCCATCAAGGGGAATGGAAATTGAACTTAGAAGTGTTTCTTCAGATTGTTCACTGGTGGAGTCGTCCAGTGATCGATTTGTTTGCCACCAAGGAGAATAAACAAGTGGAACAATTCAATTCTCTAAACAAAGCAGACACCCCGACAGTTCTGGATGCCCTTCGAATTCCCTGCACTTTCAGCCTGGCCTACAGTTTTCCCCTGATGATTCTTCTTCCGGCAGTTCTCAGGCAAATCAGAGAAGAATTGATAGCACCCTTTTGGCCCAGGCGCCCTTGGTTCTCCCTTTTCACAGTCATGTCAATTACAGACCCCTGGGTTCTCCCTTCCAGACCGGATCTGCTGTCCCAAGGGCCTTTCCATCATCCACACGTCAAGGGCCTGAACTTAACGGAGTGGAATTTGAAAAGGGAGTTGTTAGCCACACATGGGTTTTCACATCAATTAATTAATACCCTTCTTCACAATAATTTTCCCCTTTGGGATCTCAATTTAGTGTTAGACACCCTGACAGACGCTCCCTTTGAACCTTTGCCAGCTTTGGATAAACTGATTTAGTTGAAAACCTGCCTGCTGGTAGCCTTAACCTCTGCTCCTCGCATTGGCGATATCCAGGCTCTATCCATTGACCCTCCATATATGCAGGTCTTTCCCGACAAAATTATTTTTAAAACAGACCCTGCTTACTTGCCTAAAGTAGCCTCCCATTTTCACAGGAGTCAGATTGTTTTACCTTCCTTTTTTGTTAATCCAGTCACACCTTGCTTCAATACATTGCTAGAATAGTGTCCTGGATACACCATAGGTCTTTGTTTGTATCCTTTCAAGGAACATCAGGTGTCCAAAAGCACACTAGCAAGATGGTTGAGAGAGGCAAGGTTTCTGGCATATACAGCTAAAGAAGAGCCACTACCACATAGTGTACGAGCTAATTCCACTAAAACAATGGCATCATCCTGGGCAGAGAAGGGGATGTCTCCATCGTTCACACATGTAAGGCTGCTAGGTCCTCGCCTTGTACCTTCTATAAATCACTATAGATTAAATCTATCCTCTGCTTCAGACCTTACTTTCGGGAGATCAGTACTGCAAGCGGTGGTCCCTCCCTAGGTGGCGGTGTCTCTGAAAGTCTCTCAGTGGGTGCTGTCGTGGCGATTGGAAAATCCCATTACTGGTAAGTGATTTAGTCTTTTCCTGAGTCCATGACAGCAGCGGCACACCCCTATCCTTACAAAAATGTCTCACTCCTTCGGGTTGATGTGGTCTTTCTTCTGGTTCTTTTGTTTATTTTCTGTCATACTAATCCATTGCGGTTCCTCTCAAATGCTCTGAAATCCAACTGATGAGGGAGAGGGACCAACCTTTTTTATGTGTAGGTTTCCTGTCCTGAAGGGGCGGATCCCTCTCTCAGTGGTTGCTGCCATGGACTACGGAAAATCCCATTACCAGTAAGTAATTTAGTCTATTTAAATCATTAAATTCATGTATAACAGAGTTGGCATAATTATACAGGTGATAAATAATGGCTCTGTCAGGACGTGTTTCAGTGATAACGCCTTCTTCAGGTCCTGAGAGCTGAGGAAGGAGTTATCGCTCAAACGCGTAGTCCTGACAGAGCCATTATTTATCACCAGTATAATTACGTCAACTCCATTATACATGATTTAAATAAATTATATTTTTTATTGCCATCTGGGGATACCTTGCTGGACAATATTTAGAATTGTGGTCTACTATTGTGCGCCTTGTTGCAGCTGGTCCAAGCTTGTATCCTGGATTTACGATCAAGCAAGAAATTCATTGGTATCTGTTACATCTCGTGGCTCTCCTGAGGCAAGGACTGAGGCAGTCTCCCATTCCTTGCCTGCCACGAGCACTCCTGCTCAGCAGCGCCGAAGGTCTGCCAGACTGCGCAGTGTGCAGGAGATACCTTCTCAGAGAGGCAGCAGAAGGGTGACACCTAGTGGTTCTCCTGTTACAAGGAGTGAAGCGGTCTCCCATTCCTGGCCTGCCGCAGACCCTCCTGCTCAGCGGCCCCGAAGGTCTGCGAGGCTGCGCAATGTGCAGAGGTTTACTGCTCAGGGAAGCAGTGATATTCCCGTTATCTCTGCACATTGTGAGACCGAGGATCCCGCCTCTATTTCCCAGAGGCAGGAGGGTGAGCATGTGCAATGCGTGGTGGGTCCTGATTCGCTCACTGACGTCACACGGCTTGATGACAAGGCTGGTGACGTGGTGAATCCTGACTGGCCAGGCTGGGACGTCGTGGACCCTGATTGGGTCAAGTCCGTCATCTCCGCCTCGCGTCCGCCCTCGGGTGGAGCTGCACCTCCTTAAAAGCTCCCCCTGCCATCATGGCGGCGCGCGACCGTCCTTCTATGTTTGGATGTCTGGCAGCGTGCTGCCACGCCACTGCTCAGGCATTACAGTCTCTTGTGGGCTTGGCCCTTGCTGCTTAGGCAGTACCTCGTTTGCAGGCCGTGTTCCTGCCTTGCTGCTCCGGCAGTATCCCCTTCAACAGGCCGTGTTCCTGTCCCAGGTGAGCTCCTCAAGTCTCCACCGGACTCACCTGGTTATTGAAAGCACACGTGCGTGGGCACCTCTGTGCTACCCTCGTGCCATATTCTCGTGACTTCCACTGGCACACGTGCGTGGGCACCTCTGTGCTTCCCTGTGCAACAGGTACACCGAGCCGTGAGATCCGTGCCATACAACCCTCACGGGTTAGGGCAGATCGGTGTACATAGATCGTCTGTGACATTCCAGACGATCGCTAGCAGCAACCCGCTCACTCTTCACCCACCATAGCGGCGGTCCCTTACACCGCACAGTGGACCTTGACCGGCGGAAGCTGTCCATTTCCCATCTTGGCACGCTTCCCCGGGTCCCCCTCATAACAGGTATCCCTGCAAAGAGGTGAGCGGTTTCTTCTTTTTTTTCTTTCTTGGTGTTTTTTATTTTTGGTGACACTCTGGTTTAAAGGGTATAAAAATTAAAAGTTTGGAAATTGCAAAGTTTTCAAATTACTGATATTTTCACAAATAAATGCAAAAGATTTTTGCCATCATTTTAAGACTATCCTGAAGTACAATATGTCAAGAAAAAAAAAACTGTCAGAATCATCGGGATTCCTTGAAGCATTCCAAAAAATTGGCCCGGTTACGAAGCCAAAAACAGGCTCCGGCGTGAAAGGGTTAACCCCAACCACTTTGTCATTTGTTTTATTACATAATATCCTAAACATCTACCTAGTCACTAAATTTCATTATTTTTTTTTACTGTTCTTCCTGCGATATTTTGTTGGAGGTGGTTTCCCATTACTAATCTATGGCTTAGTGGCAGCTGTGAGCTGTCATTAACCCTTTATTACCCTGAATGCCACCGCACCAGAGCAAATCAGCAGGGAATCAAAATTAAGGGCAACCGCACTCAGTTTTTTCAAATTATTTTAATAATTAAAAAAAAAAAAGCCGCATGGGGTCCCTTTTATTTTGATACACAGCTAAGATAAGCGCACAGCTGGGGGCTGCAGCCGTATGTGTTATCTGTGCTGGTTATCATAATATGGGGGAACCTATGCCAATTTTTTTTTAAGTTATTTATTTTTACACCACCATAAATACGCAGACAGCGTATGCATTTCCAAGCAATCAGACATTCTGTGACACAGAGTGGGGCGCAGTATGACTGTAACCAATAGCAGAAAACAGGACTACAAGTGCACAGGGAAAGCAGTGAATATGCATGAGGGTAATGTGCAGCCCCGGAAGCATTATTACCACCGAACGGGGTACTCAAGTGTAACGCTCCTGCTTATCTTTTTTTTTTTTTTTAATTATCCTGGTGGCTGCTGGACCCAGATAGTTACCCGGAGTTCCCTGAAAACTCCGGCTCGTGGCCGGTGCAAGGATACTAGGTATCCCTCGTAGATCCGGACTTTTACAGTTTACAGTCAGAGATCATCCATCACCTTTGCCCATTAATAGTCCAGTCTTCAACCAAATTGAAATGCTGTGATGGGACCGTCAGAGACCTGTATATATAAAAATGCACACTTCTCAATTTTCAATATTTTAGAGTCCTCAGTGGTTGTTACCTTTAAATGGTTAACTGAAAAGATGAACCTAAAGGGTTGTCGAGTCTAAACTGATTAGTGTGCAGTCACCCGGTGACTGCAGACTTATGAATCCTCCCAGCGCATGCACTGCGAGGATTCGCCGGTTTCTCAGCCATAACAGCAGTCACGTGACCGTAGTTGTGATATATGCATGTTCTGGGCTAGCGCTCCACTAGTGAGTGTGGCCTCACTCAATAGAAGTGTATGGAGTGGACACGGCTGACAAGTTGGCGTGGCCATATAATGGGCACGGACTTGCTGAATAGCAAAAGCATGCATAGAATTCTTTGGTGCTGGTGCCATGAGTGGGCATGTGACTGGATGTATGTGATTGGCATATTTCTGGTTACAGGCACATTCCCACTAATCATGCACAGCCGCTCTCAATTTACTTCTATTGAGTGAGGCTGCACACATCTAGTTGGCACATGATTGCAAACTTGCGATTATGCACCCGCCTGCACTAGAGAAGCCTAAACGTGCACTGTGAGAGGCATAAGCCCTTTAACTCGCCTTACCTGGGTCCAGCATGGAGTCTCTACTGCTGCTCCCACTTTCTGATATCGGCTACAGTCACATTGACAGTACAACAGCCAACCGTGGTGATAAGCAGACTTATGTCTACACAGGTTGAGCTCACTGGGTGCCGCACTGTAGCCAATAGTGGAAACCAGGATCAATGGCTGCAACACCGTACTAGTTCCAAAAAGTGTTTGTGTTTAACAAAAAAAAAACATCTGAAAGATAAAAAACGTGTGTGGGAAACAGTGACAGGTCCTCTTTAAAGGGGGTTGCTGCTTTTCAGAAAATCCCAAGTAGAATGTGACCAGTTTTTGTTTTTATTTTCTACTCCCGCTGTTACCTAGTGTGCAACTTTTTGTATTACAAGGTACTCTGAATCCCAAATAATCTCTGCAGCAGAGACTCTGCTGTGTATCAGGAGACCACACATTTGTCAGTGGATGCCATTAGATGGAAAAGCAATATAACTAGGCTTCACCCCGCTACCATCTTCCTTCCTTTTTTTTCTTTTTCTGCCTATTGCTTTAAAAACAAGCCAAAAACAGTGGATCAGTATGAACAAAAATACTCTACATTATTCTTTAATATATGTAGTTAAAAAAAATATATTTTTTTCAATATCTGCCTATATAAAAAGTATGAATATTTTTCCATTTTACTTATTTATTAGATATAACACTTATGAGGCAAGAAAGGAAACCCTAGTTTCTGATACCAGTGTGGAGTGTAGTATGTAAAGCAAACTAGTGCCAAAGATGGAGTATAACTTGTATCCCTGGTGTCTATTTGTATAGGAGTCCAGTGGGTGGTCCTATTCATAATAGACTTTGTGTGCAGAGATATGTCATACTCAGTTACAGAACAGGACCACTTATTGGACTCATGCTTACAAACCTCGAGATTTCAGTGAATAAAGTGGAAAAATGTTTACAGAAACTCCACCCACAGCAATGTGCATCAATCTGAACCACCCTCCTGCTCTACATCATCCTGCCTGTAATTCATATACCATTTTCAACATAAGAGATTCACTTTTAGGCCCTGTGCGCACACTGCGGTTTTACCCGCGGTTTTGCTGCGGAAATTTCTTGAGAAATGTTTGAAATCTTTCTGCAGACATTTTCCAGCAAAACCTATGGGGAAAAAAAATAGCTGTGCGCACACTGCGGTTTTTTCTCAAGAAAAATTCTTTGAGCAGAATTTTTTGAGAAAATTTCTTGAGAAAATGTGCATGTCACTTCTTTTCTGCAGGTACCTGCGGTATACCCCCGGTATTTCACTCCATTCACTGTAATGTAATCGCGAAATACCGGGGGTACACCGCAGCTAGCAAATGATGTGCGGTATACCCTCGGTATAGCCGCGGTTTACCTGTGGTAATGCTCATCACTGCCTGCGGTTTTGCAGGAAGTGATGTCATTATGACAGAAGAGGAAGCCGTGCAGAGAGTAAACACACACATCACACTCCCTGGACGCCGCACAGAAGCACTTCCGTGTGACCTCCAGGTGCCCGTGCAGTCTGTGTCCCGCTCCAGCCCCACCGCTGCCAGCACATCAGTGTCAGTGTCTGCCCGCAGTGTCAGCAGCTTGTCATGCTGCAGTGCTGGCAGCCACGGGGATGACGAGCACTGCTGTCAGGTTAGATGTGTTTTTAAGGGGAATGACTTTTAACTGTGTCCTTTTTGACATCCGTCTCTAATTATGTGATACTCTGTGTTGTTAATATCATGTTAATAAAATTTGTATACTTTTTTTGAAATTCTGTGTACTATCTTTAATGCACCATATAATTACGCAGGTCTAAATGTAGGTTATATATATTTTGCTTGGTGGACATGCATATGTAAATATGGATCTCTATTTCCGTTTTTGGATTTATATTCTGTTTTTTGGTTTGGATCTAGGGTCCAATATGGATTACAAGAGTAGAGATGGCTGTTGGATCACACAGTTGAGCGAGGTCTTCGGCGGCAGCTCTGGTCCAGCTCAAGTTTCAACCTCTGTACAGTACCGTGAGTTACAGAATAGATACAAGGATTTAATCCATAAGCGCATGAGAACATGGTGGAACAAGGCCTCTTTGGAGCAATACCTGTCTAGGGGGATTACCCCCAGAGGCTTAAGAGTTCAGGTGTTTCCTTCCTTTGAGGTTGATGATGCCAATTTTAAGAAAAGATGGGAGGAGGCCTGTGGGCTGTGTTCCCGAACAATGTTGGAACTCCTCATCGGATATGATAAAAAGAAAATTGAAACTTTGGAGGCCGAAATTGAGATAGTCCACTCTGAGATCAGATTGAAGATGTCAAAAGATGCTATAGATAATTTTGAAAAGGAAGTGCAGAAGGATTCGCTGGGAAAATGACATCAAACAATTTAAATTAAAGAAATTTCAGCGTGATATTGAGGACCACGAATCAGATAGGGTATATAGGTGGCACCAACCCAAAAGATTCAGATCAAGATCTAGGTCCAGATCTACCTATAGAAATTCTTCATTATCATCAGATGACAGCTCGAGGACCCCTTTCTCTGGTTCCTTAGTACATCAAAATGGCCCTGAAAGATCTACTGCAGGCGGAGTAACAACTCGCAATAGTATCAAAAAGAAGGCTAACCAGTCTGAGAGTGGAGGCAAAGACCGCGGTACTAAGGATAGTCTGCAGGTGATTAACTTATCGGATCGCTTACTCACACAAGATCAGATTGATGTGTTGCAGATGGGCCTGTCATTCTCGCCTGTTGCAAGATTTGACAGGTTTACTGCCATTAAGGATATCCAGCTATTTGGCCGAAAGCTCCTCTTTAAGAAATATTTCTCTAGGAGGAACGATGTCGACTGGGCCACTTTATCCACACAGGATAGAGAAGTTGTGGAACTTCTGGAATCCTTACTGGCAGAACAAGAGGAAACATCTGCATCAAAATTTCCACAGTTCATCAAGAAGAAGTCTTCTGCCTTTCCCCCATTGTCAGCCTGTCCCACTATAGACCTATTTGTTAAATTAGTCGTTCAAGATCTTCGCAAACTCCCTGAGATAAGATCTCATGATAACTTGAGCCAGGGGCAAAGGAAAGCGATTGACGAGTTATCTAAAATGCAGGACATAGTGGTGAAACAGGCTGACAAGGGGGGAAACGTAGTCATTTGGCCAACTACTAAGTATGAAGCCGAGGCTTTCAGACAGTTAAACAATCGTGACTGTTATCGGAGGTTGGATAGTAATCCATCTGCAGCCTTTAGGTCTGAGCTTGTTAATATACTTAAAAAAGCCTGTAATGATAACATCATTCCCGTGGGTGTCCTGGAGGGTCTTGTGAACCAATTCCCTATTGTACCAACTATATATTTCTTACCTAAAGTTCACAAGAGCCTCCAGGACCCCCCGGGTAGACCGATAGTCTCGGGCATTAATAGCCTGTGCGAACCCGCCTGCAGATTTTTGGATTATTATTTACAACCTTTGATGTTTGACTTACCCTCCTATATTCGGGACTCAGCTGACCTGCTGGTGCGGATACAGGACTTGTATCTGGGGGATGACGTTATAATGATGACTGCGGATGTAGAATCATTGTACACGTCTATTGCACACTCTGATGGGTTAAGGGCTGTAGAGTTTTATTTAAGCACTACCTCTCTTGATAGTAATCTTGTTTCCCTCCTGCTCACCCTGCTGAAGTTTATCCTCACCCACAACTTTTTCCTGTTCAAGGGGCGCTACTATCTCCAGGAGAGGGGCACGGCTATGGGGGCGTCTTGTGCGCCCTCGTATGCGTGCCTTTTCCTGGGGTATTGGGAGCGCTCCATTCAATATCCTGACAGTGATGGTGGTTCAGTTTTGTTGTGGGTGAGGTATATAGATGATGTGTTCATGGTTTGGCAGGGTGGACAGGAGGAATTGGAGAGGTTTATGTGCTCTCTGAATGACAATGATTCTAACATTAAATTAACTTATTGTTGCAGCCCTAACTCAATTGAGTTTCTGGACATCAGAATAATGAGGGGAGTGGACGGCTCTGTTGTGACGGACATCTTTAGAAAAGGAACAGCAGTTAACTCCCTCCTTAGTGCAAAATCTTCTCATCCCCCACAGGTCATCAATTCCATACCGACAGGTCAGTTTTTGAGGGCCCGTAGGGTTTGTTCGGACAATGTTTTGTTTGAGGGTCAGGCGGCGGACCTTAGGAGGCGGTTTAAGTCCCGCCACTATAGTGATAGATCGATTGAATCTGGCTATGAGAGGGCGAGACTTACCCCGAGAGAGAATCTCCTTAAACCTAGTACAAAAAGATCAGATCAAAAAGTCAGATTCATTACGGCCTATCACTCTCAGTGGAGGGAAATGAAGGAAGTTATAGCACGCTATTGGCCTATTCTTATGTCTGATGGTGATTTAGCAAAAGCTATTTCAGCTTGGCCTTCAGTTACGCCACGTAGGTCCAAAACAATAAAGGACATAATTGTAAAGAGTCATTATGTCCCACCCCCTTCTACATTTCTGGGTTTGACAAGGGGACCCAAATGGGGCTCTTTTTCTTGTGGAGACTGTGGGGCTTGTCCTCAAATGGAAAGGTCCTCATCTTTCCATGACGCATCTAACACCAAGTCCTACAAGATTGTACATACTATCAACTGCAGGACAACTTTTGTTGTTTACTGGGCTAAGTGCCCCTGCGGATTAATTTATGTAGGGTTGACTTCCCGGGAATTTAGAGTCAGGGTCCTCGAGCACATTAGGGATATCAAAAAAGCTGCAAAAGTCAAAACAGCGGAAGAAATTGATGCCCTTAATAATATACCCAGGCACTTCCGGGATATGCATAGCTGTAATTGGCGTCTCCTTAAATTCAGAGGGATAGATAGGGTGTATTTCGGTACGAGGGGTGGTGATCACAGAAAGGTATTGGCCCAGAAGGAGGTGAAGTGGATTACCACACTGGAGACCGTCAAGCCCCAGGGTTTAAATGATTTGGTGTCCTTTAAGCCCTTTCTGTGACCATATGTCCTTTCTGTGACCATCCTCCCTGTGGATATGGTTACCCTGAACTCTTGTTTCAAACCCTGTTCTCATGCGTTTTCTGGTATATACTGATTATCCTTGTTTAATCATGTTCTGTGTGGTACTTGCTGTTTGGGCTTGACTTTGAGCTGCCTCCTTGGGCTTATTGCTCTCTGTCTGATTTTTATGGTCATTTTTTTAAATCTCTTTTCTTTGATTCCTATATACAGGGCTTGGGGAGAGCGAATTTTTTGGAGGCCAGTTATGTGTGGACTCTCTGCACATATGATGGAATTGCGGTTTAGGATTTATGTGCATGAATCTGCATATCAAGGATCTGTACGACATAATATGATGGAACAACATTCCAGGATTTATGTACATTAATATATATACTAAATATTGGAGCAATGTAATCTTATTCCAACTTGTATGACATGCATGGTGTCCTGCTTTGGTTGTGGACATGCGACGCACGGGATAACCTTGTAATGAATAAATTCTTTTGTTATGGACGGTTTAATAATGCATGTTGGTATCCCTGTGTGCCGCGTTTTCCGCAAACCTTTGATCAGGACACTATGCATTTCTTTGTCAACTATATGTGATATTGTGAATTTGCATTATGATTACTGCTCAAAAAAACAATATTCCAGTAATATGTGTATGATTTCTTATGATATGTGCTGGCTGCCAGGAGTTTTGCCCTCAACCAAGATGGCGCTGGACTCACTGATGCCCGTGCGCGCGATGTGTGTCGGTGTCCGTCCCTCCCCTGCAGCCGGCGTCCAATGAGTGAAGCGATTGGCGCACATGCGCAATACGACTTCCGGGACGCCGGCTGGAGTGGGCGGCATGGCCGCCGCCGCGCGCCGCCGATGGGCCTCAGGTGAGTCCTGAGCAATAAAAAGATGACCACCTCCCTGTCACAGCACCTCCTGACGAAGCGAGTGTGAAACGCGCGTAGAGGTGCTGGGCAGTGTGGTCTTACAGGTAGTGGTCCCTTGATTATTCCTAATCTGCTTCCAGCAGATTCCCAAGCCTCTCTTTTGGTCAAAACCCCGTGCCTACCCCTCCCCCCTTCTCTTTGGGGTGGTAGGTTGGTATGGTATGTACTTGGGGTACTAAACATGCTCTGACCTGAAGTTTGGTAAAACATCATATGGGTACTAATTAATAACTCAACTGCAGTAATGCATGTCTTGACCTTTCTAATTTATGATGGTTATTTATATGTATGGGATGCTTGCATCTGCATGTTGTATTAACCCTGCGTATCAGCTTTTCTGATTACATTTGCTGGAATGTCAGTATTAGTACTTCTGATGTATTAGGGGTATAAGCATACACCTTTTTAAGACTGCTGAAGCACATTAGATTGGTGTTTGTGTGCAAATTAGCTCTGATGCACTTTAGGGTGTATGCGTATACCCAAATTTTCTTTGACCACTGCAACTATACCAACTTTATATACCACACTGTCCCAGGATTGTTTTTCTGTGTTTTTAAGGGGAATGACTTTTAACTGTGTCCTTTTTGACATCCGTCTCTAATTATGTGATACTCTGTGTTGTTAATATCATGTTAATAAAATTTGTATACTTTTTTTGAAATTCTGTGTACTATCTTTAATGCACCATATAATTACGCAGGTCTAAATGTAGGTTATATATATTTTGCTTGGTGGACATGCATATGTAAATATGGATCTCTATTTCCGTTTTTGGATTTATAGATGAGATCATTACCTGCTGTGACGATCTCCTGTCTCCTAACGTCAGCGTTGTCACAGCCGTCTATGCCCGTCTCGCGGGCTGCCCGAGACTGTCACTAGCGGTGACGTCACGAACTCTCGCGATACTGCTGAGAATGCGGCGGGCATAGAAGTCAGTGACAGCGCTGACGTCAGCAGAGCAGGAGATCATCACAGCAGGTAATGATCTCATCTAACCTCCTGAAGCAGCGCTACTCATCCCCTGCAATGACCTGGGCTGATCTATTGATGTTCGCTCAGGTCACTGCATTGCTCTCCCAGCCAATGGGGAACATTCTGTTCTTCATTGACTGGGACATTGACTATGGTATGGATCGTCGTGGGACCCCCTTATTAGATTACGCCAGACCTGGAATTGATTGTTCTTTTCAATAAATTGGTGAAAGAGGGAATATTTTGGGAAGTGTTTTTTCAAATAAAACTTTTTTTGTTGTCTATTTTATTTCTTACTGACTGGGTTGGTGATGTCGGGTATCTGATAGATGCTTGACATCACTAACCCCAGGGCTTGATGCCAGGTGACATTAAACATCTGGCATCAACCCCATATATTACCCCGTTTGCCACCGCACCAGGGCAACGGGATGAGTTGGGGGGAAGGGCCAGGATTGGCACGTCTAATGGATGTGCCACTTCTGGGGCGGATGCGGCCTGCTATTTTTAGGCTGGGGAGTATCCAATAACAGTGGACCTCCCTAGTCTGAGAATACCAGACCACAGCTGTCCGCTTTACCTTGGCTGGTGATCCAATTTGCGGGGGAACCCCACGTTTTTTGTTTTAAACTATTTATTTAATGTAAAATAATAGCGTGGGGTGCCCTCTGTTTTGGATTACCAGCCAAGGTGAAGCTACCAGCTGTGGTTTGCAGGCTACAGCCGTCTGCTTTACCCTAGCTGGCTACAAAAGTTGGGGGACCCCACATCATTTTTTTTTTTAATTACTTATTTATTTTTTGGCTAAATACAAGGCTAGGCACCCTTTAGTGCCACATGAAAGTGACTAAAGGGTGCCAGCTTAGAATTTGCAGGGAGGTGGGACATTATATATGTCCTTAGTTTCTCAAGAAATTTTCATGAGAAAAATCACTTTTCTAGTGCGCACATAGCCTTAAGCCTTAATTTTTTAACATTTACTTATTGAGGGCTGGGGAAGGAACACACGAGTCTTATCATGCAGCATAATTTTCCCCTCATAGGTTTATTTGGAATTAATAGGATTCATCAATTTCATGCTCAAACATGCTTCTGGGCACCGGTTCTTCTGGAATGCTCGTGTTGGGCTCTTCTGTAATGCTTAAACTCTGCTCTCTGCTCATACTGGAACTTGTATCCTCAGTATCATTGGGACTTGGATCTTCAGGCATAATAGGGCTAAGTTCCTGTATAAGGCTTGAGCTTGGTTCTTCTGCAAGATTAGAATTAGATTCCTCTGTAACACTAGGTTCTTCTGCAAGACTAGAATAAGATTCCTCCGTAACACTATGTTTTTCTGCAAGATTAGCAGATTCCTCTCTTACACTAGAGTTATGCTCCTCTACGCCACTGGGGCCGATTCCTGAATGGATAAAATAGATTTCTTCTGTGTAGCTGGCACTTAGTTCTAGGGTTTCAGAGGAACCAGATTCCTGCAATTCAAGTGACTGTACACGACCACTATCTTCAGCATTGGGTAACGTACCCTCATTCTGCTCATTGTCCTCATTTTTGGGTATATTTGTACAGGTTGGCTCTTCAGTTTGTGGTGTGCTGTGTGGTTGTTGAATTACATCTTCTTCTTGACATTCTGGAAAAATTGGAGACAGAACATTGCTCTCATTTGCGCTTTTTATCTCTTTATGTTCAGAAACGTTCATTTCCTGCCCAGTCTTAAAGATAGTGTTCATTGTTAAGGGAATTGACATGGAACTGCGGAGAAAGACAAGATATAAATTGGAAGTCAATGATGAATTTATAAGTTTTCTTTTAATCATTTGTACAGAATTTAATTTCAATATTGTATATCCATTGATATTGCAAATCAGGGACAAACTTGTCATAATGTTATGGCATATCCTAACCATATCCCACAATGTGTAACCACAGCATTGCCTGTAACAGGCTTTGAAGCATTTATTACTCTTCGGAAGAGGACAGATCAGAAGAGCATGGACAGTGGTGACACAACCATTTTCCTCAGTGCTATAGATTTAAAATGTCTTGATATTGATTACGATGGGACTTGTTCTTGAAAATTATAGAATGATCAATAACATTCCTTTCCCAAGAAGCTGCAAAAAGCCTAGTGCATGCCCTTATCTCTTGCCTGGATTATTGCAACCTCCTGCTCTGTGGCCTCCCTTCTAACAGTCTCGCACCCCTACAATCTATTCTAAACTATGCTGCCTGGCTAATCCACCTGTCCCCCAGATACTCCCCGACCTCTCCTCAATCCCTTCACTGGCTTCCCTGATGTGAATAAATTTGAATTAAATTCCAGTTTGGGGCTCCCTCTTGTGGTCAGTGCTGGTAGTGCAGTAGACTTGGTGAATGGGAAACAGACAGCTGAGGAGGATTGGCAAGCAGGCCATTCGGATTGGGCTTATATAACAGTAGTTTCTTCCTGTTCTTTGCCGGTGCTCAGTGTATCTCCTGTGTGTTAAGGACATTCTGAAATCGGCCCTTTTCTCTGTGTCTACCAGAACTCCTCTCAGATAAGTTGGTCTTTGTACCTCTGCTTATGGTTTTCACTTTCTTGTTATTTTGCCTGTGTGGAGTTCTTGGTGGAGTTGGATCATTCCCTGCTGGGAGTATCTGTCTACTATGCTCCATGTTCTGCTATATATGGTGTTTTGTCATGTTTGGTACTAAATTCAGTCCCTCCTCTATATCAGTGTTTTTCTTCGATTCCAGTAAGACCAGAGTACTGATATAGTGGGGAAGAGTCTGTGTAGGCTCAGTATTTTTCCATATCAGGCATGCTGGTATTTACTAGGGTTTTTACGGCTGCAGTCAGTGCTCTTTCCTATCCTTTCCTATGCAGATAGTTTGGGCCTCATATTTGCTGAATCTGTTCTCTAGCTACGTATTGTGTTTTCCTATATCACCGTAGTCTTTACATGTGGGGCACTATCTATCTTTAGGGACTGCTCCGAGGCAGATTAGCTTTTCTAACATTTCTCTCTGTAAGAATATTTAGTTCTCCGGCTGTGTCGAGACGACCAGGCCATCGTAGGCACACCATACGGCAACTTCTAGTTGTGTGTCAGTATTAGGTCTGTAGGCCATTAATGTTCCAGCCACTCGTTATTTTTTGGGTTTCCGAGTTTTTGTCCTTTTTATGATCCTCCTCGGTTACTGAATCATAATACTTCCCATTGCCAAAATGATTCCAGTTCAAAACACTAACCATGACATACAAAGCCATCCACAACCTGTCTCCTCCCTACATCTGTGACCTAGTCTCCCGGTACTTACCTTCCCTACTCCCCTCTCATCTCCTCTTCCCACCATCGCATTTAAGATTTCCCCCATGCCTTCCCATACTTTGGAATGCTCTGCCACAGCATATCAGAGTCTCGCCTACCTTGATAAGCTTCAAAAGGAACCTGAAGACCCACCTCTTCCAACAAGCCTACAACATGCCGTAACCCACAGTCTGATATAGCGCCGCACAACCAGTTCTACCCTCACCTACTGTATCCTCACCCATCCTTTGTAGACTGTGCGCCCTCGCGGACAGGGTCCTCTCTCCTTCTGTACCGGTCTGTGCCTTGTATGGTTTATGATTACTGTACTTGTCCCTATTATGTATATCCCTTTCACATGTAAAGCGCCATGGAATAGATGGCGCTATAATAATAAATAATAATGACAAAATAGTCTATAGTTACCTTTTCAGGACTTTCACTATGAACTCAGTGTTCCAGGGTGAAGGTGGGTCTGATAGGCCAGTGTAGACACTAGACACCAATCTCCTGCAGCTCAAGACGTCAACAACAACTACAGAAACATGAGAAATATTACTTCTCACAAGTCAAAATGGATGTAAGAGATTTTCAGTAAAGATTAAGTACAATGATCTGCTTAGTGTCTTTTTTTTGCATTTCTCAATTTTAAACCTAAATGTAAGATGTTATATGTATACTTAAAGCCGAACTGTCGTTTTAATTTTTATTTTATAAATCAATAGTACACATGAAAATAAGCAACTTTTAATAGATCTTAGACAAATCTGCTTCTTTCTCTGCCAGAATTGATCAGTAATTATCAAATTCTCAATTTTGAGGTAAAATCTGTATTCAGAACAATAAGAAGAAAATAGTAAATAGTACAAGAAGAAAATAGTAAATTTGTCTGATAAGAAATATTACAAAGTTACTTATATTCTGGTGTACTATTCCTTTATGGAGATAAAAATTAAGACACTTATGCTTTAAAGAAGACCTGTCACTAGATCAAAAGGGACCAGGTTTTTGCTCTATGTACATTGTTACATAGGTTGAAAAAAGACCTTGGTCCATCTACTTCAACCTTTTGCCAGCAATTATTATATTTTGTCAATTAATTTATAACCAACAATGTTGTCTACTGAGGAAATCATCCAGGCCTTTTTTAAAAGCTCTTATAGTATCTGCCATTACTACCTCTTGTGGTAGGGCATTCCACAGTGACTGCTCTTACTGTAAATAACCCTTTCCTATTTAGCTGCCGGAATCTCTTTTCTTCCACTCGCCGTGCGTGCCCCCTGGTCCTTAGTATTGTCTTTTCAATGAATAAGTCATGTGCCAGTCCTTTATATTGACCACACATGCATTTGTACATATAAAGGACATCTCCTCTGAGACGTCTTTTTTCTAAGCTAAACAAATCCAACTTTTCCAACTTCACATCATATGGGAGGCCTTCCATTCCTTGTAGTAGTCTAGTTAACCGCCTTTGGACTATCTTCTTAATATCCTTTTTAAAATATGGAGTCCAAAGTTGAATCCCATATTCCAGATGTGGTCTTACAAGTGATTTATAGAGGGGTAACAATACGATGGGCGTAACTAATAAGCTGTAAACCAGACACTGTGCACCTACATGTGTGAACAGTGTCTTACACAAGTCATTTGTGTACAATTTTATCACCAAGCAATCACCACCTCCATACATTGGTAGTGTGTGAGTGGTTGCTCCATTAGTGTTTTGCACCGGTCATGCCTCCATCTTTATTGGGGGACTTTGCTGCATCCTGTCAGTGCATTAGATTCTTTGGCCTGGGCAGGTTAAAATGGCTGCCCTCTTGTTGCTGTAAATAGTTTGGTGTCGTCAGCAAAGACTGACACTTTATTAATGACCTTGTGGATGGAATTTAGAGTAAAGATATTAAAAAGAATTTGTCCTAGCACAGATCAATGCGGCACCCCACTGCTGACTATAGCCCAATTGGAGAAAGTACCATATATGATGACTCTTTGTTCCCTATCTTTTAGCCAATTCCTTAGGGTACCGTCTCACTAAACGACGTACCAGCGATTCCGACCACGATACGTCCTGGTCAGGATCGCTGGTGCGTCGCAACATGGTCGCTGGTGAGCTGTCAATCAGGCAGATCTCATCAGCGACCAGCCACCATCGACTCTTAACGATGTTGCGCTTGGTAACCAGGGTAAATATCTGGTAACTAAGGAAAGCGTTTTGCTTGGTTACCAGATATTTACCCTGGTTACCAGCGTACACTGCTTACAGGCTTCCAGCGCTTGCTCCCTGTATACGTAGCTAGGGTACACATCGGGTTACTAAGCAAAGCGCTTTGCTTGGTTACCCGATATTTACCCTGGCTACGTGTGCAGGGAGCCATCGCTAAGTGGTGTACGCTGGTAACCAGGGTAAATATCGGGTAACCAAGCAAAGCGCTTTGCTTAGTTACCAGATATTTACCCTGGTTACCAGCGTACGCTGCTTACAGAGTCGGTGCTCGTTGGTCTCCCGCCGTCAAACACGCCGATGTGTGCTGCACATCGGGAGACCAACAAGCAAAAAATGAACCAGAACAGTGTGTAACGATCAGCGATTTCACAGCAGGGGCCAGGTCGCTGCTTAGTGTCAAACACAGCGAGATCGCTGTTGAGGTCACTGGTACGTCACAAAACCTGTGACTCAGCAGCGATCTCGCTATGTGAGAAGTACCCCTTACTCATCTGCTTATAGTTTCCCCTAAACCTATTCTGTTTGTTTTGTTTGTTTTCTTAATTCATCATTATAATTACAGAGATGTACGCTGTAGATGTATGAACTAATTATTATTATTTATTTATTTTTTTAAGTACCTGATCAGTAACGAGGTAATGCCCCCCTCTTGAAATGGTTAACAAATGAACACACAAACACATCTCGGCTATCTTGTCTCAGCATCCATCTTCCTTAATAGGGAATCACCACTTTTAAAAAAGGGTCATCAGTGCTTTTTATTTATTTATTTTTACTATTCTTTGTGTATGTGTACGTAGAATGCTGAATCCTGTCAGCTTTTAATATAATCACTGTCAGCATTCTGCTCTATTGCCTAGATACTAGACTAAATAGTGACGCTGGTCACATGCAATTTAGGAGAATCTGGTTATATCCCGAGGGAAACCTTTTCCCCTTGCGGACACTGAAAAAACAATCTGGCTGCCAGTGAGGGGACGTAGAGCTACAATGCTGCTCTGGGAAATATTCAAATTGTCTCTTCAGGGAGGAAGGAGACAAACTCCAGTGCCACCTATTGGAAGTAGCAATCCTAAAAGTCAAAAGTGACCCTATAACGAGCCTTGTCATATGACTTAGGATTTATGCCAGTGGAGCATTGCAGCTATAGATAGGCAGATGGATGGATTTCCGAAAAGTTCAGTTTAAACAGTTATTGTACTTTGCCTATTTATCACAATTTGTAAATCAATATTTAAAAATGTTGCCTTCTTACCCTGCCCCCACAAAAAAAAAAAATCATTCCAGTGTCTCACCCACTAGAACCATGTAGCACGGGTATTTTTGCCGTCTTTTCTCACCTCCATTATAAGAGCATCACTAAGCAAGTAGTAAGTTATAAGAAAAATAAAATTCATACAAAAAACCCCAAACATTAAATGATACATACCACAGCAGAGACTGGCTCCGTTAGGATGTTGAAAGGAAATGGTGATTTTTAAATCTTTTTCCAAGGAGACCTCAAAGTGTAGCATATTTGTATGATCTAAAAGAATGAAACGTGACAAGGTTAAGAATAAACCTAAATGCAAGCAAAAATGGACTACCCTGTAGTGAACTAAGGCCTTGTCTTTACCTTGTCTTTTACCCTCTTCTCCCAGCCAAAAGTTCTTTACCAGCAGTACTGCCTCCAAATTCCCAAACAGCCATTTCTACCAACTCCCAGTCTTGCAGCATTAGGAGTAATCTATAAGTTCATACAGTTTTAGACCCGCAACACACATCCGTTTAATTTGTACGTGTGCGGTACGTATTTGCACGTACCGGAGACATGTACACACGGAGACCCATGTTATTCAATGGTAGATGGCGCACACACACGTAAAAATCACACGGAACGTGTGTCCGTGTGGTAAGTACGTGTGTGTGCTTTTCTACACGGACAACATGTCCGTTTTTGGCCGGCAGCACGCAGGCACGGACCCGCTTTAATCTATGGGTCCGTGCCTGTACGTACCGCACACGGAGTATGTCCGTGTTCCGCACGTTTCGTGCGTGTGCGTTTTTACACTAGCGATCTTTTTTTTTTTTAAATTAAATTCAGTATACTTACCTTTTTTTCTGCTGTTCTCAGTCATACTTACATTGGCGCTCGTTTTTTTTCTTCCCCCGGCTCATACCGCTCCCCGATCACCAGCGCGGCGAGGAACAGCTGTGCAGAGAATACGCGGCAACAATTACTTTGAACATGCCGGCCGCTCATTAATCAATCTCGTATTCCCTGCTTTCCCCACCCACAGACACCTATGATTGGTTGCAGTCAGACACGCCCCCCACGCTGAGTGACAGCTGTCTCACTGCACCCAATCACAGCAGCCGGTGGGCGTGTCTATACTGTGCAGGAAAATAAATAAATAATTTAAAAAAACAGCGTGCGGTCCCCCCCAATTTTAATACCAGCCAGATAAAGCCATACGGCTGAAGGCTGGTATTCTCAGGATGGGGTGCCCCACGTTATGGGGAGCCCCCCAGCCTAACAATATCAGTCAGCAGCCGCCCAGAATTGCCGCATACATTATATGCGACAGTTCTGGGACTGTACCCGGCTCTTCCCGATTTACCCTGGTGCGTTGGCAAATCGGGGTAATAAGGAGTTATTGGCAGCCCATAGCTGCCAATAAGTCCTAGATTAATCATGTCAGGCGTCTCCCCGAGATACCTTCCATGATTAATCTGTAAATTACAGTAAACACACACACCCGAACAATCCTTTATTAGAAAAAAAAACACTAACAAATTGCCTTGTTCACCAATTTTATAAGCCCGAAAAAGCCCTCCATGTCCTGCGTAATCCAGGATGGTCCAGTGTCACTTCCAGCTGTGCTGCATGAAGGTGACCGGAGCTGCAGAAGACACCGCCGCTCCTGTCACCTCCACACAGCTAATAAAGGGAATAGCGCGATCAGTTGAGCTGTCACTGAGGTTACTCGCGGCCAACGCTGAATACAGCTGATCGCGCTATTCCCTTCATTAGCTGCGTGGAGGTGACAGGAGCGGCGGTGTCTTCTGAAGCTCCGGTCACCTTCATGCAGCAAAGCTGGAAGCGACGTTGGACCATCCTGGATGACACCGGTTATGGAGGGGTTTTTCGGGCTTATAAAATTGGTGAACAAGGCAATTTGTTAGTGTTTTTTTTCTAATAAAGGATTGTTCGGGTGTGTGTGTTTATTTACTGTAATTTACAGATTAATCATGGAAGGTATCTCGGGGAGATGCCTGACATGATTAATCTAGGACTTATTGGCAGCTATGGGCTGCCATTAACTCCTTATTACCCCGATTTGCCAACGCACCAGGGCAAATCGGGAAGAGCCGGGTACAGTCCCAGAACTGTCGCATATAATGTATGCGGCAATTCTGGGCAGCTGCTGACTGATATTGTTAGGCTGGGGGGCTCCCCATAACGTGGGGCTCCCCATCCTGAGAATACCAGCCTTCAGCCGTATGGCTTTATCCGGCTGGTATTAAAATTGGGGGGACCGCACGCCGTTTTTTTTTAATTATTTATTTATTTATTTTACTGCACAGTATAGACACGCCCACCGGCTGCTGTGATTGGGTGCAGTGAGACAGCTGTCACTCAGCATGGGGGGCGTGTCTGACTGCAACCAATCATAGGCGCCGGTGGGCGGGGAAAGCAGGGAATAAGAGAGATTAATGAGTGGCCTGCATATTCAAAGTAATTGTTGCCGCGTATTCTCTGCACAGCTGTTCCTCACCGTGCTGGTGATCGGGGAGCGGTAAGTATGAGAGAGGGCTGCTCACTTCAGTCACTCGGGGGATTAGCGGTCACTGGTGAATCCTTCACAGGTGACCGCTAATCAGTACGCGGCACACAGACAGAGCCGCGGCATGACAATGCAGTCGGGTGAAGTTCACCCGAGTTCATTCTCATCGCGCAACTCTGTCTGCTGTCAGCCGACATGTATCAACGACATTGTGCAACACACAAACGGACATTCCACGTACACATACATGGGCATTTTACACGTACACACGGCTCGCATACGCCATCACACAGATGCCATACGTACCGGAGAAACGCCGCAAAAAAACGGAACACGGACCCGAAAAACGGACAGTGTCACACGGACGTTTTTTATGCGGAAGTGTGTTTTAGGCCTTAAACACGTGCAACACTTCAATTTCTCCCTGCAGCAGTGCTTCTAGTTAAAGTCATCTTCTTCCCACCACTGCTCGTTTCCAGTCATGGCTGTTGCATTGGGACTCTTAATCAGCTCTCACTACACAGTCATGCTGTGATCAGTCCTCCTGCTCCTTGACAGACCTCCTCCTTAGAAACGTGCGCTAAGCAGATTGTCAGTCAAGGAGAGGAGATTCCAGCATACTGACTGCAGCACATGTTTAAAACCATACTTACCTGTAGATTAGTACTATAGCTGCAGATAACTACTAGTTTTTTGGGGCTGACAAGTTTCCTTTATGCCGATAAAAACCACAGACATCAGTTTGAACTAATCCTAAAGGTCACAGAAGATCAATACAATATCCTCTAATAAGTGCAAGTGTCATCAGCCCCAGTGAACAGTTTATTAAAAGGAAAAAAAAAATTATAAACCAGAGTATATTTAAGCAAATGTTCTATGTAATACACTGGCTAATTGGTAAAACTCTCCCCATATTCCCACTGCCAGAGCTGTGCTGGGAAAATCTTTAAAGTGTACTTTGTCTGAAACACCAAAATCAGTGAAAAATATAGGTTTCTGTAAAAATGTAGCCAGGCCCAATTCCTGCTGCCCATAAATTGAGCGGCGTGGATCAGGTGACAAGTTCCCTTTAATAAAAGTATGGATTTACTGGTGTTCGTATGACCAACACACTGATGTAGTCAGAGTCTGGGGGGTAGGTAGCTGACATATTCCCTTTGAACACCACTTTCTTGATAGCGTAATAACTGGTAACCTCACGGTTGACGAAAAGTGATTCACTTCTGCCACATGGAACAGGAAGAAAAGAGACCGACAGGGAATTATCAAAGTGGGATCATTTGTGCTGCCCCCGTGTCAGCAGCTGAGCTGCTCGGATCTGGGTTCTCAGTAGCTCCAGGGTCTCCAGACCCGGGGGTCGTGCGGCCACTCAAATGAACGGGGGTATTTACAAGGGATTTTATAGAGTTTGTGACGCCACCCATGGTGTGTGGTAATTAGGAGTACCACCGCTACAGTTGGAAGTACCCGGGGATAATGGAGTGGGGCAGCCAGGTGTTGTGACCCTCCAAGGGTAGGGGGGATACCCCAGGACTAGGTGATTGAAGGGGAGTGCCGTTGGATGCAAAGGGGTTACTGTGGTACACACTCAGTCCATTAAGCTGACACCGACAACTGGTCAAACAAGTCTCTGGACACCACCACTGCTGCTGAGGGGAGCTTCGTTCGGGTCCAGTCCCCAATGGTGCTGCCTGGTGATCCATGACCTGCCTCCTGGCACCAAGTTTAATTCTTTGGTGGTCCCGGTAATGTGAAACTTGCCGGGTCCCGCTCGCAACTATGGCTAAGTGTGGGAGCTTGTTCTCAGGGCTCACGCTCGGGATTTTCTGGACCGTTTTGAATTGGAAAGTCCTATCCGCCTCGTTGCGCTAATGCCCCAATTTTGGAGCGAGTGGGAACGGATCTTGAAGGCACAGTTCTCCTCGGGTAAATTATCAGGTTGCCTGAAGCTACTCCCTGACCTAGGGTCCACGTACCCAGTTGTGCCTTGGTCCCAGCCCCCCGGTGATGGTGCAAGGCCACCGGCTGTCCTCCTCGACAGATCCGTGCCCCTTGCCACGATCCCCTGCGACCGGGGGCCAGTTCCTCTAGGCCCAGGCCACAGTCTGCCACCTAGATTACTTCCCAGGAGCCCCCTCCCTCCCTCCTCTCACTTTCACTTCTCAGACTTGACTCACTCCTGACCTCTCCTCCCCAACCCACCAGGTGGGCGACTCTATGCCACTCAAGCCGTCCACTGGTGTGTTTGGTGGGTGTGGTGCAGGGTGTATCTAGGATTTGATTAGCTGATGTAGGCAACACCATTATAGTTATGGACCCTAAACCAAGAAGGAGGTGGATACTGCATGGGAGGGCAGATTGTGCAATACCCTGTGACGACCTGATAGTCCAGGGGCGTCACACATCAGTATAAGGATAACTTTGTGTTAACTTGGTTAACCCATTATGCACAAAAAAAGGCAACAGAAAATAAATCTATATTTACCAGTAGGGTTTATTGTGCCAGATATACAGCTGTTAAGCAGGGTATTGTAGGCGGCCTGGTGTCGTAAAACCTCCAGAATTGATGGGACATGGTTTGGATGGATAAAAGGTATTTTTTTCACTAATGCACCAATCACACCATTTTCTTTATCCAGTCTGCTGTTCAACACAAAACACTGATCCTCACCGCCTGAAAGAGACTAAGTAGAAGCATCTCATCAAGCACTACAAGCATTCCGTGTGTAGGATTCTGTTATGTGCTTCTCGTACGAGTGATATGCGTGGTTTTCACAGATAGCACTCACACTAACGATATTCTGAAATGGGGCTGTAAAATGTCCAATTCTTTTCTTTGGACCAAGTGATCCACAGAAAAAAAAATAAATAAAAAAATAAAATATTTAATGAAAGGACATACAAGAAACCGTGCCATCTGTGCAAGAAAGTCTCCTGGCACAAGCCCCCAGCTGGTGCATACTCCAACAAAGGACAGTGTGAAAACCTACCACGGCAAACTGGACTTCTTTATCAGCGAGATCCTCCATGCACTTATGCTTCGCTCCAATAACCAACTTATGAAGTAGACTTTGTTTTGTGGAAATGACAGGAAGGCCTTTAAAATAAGAGGTCCATATTGTAAATACTGGTAGAGTATAGCATATAAAAGTAATCCTACCATCTATTAAATCTCACATATAAAAATTTATTTTTTTCTTTTGTAATTTAAGTCTCAAATCCTATTCTGCTGATTGCTCTATGGTGTGATATTAGGGAGGTGTTAGCAAGAAGTGGTTAAATGGTTAAAGGGAATGTGTCACCAGGTTTTTGCTCCTTCATCTGAGAGCAGCATAATCTAGAGACAGAGATCCTGATTCCAGCAATCACAAAAAGAGGGAAGAAAGAGGAACCGCTCACCGTTCAGAAGGTATGCCGGTATGGACCTTTGTAGTAAAGTCCTCAAGATCCAAGCACGATATGAGGTAGCCAACCGCACAGTACGTAGAACCACAGAAGAAGAAAAATATCTGCTAGGAATCCATGGGAAATATATAAAAATTAACTTTTAATATTCCATTAAAACTCCATTACACTGGCATCTTCCATACTGCCATATTCAGTGGTTATATGGGAGGACAACGCATTTTGGCAACACCACCTTCCTCCAGTCGTCGCCGAAACGCGTTCTCACATATAACCACTGAATGTGGCAGTATGGAAGATGCCAGTGTAACGGAGTTTTAATGGAACAATAAAAGTTAATTTTTATATATTTCCCATGGATTTTTAACAGATATTTTTGTTCTGTGATTCCAGCGATGTGTCACTTATTGAGCTGTTTGCTGTCCTTTTTATAAAATCAATGTTTTCTCTGCTGCAGATCTAGCAGTTATACAGTGCTCATGAATATTCTGGACTACCTGACTGTTGTCCAAGTAGTCCTTTAATGACAAAATCACTGATTAATCAGCAGTAGATTATTAAAACTACACTAAGCAGCTCAGTAAGTGACACATTGCTGGAATCAGGGTTTCTGCCCCTACGTTATGCAGCTCTCTGATTAGGTGGCAAAAACCTGGTGACAGATTTTCTGTGAAAATTGACCCCCCCCTCCCTCCTCCCATACACATTACACAAAAATATTCTAAACCAGCATATAGTCAGCTGGACTAGCTGACTAAGGTTTATGGGGGTCCCTTGAATTGTCCAATTACATGTCAGGATAGAAAAGGATAGGACAGCTGAAACTTTAATGCGTGACCCTTTTATTTTAGGTGAGAGAAGACTTTGTTTCCCACTTTTCACTACAGAAAAAAAAAATCTGAATACGTGGCGGAGGTAAGTAGGTAAGTGCTCATGTGTACGGGGCAGTGTTATGTGATTGGGACCATTTAAACAGGGGCAGTCTAGTCTAATCCATAAAACTGCAGTCATGCTTTATTATATAAATGTGACCGTCTAGTCAGATTCTGTCCGGGAGTATGCATATCTGACACCGGCAAATCCTCACAGGGTGTGCAATATGAGGATTCACAAGTCTGCAGTGTGTCGATTTAGACTGGACTTCCTTCATGTCTTCCTTCATGTCTATAGATACCTCTTCTGGTCCATTAAAGACAATCTACACTGTAAAAGTTCAAGCAAGTGAGCTAAAGCTAATGTACAATGAGCTCTGTAAGAGCACCAATAATTATATACAGCATGTCGCAAAAGTGAGTACACCCCTCACATTTATGTAAATATTTTATTATATGTATTCATGGGACAACACTGAAGATATGGCATGTTGATACAATGTAATGTAGTCACTGTACAGCTTGTATAACAAGTATAAATTTGGTGCCCTCTAAACTCAACACAGCCATTAATGTCAAAGCTGCGGGCAACAAAAGTGACCTTAACCCTACTGATCATCTGTGGGGTATCCTCAAAACAGAAGGTGAAGTGGTGCAAGGTCTCTACCATCCACGAGCTCTGTGATGTCGTCATGGAGGATGAAAGAGGATCCAGCGGCTCGTGTGAAGCTCTAGTGAACTCCATGCCCAGGAGAGTTAAAAGTGGTTGTCCCATAATAAAGTACATTTTAATCAATAAGTCTTGGAATAATAATACTAATAATAATAATAAATAAATAAGAATTTCCACAATTGGAGGTGTTTAAAAAAAAAATATATAAATGTTTCTATGCTACAAATAATTCTTTGGAGGTAAAACATTGGTTTCAAAACAGTCACGGAAATGCTTTACCTCACAAAAATAGTCAGCTGTGACTCCATGCTGTAATGTCTTCATATTCTCTCTTTCATTCTCCCCGGCCAGGAGCTGTGGTATGTATGATCAGACCATGTCCCTGTGCGGTCAGACACGGCCATTACACAGTACATAGCAGAGACATATATATAAGATTATGTCAGCACAGGAAAAGTTTTTTTTTTCTTTTTCAATTGTGAAAAAGATTATTACAAGATCTGTTGATTAAAATGCATTTTAAAGTTTGTTTGAGAGAAGACCCCTTTAAAGGCAGTGCTTGAAAATAATGGTGTCGTGTCACTCAAAATATTGACACATTTTGCACAATTTGGCCATTTTCACTTAGGGGTGGTACTCACTTTTGTTGCCAGCGGTTTACAAATTAATGGCTGCGTGTTGAGTTTAGAAGGTACCAAATTTTACACTTGTTAATTTATACAAGCTGTACACTGACTACATTACATTGTATCAACATGTCATATCTTCAGTGTTGTCCCATGAATACATATGATGAAATATTTACAAATATGTGAGGGGTGTACTCACTTTCGTGATATACGGTCTTAAAAAAAAAAAAAATATCCATACAGTTAGGTCCAGAAATATTTGGACAGTGACACAATTTTCGCGAGTTGGGCTCTGCATGCCACCACATTGGATTTGAAATGAAACCTCTACAACAGAATTCAAGTGCAGATTGTAACGTTTAATTTGAAGGTTTGAACAAAAATATCTCATAGAAATTGTAGGAATTGTACACATTTCTTTACAAACACTCCACATTTTAGGAGGTCAAAAGTAATTGGACAAATAAACCAAACCCAAACAAAATATTTTTATTTTCAATATTTTGTTGCGAATCCTTTGGAGGCAATCACTGCCTTAAGTCTGGAACCCATGGAAATCACCAAACGCTGGGTTTCCTCCTTCTTAATGCTTTGCCAGGCCTTTACAGCCGCAGCCTTCAGGTCTTGCTTGTTTGTGGGTCTTTCCGTCTTAAGTCTGGATTTGAGCAAGTGAAATGCATGCTCAATTGGGTTAAGATCTGGTGATTGACTTGGCCATTGCAGAATGTTCCACTTTTTTGCACTCATGAACTCCTGGGTAGCTTTGGCTGTATGCTTGGGGTCATTGTCCATCTGTACTATGAAGCGCCGTCCGATCAACTTTGCGGCATTTGGCTGAATCTGGGCTGAAAGTATATCCCTGTACACTTCAGAATTCATCCGGCTACTCTTGTCTGCTGTTATGTCATCAATAAACACAAGTGACCCAGTGCCATTGAAAGCCATGCATGCCCATGCCATCACGTTGCCTCCACCATGTTTTACAGAGGATGTGGTGTGCCTTGGATCATGTGCCATTCCCTTTCTTCTCCAAACTTTTTTCTTCCCATCATTCTGGTACAGGTTGATCTTTGTCTCATCTGTCCATAGAATACTTTTCCAGAACTGAGCTGGCTTCATGAGGTGTTTTTCTGCAAATTTAACTCTGGCCTGTCTATTTTTGGAATTGATGAATGGTTTGCATCTAGATGTGAACCCTTTGTATTTACTTTCATGGAGTCTTCTCTTTACTGTTGACTTAGAGACAGATACACCTACTTCACTGAGAGTGTTCTGGACTTCAGTTGATGATGTGAACGGGTTCTTCTTCACCAAAGAAAGTATGCGGCGATCATCCACCACTGTTGTCATCCGTGGACGCCCAGGCCTTTTTGAGTTCCCAAGCTCACCAGTCAATTCCTTTTTTCTCAGAATGTACCCGACTGTTGATTTTGCTACTCCAAGCATGTCTGCTATCTCTCTGATGGATTTTTTCTTTTTTTTCAGCCTCAGGATGTTCTGCTTCACCTCAATTGAGAGTTCCTTAGACCGCATGTTGTCTGGTCACAGCAACAGCTTCCAAATGCAAAACCACACACCTGTAATCAACCCCAGACCTTTTAACTACTTCATTGATTACAGGTTAATGAGGGAGACACCTTCAGAGTTAATTGCAGCCCTTAGAGTCCCTTGTCCAATTACTTTTGGTCCCTTGAAAAAGAGGAGGCTATGCATTACAGAGCTATGATTCCTAAACCCTTTCTCCGATTTAGATGTGAAAACTCTCATATTGCAGCTGGGAGTGTGCACTTTCAGCCCATATTATATATATAATTGTATTTCTGAACATGTTTTTGTAAACAGCTAAAATAACAAAACTTGTGTCACTGTCCAAATATTTCTGGCCCTGACTGTATGTAGGTACAAGTGAAGACAACATTTTGCCCTTTAAAAGCAGACCTTAGGAATGACTGATTAATAATCGACCCAAAACATTTTGTAAATTGAATTACATGTCAGCACAGCCCTAAAACAAAACATTCAATGACCATTTTCAAACAGAAAATAAAATTATTCCATTAAAATCATTAAATTAATAGAAGAAACATTTCTCCTACCAGTTATGTTTTGGATCTTCTGAATTAATGACAGAAGAACAGGCTCTGGATTATCAAATTTTAGAAAGAAACATGCTGGTAGTGATATACAGGATTCATCAGAGGGGGATGATGACCCAGCGACGCTTAAAAACAAAAAAATAAAATAAAATTATAAAATAGGAAAATAAACCAAAAAAATAAAATAAACCACAGCAAGTATTATTGAAAATCATTACATACAATATTTGGTCACAGCAAACCTCAATCTTTATATGAAAAGACTTAATATTCAATTGAACTTGTTGCTTTTAAAGCAAAATTTCCGATTCACTATTCTGAAGGCTGATGACCGCATTATTGCCAAAAAGGGAATTTTACAACCATGCTTAAAAAAACAAACAACACACACACACACACACACACACACACACACACACACACACACACACACACACACACACACACACACAGTCTGCCGAGCTTAGATTATAATCAGCATAATGAATTACCTACACCAATTTATCAACTTTTCACAAGTGTGCTGTCTTGTATATTTATTATTTGTTGATTTATTTATTGTTTTACCAATGCTCATGAATGAGAAGACAAGGTTATATCACAGATTGCTCAATTAAATTGGGTGCCATCATTGTAATCTGCATCAGGGATCTGTGACCAGTTAGAGCAGCGTAGCTTTAGCTTAATAGGTGGCATTACATGTGAACCGTTCAGATAAATGTCCGACCTTCTGAGCAGACTAGTAAGGAGACCAGTGACCTGAGCAGAGTACCCATCTTTATATTTCATAGTAGGGTAGATTGATAGGGGATGCCCTGGTGCATTAGACCATTTATTACTTTTGAGCTAGTTATTTGATACATATTTTTGCATTACCTTCCATCTCCCTGGGAAATATTTTGAATTAATGGACACACTGGAAGCTGGTAGTAGTTTGTTGTGCCTGTAACAGTCACCGATACATTTGATCCAACCACACGACTGTCTGGGCAAGAAAAAAAAAAAAAAAAGTTAGACATAACAAAAAATGTAACCATAGTGTAGCGCCCCTGAAGCCATTAGGGAGCTACAAGGTACTGCATCCCCACCAGGATGCAGGGCCTACCCCCTAGGGACCCAGAAGACCAGTGTCGGTAACACACAATCACTCCAGATAATCCCTGTTTTTCCCCAATTATCCCCCATAGAATAATACCAGGTTATTGTTGGACCAATGGATGGCCGCCTAGAGGTGGAGCCACTCCAATCCACTAGACCAGAGGTTCCCAACTCCAGTCCTCAAGGCACACCAACAGTGCATGTTTTCAGGATTTCCTTAGTATTGCACAGGTGATAATTTAATCACCTGCAAAGGTGCTGAATCCAACACCCATGCAATGCTAAAGAAATCCTGAAAACATGCACTGTTGGTGCGCCTTGAGGACTGGAGTTGGGAACCTCTGCACTAGACAACCAGGTGGGAGGGGCAGACAGTGGAGAGTCAGACAGTGAGAGAGACAGTAGTGTGTCGGAGACTGTGAAAGTGAGCAGACGGACTGTCAGGAGTGACCAGTGACCTGAGGACCCAGGCGGTTAGTTGCCGGTGGAGTACAGTGGAGTACTCCTGAAACTACGCACCAACGCGGTACAGAATCCTAGGTCAGGTAAAAGCTCCAGGCAGACCTGATAAAATCTGCACAATGAGAGGACCATGAAGGACCTCACTAACCTTTAAGTTCAGGACTCAGTAGCAAAGGGAGAACCAGGGACAGGACCAGAGACTCCAACCCCACAGGGTTCTCGTTACCGTCATACGGACAGCTGAAGAAGACAACCAGGAGGGAACCCTGGCCGTTGTACGCCACGGGGACCCACCAACCAAAAGACAGGTGCAGGGGAAGAAGCCACCAGGTCACTAAACTAGCACTGGGACTAAGGGGACCTGCGGTTAAGACGAGCCAGCCTCGAGTGACCAATTACCAGCTTGCAGTGAGTTAAAAGAACTAGTTACACTGAACTCCCGTTGTGGCCTACCTTCTTTCAACTTCCACCTGCATCAACTATCCTCTGGGCCCTGGCCCTGCTTGCAGAGGGCCTAACCGCCAGGCTGCCACTAACACCAGCCCCAGTAGTGAAAACTGTGCAGCGGCGTCTCTATCCTCATAGCCGCAACACCGTAAGTGGCATCACGTATAAACTTTATTAAACAATCCCCTGTAAATAATTCCCCTTTTAAAAAGCACCAAGGGCACGGAACCGGGTAACGGCCACCAAAGTGACATTCCCCAGTTATACACTGCCCGGGACAGAGTACCCCATAACCCTGGGGACACAATAGCATCAAGGAAGAAGGTTTTTACTGAGAAGATAAATACATCTGGATAACAACTGGCAATTTTTTTTTTCATTGCACACCGCCAAAAAAGCACACAAGCTCCCCCTCTGTCAAATCAGATCATGCAAGTCATGTCTAACGCCCTCTATTCTTCTTGCTAACCTACTGACCAAAGTTGGTTGAATCTGGGACCAGCTGACAATTAATGGTGAGAATCCAGAAAATTCAGATTCTGCTTTCCTCCTGACATTTTAGGGAAATGGTCATGTTATATTTCTAATCCAACAAAACACATACAGCTGCATTCAAAATTGCTAGAAATGAATAAGAGAACTCTGGTATTGCATTACTGCTATAGGAATATTTTGGAAAAAAAAAGATATTCAGTTTATGTATTGGCCAAAGCATGTGAGCCCGGTAACCAGCGGCAAGGTATATCCCTGTATACTGGGACCCTATCTCAAATACCTCTATATTAAAAATCTACTTGTCTGGGCAGCTAGCATCCAGCCATAACATACAGTACAGACCAAAGGTTTGGACACACCTTCTCATTCAAAGAGTTTTCTTTATTTTCAGGACTCTGAAAATGGTAGATTCACATTGAAGGCATCAAAACTATGAATTAAAACATGTGGAATGAAAGACAAAGTGTGAAACAACTGAAAATATGTCTTATATTCTAGGTTCTTCATAGTAGCCACCTTTTGCTTTCATTACTACTTTGCACACTCTTGGCATTCTCTTGATGAGCTTCAAGAGGTAGTCACCAGAAATGGTCTTCAAACAGTCTTGAAGGAGTTCCCAGAGAAGCTTAGCACTTGTTGGCCCTTTTGCCTTCACTCTGCGGTCCAGCTCACCCCAAACCATCTCGATTGGATTCAGGTCTGGTGACTGTGGAGGACACGTCATCTGGCGTAGCACCCCATCACTCTCCTTCTTAGTCAAATAGCCCTTACACAGCCTGGAGGTGGTTTGGGGTCATTGTCCTGTTGAAAAAATAAATGATGGTCCAACTAAACGCAAACCGGATGGAAAAGCACACCGCTGCAAGATGCTGTGGTAGCCATGCTGATTCAGTATGCCTTCAATTTTTAATAAATCCCCAACAGTGTCACCAGCAAAGCACCCCCACACCATCACACCTCCTCCTCCATGCTTCACGGTGGGAACCAGCCATGTAGAGTCCATCCGTTCAACTTTTCTACAAAGACACGGTGGTTGGATCCAAAGATCTCAAATTTGGACTCATCAGACCAAGCACAGATTTCGACTGGCCTAATGTCCATTCCTTGTGTTCTTTAGCCCAAACAAGTCTCTTCTGCTTGTTGCCTGTCCTTAGCAGTGGTTTCCTAGCAGCTATTTTACCATGAAGGCCTGTTGCACAAAGTCTCCTCTTAACAGTTGTTCTAGAGATGAGACGGTGTGTCCAAACTTTTGGTCTGTACTGTATACATGTTGAATTTCACTTAGTCGCACTAAAATACCAGTGTAGGGAACCTCCAAGCATCTCGCTGTAGCACATGTTGTCAATGCCACATCTTGTGATGCACTCAAGGTAGGACGCTATGAAATGAACATTTACCTACTTTCCATACCTGCAGAAATATGACCCACACTTATTAAAAGGTCAAGTGATTGATATTTCCTTGTTTGACTGATGGTAGGTTATGGATTTTCTTTTTTTATTCCAAATGCACAACCCACTCCCCCCAACCTCCCCCATCCCCCGAAAAAAAAACAAAAAAAACCTGGTTGCCAACGTCTACATAGCTTTATTAGTAACTGAGTGCCCAGCAAATATCAGTTAATTGCAATGACCCTTTTTATCTATAGCATAATTTTACCTATACTCAAAGACTAAGAAACTAAGCAAAACGTTTTTTCAAATTATATAGTACCAACAACAACAACCACTGCAAAGATCTACATCTCCTCAAAGTATCCTGTACCCAAACGTGATAATACAATTCTTTTATGGTTTTCTACCAGGTCACAGTTGAATCCTCCATTGGCGATTACAGCAGAATAGAACTATCAACACTTGGTGGTTAGTATGGTAATTACTCTACCATGTATGACCCTACCTAACTTGTTATGACCATATGTTTCATGGCTCCCCATTACTTGTCTCAAGAGACGTGTAGTGCTGCTGTTACTACAGCAGGCAGTCCTAACTTTAATTTCTCAGGCACCTATAGGCTCCTTATAAGCTGACCATCAAGCAGGACATTTTTTTTCACCACCATCTTTGGGTGACTTGGTATAAAATCCCACAATACATATTTGCTATGCAACAACTTTATTTCGGTAACATATAAATGGTAAAATGTAGGACCCCTGCAGTGTATGTAAAATATCCTCTATAAATATTTATGAGGGGTTTTGTCCCTTCTTCAGCCCTTTAAAAATAACAGATTTTGCAGTGGATTGGTTAATGCCACTTTACAGACCGGTGCTGTAGTGCAGTATTGTGGCGCCCCTGAGGATTCAGTTGCCACAGGGTACTGCACCTCGGCTGCGGTGCGGTACTCATCCCAGGTATAAAACAGGTCATTACCAGTAACCACCACAATCCACACAATACACAGTTCAGTTTCCCTCCCACTGGGAGTGGGTTAGTGTAGGGTACTGGCCACCAAGAGATATGGGACCTCCTGCCCATCTGTACAGTAACCCGGGGGTGCGAAGCATCATAAAAGGGGAGTAAGGCGACACACACAGAGTAGTGACAGAAAGTGCAAACAAGAATTGGGGAGAAGACAGTCACTGGGGAGAGACCTACGCCATAGCTCCCTCAGGACCGAGCACAAAGAGCAGGTTGCGGAGCCCTAGGTTGCGTGGGTACTGCAAGTCAGCAGAATCCATAGGGCAGAAGATTAGAAGATTGCAAGTCTTCTGGTCCACCAAAGTGCCCGGGGCACAGCAGCATACTAGAACCAGGAGCCATGACAAAAGAGCGGCACCAGTAAAGGACTCGCACTGACTGCCATACGGGACAGAACCGGAACCTATACAAGGACGAGGGTCTCAGGGTGGCTTCAAGCTGCAGGGACTCACACATCAGTAGGAAGGACTCACAGAGAAAAGAAACGGCTCTGATCTCTGAACTATTCGGGATCGGCTGGAGCCAATGACAGCTGAGTGCGTCACTCCAAAGGCGGTGATACTTCAGTGAGTAAAGAACTTTGTCTGCAACCCGTGTCAGCCAATCCTTCCCGCGCTTCTACCTTCACCATAGCTGCACAGCAGCAGGAGTCTCCCTGGGGCCTGAGCTCTGCCTGTGGAGAGCTACACCAACCGAGCTGCGCTACCATCTGCCCCAGAGTATACCTCCCGCAGTGGTGGCTCCTATATTAGCTGCAAACCACAGGTGGCGTCACGAATACAAACTCTCTATTCTCCCTTGTAAATAACCCCTCCGTCTTTATTGATACCGCCGGGGTCACGGGATCAGGTCGGGCCGCTGTAACATCCCAACCTCCTACAACGGCCTGGTGACAAGTAAACCCCCCCAGACCCCATGGACGCGTAAGTAGCATGGCCTATATTATACAGCAGTACTAGTAATTTAGCTGTTAATCCAGCTTTGGGGGCTTTGTAAAATATTAAAAAGCTACAGAACGGGTGTCTATCACCCATTGTTTATCCTTCATCCCTCTATAACTTTCAAAGGGCAGCTGTAAACTGATCCCCCAGGGAGCTGCTAGTCTATAGTGTTTTGAAGATATTGCCTTTTAGTACTGATGGATGCAAAGCTTACTGAAATGATAGGGATCATTTACAACATATCCTTTACCTGGTATTTGCTTTTCTTCTGGAATCTGATCTGGAGCAATATAGTATTCAATATTCATCGGAGTTCCTAATGAACATAAATTGAAGAAACTTTAAAATTTATGAATGGTTCCAGTACATCTTTTCCAACTTTTTATATTACATTTGGTTTTGCTTTAAAGCCTTTATGTAATTGCACCAAGACCTTTTGTTTTTTAATTGTGGCTTAATTCCCTTCTGTATAATGTAAGATAGAAAAACGGCACTCCAGGAGTTGTCAGAAGGTGTACAGGTGGGATCTGGTCCCTTAAGTAGTGTATATAAAAAAAACCCCCAAACTATCTGTTGAGGAGAGCCATAAGATGAAATACTTAATTAACTTCTTGACAAGGGATTGTGGGAAATATGTCGATTTGCCTTACGTAATTCAGGTTTCAGATCATATACATGACACAGATATAAAGATGGCTGCTATTGCCTGTTTCTCCACACCTTGCCTGGAATGCAAGGAATGTCCAGGTGTAAGAAGATACCATATAAGGGAAGACCCCTGGTCAAGCTAGAAGACATCACAGACCAAACCATCAGCATGGATGCACCAGATGACTTCCCTCTCATCACCATCACCATGGATCCATCCAATGATGTCATAGACCTGCCTACAATGACGCCCACCAATCAGCTCATGGACTAACACATTGTTCGACCTACTGACCAATGAACACATCTGGACATGCACCTTTGCAAGGTTATATCAGAGCAAGCTCAGTTGTAGTAAAGGCAGAGCATGGGCTGACTTCTGTCGAGGAAAGATGAATATCCGACTGTGTCTGATCTCATTTTTCAAGCAAGCACTCGATCTACACCAATTAGGCCAAGCAGGAGGCAACTAGTGATCTCTGGTTAAGAGTTCACCTTAACATTATTGGTGCCCAACGTGGAGCCAATAGACGGAGACACCTGAAATCCTGATGAACCGGCAACTGGAATGGCATGACGTGCTGGACACCCCAGGAAATTGATCACTTCCAAACGAGAGTACGGTAGGTCTGCTGATTTTTCATAATCTGTAGTCTTCCCGTGGTCTCGGTGGGGTGTGTGGCACTGATTGCCTGACTGTGTCCGGTTTGTTGGGGTATCTGTTGACAGGCAGACGGGTCTCACGGCTATTGGCCATATTAATCTCGGAAGAACCGTCACATTCAGTTGCCTGCTGCCTGTTGTGTATTTGTGAAAAGAGCAAGTGGGTTTGTGAGCAGTGTCTGGAAACAAAAAGGATATTGTCTGTCACATGGTTTATGGTTGCCTGTGATATGGTTTGTGGTTTTTGTAGTGCCAAGCTAGACTGAGTGCAGAGCTTTTTGTAGTGCCAAGCTCAGATTAAGTGCAGAGCCATATGTAAGGGCCCAGCTTTAGCTAGACTGAGTGCAGAGCCTTACGTTATACATAAATCTAACCTTTTTAAAGTGTTTTCCTGGAGTGAATTGGCTGGTATAGACACCTTGTAGTCAGGGGTGATACTAGGTGGTGTTTTATTAGGCTAGTTATAAGTCCTCAAAGAGAGGCGAATCGGCCGGTATAGACACCTTGTAGCCAGGGTTGACACCATTGGTGTCTTTATGAATTACGGACCATGTAGAAACTGGGCAGGGACACCGTGACGAGGCGCCTGCTGCAGACTTAACAAAAACTTTACTTAGTGTTCAAGTTGTGTGTCAGTTGTGAGTCATCTAGTCCTGTGTTTGTTTGTTGGTTTTGTTGATATTGTTTATCTTGAGAGAAAGATGGAGAAATTGATGAAGTTGTGTATAGTTGTGGTCGGAAAAAATCCGGATGAGGGGACTGTGTTGAGATGTGAGGACTCTAGGCCGCAATCCTGTGATAAACCATGTGCTAGTCATGGAGGCAGACATTTTAGGTAAGATTTTAAAATGGTGGACGAAGCACATGGCTACAGCATGATTGAGACAAAGAAAACGAAGTGAGTCAGGGGTTTGTGTGAAGAAGACCATGTGCTCTGTAAATGTTTGAGCAATGGATTGGATGGAGTACTATATACTTAGACCGAAAAATAAGTGGTTTTATCTATAATTAGACTTAGATCTACTACATATGTCTGTGTGTGTATAAATATATATGTATAAGTACAGACTATAGAAAATGGGGAGACAGAGTTTGAGCAGATGTGAGGTCAGTTTTCCCTTTTTTCTGCCACATGTTCCTACAGATTTTAAAATGGTGGATGAAGCACATGGCTGAGGCATGACTGAGACAAAGACAGAGAGTGAGTCGGGGGATTAACAATGGATTGGATGGAGTACTATATACTTAGACAGAAACATGAGTGCTTTTAACTGTAGTTGGATCAGGACTGTAGATACCTGAATGTGTGTATATGAGATATATAAATGTATGTGTGGTGTGTATGTATAAAATCCAGACTATAGAATATAGGCGGAAATAGTTGACAAAAAAAAAAAAAAGTTTACCTTCCCCTCATGATGCTGCAATCCCAACAAAGAGGAGGAAATCACGTGCTGTGGGGCCATTTTCTATAGGCCTCAGTGGAGCTGACAAAACTGCAGCCACTGAATAACATGAAGTGTTAGTAAATGTTTATAGCACTAAAAGATGGAATATTGAATGATTGGGTGGTTGTGGAAGACACTTAATATAGATCCAGTGTGCAGGTTGGATTGAGTCAGGACAGTCACAAGGAGCAATATCTTATTAATTAGTAAGCAATAAAATTAGAAAAAAAACCTTTAAATAACGTACCTTTGCAGTAGAGGTCATGATAAAGAAGTAAATAATAAATATTTCCGTTATGGATCTGATAGATTTATCCTGAGAGTTGCATGTTTTAAAAAATAAAAATAAACAAATAAATCAACAGAAGAAGGGAAATTTGACTAGTCTCCTGCAGCTGAAGAAGCCTCTTTCCATCTGGTTTTGGGGGGAGGAGCAATCTTAAAAACTTGTGGAACAGGGTTTTTTTGTCTCCCCTTGGAATCTATTGTGAGAGCAGCCCAAAAGAGAAAAAAAAAAAAAAGGGGCTTCCTGCATTTAATTCATTGCAAATTATATTGGAAAAAGGTCATTGACAATAGTTTTATTTTACTAATTTTATCCCAAAGAAATAAAAGTTAACTGTGGACATGTTTAGATTCATTGATAGCTTTTCAAGCATAGAGGTCTGTTAGATAATTTTTCTATGGCAAATCAACATTTTGTTTTTCCACATGGCCAGTTTATTTGTTCTAGATTCTTTTATCCCTTCAAGTTATAGGACAGTATCACAGAGATGCTGATAATCTCCTCAATGTTTCAAATATGAACGCCCCTACATCCAATATCCAAAGGTTGTGCTACGTTATTATTATAGTTATTAATAATAATAATAATCATAATAATCATAATAATAATCATTTATTAATAATTACAATAATTTGATTTAAGGAATGTGGATGATTTATGGAATTCTGTGTTTTATATTTAATGTATTGAATAATCTGCTTTCTTTTTATAGAAAGAATGATTGCAATGCAGATTTCTGTGGTCCAAGCAAAGGTTATAAAAGCCATTGAAAGGGTTTTCCATTATTAAGTTACAGATAAAAACAATATTTCTGGTGTTCCCGGTTAGGTACAATCCATACAATGTGACTTTCATGCCTAAATGTAGAGCTCTGGGGCCACACACTTTTTGAATCTAATTATGTTTTGGATAATAGATTCAAAAAGGGGGGGAAGATGATGTGGAAAGTCACACGTATTATTTAAGGTTTTAATTTGTTCATCGATTGAGTTTTTCTATTAAGTTTTCTTTATATTTTTATCTGTAAGGAGGATACAGCAGATATACACATATCTCATGATTGCTCTGATGTAACAAGAATCGTCAGGTTTTGAACATGTCTCAGATGAGCCCATTGCTAATGCAGATTTTGAGTTTTTCCGTAGATGGATCCAGATACCAAGATGCTGGTTGATTCTGCACTGGATATGCTGAGGTTACACAACATGAGGTAATAAAAATCAAACCACTCCTCTCTCATCGGAATAGGAGAACGAGTTGAAGATTTGCGATCACTGTGGTTCGTAGAGCGGAAAGGGGTAAGATAGTCAAAATGTGGATATAGGCAGCAGGTGCAGACAGCAAAGAAGCAGTGAACGGGCCTAGAGGTGAGAGTCCTTTACCAATGCAGACCAGTACCTCGGTGGCTCCTGTCACGTCGTCCGTGACATTGGTCACTCCTTGTGTTCTTAAATCCTTACAGGAACAAGCGATTCAGCAAGGAACGGCGTGTGAGACGCAGGGAGCCAGTGACTGAGGAAGGTCTGTGGATAAAGGGCGGTAATCTTTCTCTGCCATGAGCGTTCTACTCAATAATGGCCCAGGTAACCCATGTGACAAAGGTGTTGGGAAGGACAAGATATGGGCGGCACAACTGCTCAGTACCCAGGTGACCAGACACCTCCAGTCTTGTAAGACGTGTGTCTATTAAGGTAGAAAAAACTGTAAAGACCTCGTAGAAACACCCCCCTCATCCGCTCTACTGCTCCGGTGATTGCAGATTAGTCATATACATCTACCATGAGTAGGTTTATATGAGTTTTGTGCGTGTTGTGTGAATTTCTTTTCAGGCCTGCTCTGAAACATATCCAGTATGGAAAACGTTACTGCTGAAAAAGCGGTAAAAGAACATTCTATAGCAGAGGTCATTATAAAGATCTTAAAGTACCTGGGGATGCCCCTGATGAACCCCTGTCCGCCACTGTGACGAGGGGAGAAACGCGTTGCGCTTCTTTTATGCTAAGTGGCTGATAAATATGTGTTTATTTTATAGGCCTGAGTGTGAATTGTACAGTGGAGGGTCTGTGATCGGACGAGATCCCCTCATGACTTTACCTGGCCTTATTATTATTATATTGATACAGTGTGTACATGTTATACATGTGAGATATTTAATTTATTTTAGGGTTTGGTCCTTGAATTTGCTGTATCATATTGATTTAAGCTACCAAACAGCTATGTAAAATACAGAGTGTGAATATTTAATCTTTTGGAAGGAATTGGATATATATATAATTGCATATTGACGCCTCTTTATCCCCAGTATCTCACGGTTTCTATATTTCCTCACTGACATTAGCAGCACGTATTAGCTTAGCAGTGTAGGGATAGGAAGGGTGAGCCGTCGGTGAGCGGGAGCACCAATTCGCCTTACAGGGTGCCAACCTCCGCTGCGAGGTAGGGAGAGTTTAGGGCTATTGCCCCAATCCCTGCCCCCTCCTTTATTGGAATATTTAATTGTGTCTATAGTCAAATGGGTGTATGTTTGGAATTTTAATGATTATAACATAAACATGAAACGATCCACAAGATAATGGTGGACGCTGGCAAATCATGTAACAAATGTTCGTTTTCCTTTAATAATTAGATCTTTATATAAGGTATTTTTGGTTTAGTACCTAGAACGTGATTATATTTCTCACAGATACTGCAGATACAGTGTGATATCCTGACCAGTGATGTATGAGCCGTATACAACTGCCTAAATAGTGTGTTAGACATGTGTATCCTCCAATTCCAGATCCTAAATCAGTGTCAGGAGCACGTGGTCTCCAGCCAGGAGACTGGGTGATCCTAAAAAGACAAGTCAGAATGATCCCTGAGTCAGAATCAGGTGGACCGATCCAGCTTATCCCAACCACAGCAACTTCCATGAAGCTTGTGAGAAAACCCATCTGGAGACAACAACTGCTGTAAAGAGTCCATCGTACCAGCAGAATGAGGGTCACAACACACATAGTGCTGGATTATCTCACATAGAACTTTATGGAGAATTTCTAGATTGGGGATGATACATGGGAAATAACCATAAGGGAACAATGGGTACAGGAACATTACACAAATAAGGGCTCATGGTGGGAAAGACATTATCTGACCTGAACCAACCAATTATTTTAAGGGTTTAAGTGACTTAAGGATAACATACACTTATAGGTAACTGGTATTGTTTTATTTGTTGGTATTTGAAGCCATAAAAGTGCTACTCTGTGTTACTGAAGGTAATCGGATCCATGTGTAAGGGAAATCTTGTTAAAGGCCTCCTGGTGGTAGATTATAGACCCGAGACAAGAAGAGATCCATTAGTGTTGTGATACAATCAGGTGTATTCGGGTAGAAAAGTTTTGAAAACGCGGACAGCACTCAGATATCGACTGAGAATCAGCCTTTCAGAAACAGTAATGCTAAAAGCTGCAGCATAACAGTAAGAAGCTTATTCTTACAATTGCCTTACTCTTTCTAATCGATTAATCTCAAATTCTGAGTAAGCTCTTCAGCATTAAATAAATCTGTTCTAGTTACCTGTGCCTCTGTGAACTGTGTGTGCGGGATGTGATCAACTCTCTGATCAGCAGTCTGTACCAGCGGGGGCAAAGGCTTAGTATTGCTTGTATAGCGGATAGAAAAATGAAAAAAGGTTGCAGTTAAAGCATTAGAGCTGATGTGTTAGAGGACCATGGTAGGGTCAGAAGGTTAATAAAGTATTTAGGGGGGACCGTTGAGGAGAGCCATAAGATGAAATACTTAATTAACTTCTTGACAAGGGATTGTGGGAAGTATGTCGATTTGCCTTACGTAATTCAGGTTTCAGATCATATACATGACACAGATATAAAGATGGCTGCTATTGCCTGTTTCTCCACACCTTGCCTGGAATGCAAGGAATGTCCAGGTGTAAGAAGATACCATATAAGGGAAGACCCCTGGTCAAGCTAGAAGACATCACAGACCAAACCATCAGCATGGATGCACCAGGTGACGTCCCTCTCATCACTATCACCATGGATCCATCCAATGATGTCATAGACCCGCCTACAATGACGCCCACCAATCAGCTCATGGACTAACACATTGTTCGACCTACTGACCAATGAACACATCCGGACATGCCCCTTTGCAAGGTTATATCAGAGCAAGCTCAGTTGTAACAAAGGCAGAGCATGGGCTGACTTCTGTCGAGGAAAGATGAATATCCGACTGTGTCTGATCTCATTTTTCAAGCATGCACTCGATCCACACCAATTAGGCCAGGCAGGAGGCAACTAGTGATGTCTGGTTAAGAGTTCACCTTAACATATCCAATGTGTGTTTTATGCGCTCAAGTAATCATTAACAGTCAAACGTTTTGGTCTCATCTGATGTTCATCAGTGACGCAGACTGCTAAGTGAATGTAGACAGAGAAACAGCGCTATAAGGATAAGCAGTACACACCGCAATGGAGATCTGTGATGTAGTACTAAGTTTGGAATTTCTTTATTTGTTTTTTTTTATTCTCGGCCAACACCTCCTCCATCACCTCCCCCAATTACTGTGAAAATAAGATGGTTTTTGAAAGAGTGAAAAGAGGTGTTGCGCTGATGTGGAGGTCTATAGAGGACAGATGAAAAGAGGAAAGTCTGCAGACTGGAAAAACTTGCAGCTTTGTTCATAGCACATGGATGCATAAAATCGGGCATCTTTAGAGTCTGAACATGTTTCCACTGTGTAGTCTTAATCAAGACAGTAAACCTTGTGACAGACTTAATTCCTTATTGTACACTGTGACCAATTATTAGGCATTTTTTTATTAATTATGTTACTGAACAACTTCAGTGCTGCTAGTCAATCCAAAGAGGTTAGAAATCTGGATATTTAAGAAAGTAAACGTGAGGTTTTGTCTTAGAAGACTGAAGAAAAAAAAAACAAGCCTCCTCAAATGTACAAAATACATTTGACATTTAGAAAAAAAAAAATAAAAATTATATATATAATATAAGCTAATATATAAGGCTGAGTGTGTGTGTGTGTGTGTGTGTGTGTGTGTGTGTGTGTGTGTGTGTGTGTGTGTGTCCGGGATTGCCATCTGCACCTTCACAGCTACAGCCACAAAATTTTGCACACTCACACGTCTGAACACCGAGAGCGTCATAGGCTATGTTGTGAGGCGAAATTTTAAGCCCACGCGTTCCAATTTACCAATCAATGTTGCCCCTATCTACATAATGGGGAAAAAGTGAAACGAAAAGTGTTGGAGGCAAATTGACGGCTGCCAGATGTGAACAAGGGGGACTTAAAGAATGAGAGCGATGGCGCCAAAGAGTATATACCATACAGTTGCTAAGGTGGGGCCCCAACATGGGATACTCACCACACTCGGGGATATGAACACACACACAAAATGCACCACACTCTACCACGTACTTGAACACATATACCACCCTCAGCACACATCTCACCACACATACACCAACCTCGCCACATAATCGCCCTAAAACACACACAAGTCTGGTATTATCCTTCAAAAATAAAAATCTGATTAATAAGCAGCCAAACTAAAAGAACAACAAATGTACCATATAGGAAATACGGCAGCTGTCAGTCACATGACCTGTCTATTATGTGTATGTGTGAGCTAATATATACTGTCAGGGGGAGGGCTTTCTGTTGCCTGGGGATTTATCAGGCTGCCAATAGCAACCAATCACAGCTCAGCTTCTGTTTTGCTACAGTTAATTAATCTAAGCTCTGATTGGTTAATATAGGCAACAAAGGACATTCTCAGTATAACAAAGCTTGTGTGAGGTAACAGGATGTCAGTTAGGGTGTGTTGGTGGAAAGGCTGATGTCAGTCACATTACCTCTATGTGAGAGGATATAGAACTTGTCCGTTAAAGACCATTTTTACCACAATAATGCCTCATAAGAAAAGGAATTCCTCAGCATGAATGTCAGCTGATGCGAAAAGAAAAACTGCATTACGGGCCAATGAAAAATGTGAAGACTGAGAAACAAGGCTGACACACATGAGAACAGCAGCTGCTTCCTCAAGAGCCAATGAACTTTGAGGAGAGGGAAGCGAGGCTTGCAGAAAAGAGAACAAGAGCTGCTTCCTCAAGAGCCAATGAGTCATCTCAGCAGAGAGAAGGCCGACTTGCCACTAAGACTTGCTATTTCTTCCACCAGGTCACAGGAAATGGTTGGAGATTTGAAACATGCTGCCTTTTGTTACCACTCACACATAAACTATCAGGATCATCCTAAAGTTCAGATAGGAAAAATGGATGTGGTTTACATGTACTGCAGTGCCCTGAAATGAAAAGATGAACCACCAGGTTTATGCTGTGCAAATGGCAAGATAAAACTTCCACCTCTCCTGTCACCACCAGATCCCCTAAAGTCTCTGATGACAGGTACCAGTACAATATCAAAGCATTTCTTGGAAACATTAGGAAGTACAACTCCTGCTTCCAAATGACATCATTTGGTGCAACAAAAGAAATGTTTCCAACAGGATTTATGCTTGACCACTGAGGAAGGATTCTCCGGTCGTGATGGTTAGTATACCCACTTAACCTAATAAATAACACACCGACTGCATGTGACTTGGTTAAACAAATTGGCCACAGCAGCCTTTATTTACCTATTATTAACATACTAACACAAGGGGGCGCCGTCCAACGGGCGACCCCAAACAAATAATAGGTAACACATAAATAATAAAGCTGGTGTCACACATAACGACGACGACAACGACGTCGCTGCTACGTCACCATTTTCTGTGACGTTGCAGCGACGTCCCGTCGCTGTCGCTGTGTGTGACATCCAGCAACGACCTGGCCCCTGCTGTGAGGTCGCCGGTCGTTGCTGAATGTCCAGCTTCATTTTTTGGTCGTCACTCTCCCGCTGTGACACACACATCGCTGTGTGTGACAGCGAGAGAGCGACGAAATGAAGCGATCAGGAGCCGGCACTGGCAGCTGCGGTAAGCTGTAACCAGCGTAAACATCGGGTAACCAAGGGAAGACCTTTCCCTAGTTACCCGATGTTTACGCTGGTTACCAGCCTCCGCTCTTGCTGCCAGTGCCGGCTCCTGCACTGTGACATGTGGCTGCAGTATGCATCGGGTAATTAACCCGATGTATACTGTAGCAAGGAGAGCAAGGAGCCAGCGCTAAGCAGTGCGCGCGGCTCCTTGCTCTCTGCACTGTGACATGTAGCTGCAGTACACATCGGGTTAATTAACCCGATGTGTACTGTACCTAGGAGAGCAAGGAGCCAGCGCTAAGCGCGGCTCCCTGCTCTCTGCACATGTAGCACAGCGACGTTATGATCGCTGCTTCTGCTGTGTTTGACAGCTAAGCAGCGATCATAACAGCGACTTACAAGGTCGCTGTTACGTCACCGAAAATGGTGACGTAACAGCGACGTCGTTGTCGCTGTCGCTTAGTGTGACACCAGCTTAACTGTACATGTAACCCCATGTAGGCCCGGTCCAGAAACCACTTCCTCCAACAATATCCCTGGCCGCAACACTCCGACCCAGAGATGAGGTATTAATCACCCCGTGGATTAATACCCCCCAAACCTTGCAGAACCCCGTGCCTGCAATTTACCGGAACCCGGAGACACCATACCAAGACAGTGCCTCTCAGTCCAGCCACCAATCCCTTACAACCGCCTCTGGACCAGACCTACCCCCGCTGCTGCGACAGAACATACGACTCTTTTAACCTGTATTCCCTTTTTTTTTTTTTTTTTTTAAAACCGCATCATTCCATTTTCTCATTTTGTTTTCATTTTTTTTTTTTAAAAAAAAAACCAAACATAGCCAAAACGAACTTGCAAAAACACAAGGGCGGGTGGGCGGGAATCCTTTACTGTCCGGAGTCAAAAGGAAGGTAAGACCCCTCCCCTATAGTTTATATACTAGCCCCCTCCCCACCCTACAGTGACCCTATTCCACCAATCCCCTATAAGGGCCCATAATGCCCTTTAATTCACTTTATTAACCCCTCACTCCCTCCCTTCCCTCTGGTCATGTCGCCCCTCCCCCCTATGGGGTCCATGGCTTTCTTGACCACTGAGGAAGGATTCTCCGGTCGTGATGGTTAGTATACCCACTTAACCTAATAAATAACACACCGACTGCATGTGACTTGGTTAAACAAATTGGCCACAGCAGCCTTTATTTACCTATTATTAACATACTAACACAAGGGGGCGCCGTCCAACGGGCGACCCCAAACAAATAATAGGTAACACATAAATAATAACTGTACATGTAACCCCATGTAGGCCCGGTCCAGAAACTACTTCCTCCAACAATATCCCTGGCCGCAACACTCCGACCCAGAGATGAGGTATTAATCACCCCGTGGATTAATACCCCCCAAACCTTGCAGAACCCCGTGCCTGCAATTTACCGGAACCCGGAGACACCATACCAAGACAGTGCCTCTCAGTCCAGCCACCAATCCCTTACAACCGCCTCTGGACCAGACCTACCCCCGCCACAGGACAGGACACGTGACACCTTACGTGGCCTGGACCCGCCACACACCCAAGGCTTGCTCCACCATCACGCAAACCCAAGGCCCATAGATCAGAACCAATCTCAGTAAGGTGAACCCCATCACCCCATCGAAACTGCCACTTTGGCGACTCCAGATCCGCACGGCACATTACAATACCGCCGTTTCTCCGCACGAAACGCGCAACCACCCTGTTCACATGAGCCCGGGCGCGATTCAGCTTCTCAACTGACCGTGCCCCCCTCCACACCAATGTGGCCACAATCCGACCATACCACTATCAAACCCGGATACCTGGTCCATAAACGCAATAGATCCATCTTGATGTCCCAGATCAAATCACGTGATGCCCGCACTCCCACGTCATTTCCCCCCCCACGTGCAAAAACCAACACGTTCGGAGGTCTATCCACCCTGCAATAGTATTCAAACTCCGTCACGACCCTGCTCCATTCCATGCCCCGCACACCGAACCACTTGACCAACGCAAGCGATCTGTCCACCCAACTGCCGACCATTCAGGCGAGCATCGGCCCGACGGGCCCCCCAGAACACGAAGGAGAGCCCCAGAATCCATATCAGGCAGATTCCTACAACCACAGAAACGTTACCAAACAAACCCCACCAACACCAATTTTTTAGCATGAAACCCCGACAAAGCCACAACCAACTACTCCATAAAGCCTTCACTGGGACAACAACTGTGGGCGCACCTAACCCCGAAAAACGATAAGACTCCCACCAACCGATTCGTCCCACCATGTCATCACCCAGGCCACAACGCGAAGCCTCCGCAGCCGCCCCGATCCTGAAGGAATGAGGCCCGTAATCTCCCGAGCATTTCCCCGCACAGCGCAAACAACGCCTCAGTACGGCCACAAACTGGTAACGAGACAAACCAAGACCCATCCACGTGCCATAACAGCAGGCCCGGAGGACCGCCCCCAAGCCGCAAAACTTCCTCACCAACTGCACCGGGCACAACACATCCATCACAACCAACCTGCCTCGACCCATCAGGTCTGTTTTTTGAACCGCCTAAGCTGACACTCTACTCTCCGTCCCACCAATGCCACAACCTCGGACATCAGACCACCCCCCCTGAACCTGGAAGGGCTCACCAACGCCCCAAAAAGGCTAACACAAAAGCCGTTTCAAAAGCACCCTCTTATAAACTGAGACACAAATTTCCCGCAAACCGTCCACCAATTGCCGTAACAAAACCAAAGAAATGGGCCACCTAGTGTCCCGCTCCTTCGCCCTTTTTTCGAAAACCCTTCAAGGCCTGCCGCACCCAAAATTCCGCGGCACGCCCCACTCACCCCTGACCTTCAACCAAAAAGGCCACAGCCGCCACCCTAAGTATCATTGCTGATGCTGACTTCCCAGCCCTGAAATCCTCGCTCACTAGTGCCAGTAGCGCCAACACGTAATTTGCTCGCCCGTCACCAAACATAACTCCCAGCATCTCCTGCCACTCACCGAATTCCTAATGAAACCCGCAATCAATGCCTCACCAGGCTCCACAAGTCCTCTGGACACACTGCTCCGATCTCGTCTGCCCCCCGGCATGAACTCCCACAACCTGTGGACTGAAAATGAGATAAAGCGTCCGCCACCCCGTTATCAACCCCCACCACGTGTTTCGCAACCACATGAACGTTCCACAGTAAACACTTGAGCACCAAATGCCGCAGATAAGCCACTACCGGTCCGGACTCTGCTGACACGCTGTTTATCGCATGCACCACCGCCTGATTATCGCAGTGATCGCACACTTTACATCCCGAAAATTGCGACCCCCCACAATTCCACCGTCACCACGATCGAAAATAACCACAGCAAGGCCAGATTCCTTACCAGACCAACCTGCCGCCATTCCTCAGGCCACCTCCCAACGTACCAATGTCCCTGAAAAGTGGTGACGAAACCTGCCGCCCCGGCCGCGTCCCTGTACAGTTCTAGCACACCATTGGGCACCACCTTCTTCAACCACAAGGCTCGGCCGTTAAAACATTGCAAGAAAAACATCCCAAACCAGAAAATCCTCCTTGATCTCCCGCGTGACCCGCACAAAATGCGCCGAGGGACCGTACGCCTACCATATCTGCCGCCAAAATCTTGGCGAACACCCGCCCCATTGGCATAATCCTGCACGCAAAGTTCAAAATTCCCGAGCAAAGACTGCACCACCTTCAGCCGCCCTTTCCGTGCTGCCAGCATTGCTGCTACCACTCACCACAAGGCTACCATCTTCCCCTCCGGCAGCCTGCATTCCCTAGCCAAAGAGTCAATCTCAGTCCCCAAAGAAAACAAAAATACCACATAACCGTCGCCGGCCCCTCCGATTTATCCTGTGCTAAAGGGATCCCAAAGCTATCCGCCACTCTCTGTAAGGCGAACAACGAGCCAGCGCAAACCATGGATCCCGCCGGACTGACACCAAGAAAATCATCTAGATAGAGGATAATGGAGGACAAACCAGACACGTCCCGCACCACCCACTCAGCAAAGGAACTAAACGCCTCAAAATACAAACCAGAAATTGAAACAGCCCATAGGCAAACAATGATCAACATAAACTCATCACCCCACCAGCAACCCAGAAGGTGCTGGCTCTCCGGATGCACCGGCAGCAAACGAAATGCCGATTCTACATCCCCCTTTGCCATCAATGCACCGCATCCCGCCGCCCGCACCAAGTCCAGCGCTTTGTCAAACGAGACATAGTACACTGCCGACAATTCTAGCGCGATGCCATCATTCACTGACGACCCCCCCGGAAATGAAAGATGATGGATGAGCCGAAATCTATCCGGCTCCTTCTTTGGCACCACCCCCAACCGGGACACCACCAGATTACTGCACGGCGGGCTCTCAAATGGACCCCCCCATCCTGCCCAACTCAACCTCTGTCCCCAACTTCCCACCCACAACCATAGGGTGGTCCCTTGCCGACCGTAAAGTACGACAAACCGGAGGCCATGCCTCAACCGCCGACGGAATCTGAAAACCGTATACAAAAAACCAAACCGCAAAATTGACGCCGCTGCCCCGCCCGGATACCTATTTAAAAGATGGCGCCATCGCCCCTATTTTCACTGGCGTCCTCCCTTTTACCAAAACCCGTCCCCCCTCAGCCGGAGCACTCATGCTCGAACCTGCATGCTGCCCCAAATTTGCACCGGCCGTCGCCAACTTGCCAGCACAATCCCTTTTCTGGGTACCCGAGGGCCTGGCTCCCGTTCCCCCCGGCGCCGCCATGACAGGGGGGGGGTTGGCTCGGGGCCGCCATTCAACGCATCCATAAGGAAATGTCCTCACGGTCCCACCGCATGCCGGGCCGCAACGCCTTCCGCCGCCTAAACTGCTCATCATACCGCAGCCATGGCAAGCCCCTGTCCGTGCGATACGCCTCCCCCATTGCATCCCGATAATCAAACAGAGCCGAGCAGTGCTCCGGCTCCTTTTCCCCTATGACACTTGCCAAATTGCAAACGCCTGCAGCCAATTGGAAAAAAGGGGGCGAGGAATGAGCATATAACGGCGTTTTTCTTCCTCTTCCCCTTCCTTCTTGGGAGTCGTTCGGCTTCACCTCGTCCAGATTAAATTTTTTTTTTTTTTACAGGGGTAGCAGGGAAAATATCTTCACATACTCCCCCTTCCCAATCTTGTCCCTCACCTCCCTCTTGAGGTGAGCCCCTAACGGTCCCTCAAAGCACACGTAAACTTAGCCCTATCCGCCAAACGCACCACCTCATCCCCATTTTCCTTTTCTACCGCTGTTTAACCCGCGGGCTCCACTACTCCACCAACCGCACCCGTCCCTACCGGCGCCGCCTCGCTGCTGACCGACGCTGCGCCATCCACCATCGACCCATCCAGGCCGCTGCTGCCGCCGGCGCGCGCGTTAAACCCTGCAACAAGCCCAGCAACTGACTAAGCAATGCTGACCCCCCTTGGCGCTGCCGTGCCCGCAGCCACCTCCCCAAAACTAGCACCCCGCGCCGCAAGCAATGCCGAATCCATGGCTAGCTCACCCGACCGTGGCGCAGAAATGGAAATTGGAACCGCGACGTCCTCCGCCATCTGCTCGTCAGATTCGTCCCCCCGACCTGAGGGCTCCCTCTTCTTCCTCGCTGCAGTCGTCCTCCACCATTCCAGCTCCAGGGGACGCAGCCGATGCATCCCCTCCACCACGGCCGCCCTCCTGGGCCGCCGCGTGGGCACTGGCGGTGGGCATCCGTCTCTTCCTGTGCGGCGACAGCCCGCGAGACCGTCCTGTCCCCCGGGCCGCCGCTGACCGAATTCTCTTCCTGGAGGAGCCTCTCCCTGAGCTCAGGAGGCTCCCCACCGTCGCCTCCAGCCCTCCAGGGGCCCCAACCGTGGCATCCCGCTGGGTCCTCCCCAGGAGGGGGAGACCGCTGCTGCCGGGCGCAGTACTGCTGACCTGAGGGACCTGGCGGGAACCGCAGGGCTCCTGCCGTCCCCCCTGCTCCCCGCAGCCTCACGGGTATCCGGGTGCCGCCTGCACACACCGGTCCCCCCGCTGGCTGCCTGCGCCCAGCCCCCCCCGCCACCCACGGGGGGTACTGCTGGCCTCATTCAAGCTGCAGGGCCCGCTCCCAGATAGAAGCTGCCGCAGGGCCGTGTCACACCGCCGGGTGCCCGTCACCAGGAGCAGGCCCCCAGGCTGGGCGCGCCCCCTCTCAAGCCTCCGATCTCCGCTGGGCACGCCCCCCGGTCCCGGGCTGCCGCTGGCCTGGTAAATTGAGCCCGAGGCCTGGGACCGGAAGTAGGCCCCAGGCCGGGCCCGCCTCCGTCCAGGCCGCCGCTGGCCTCAGATCGTCGCCGGGCTCGCTCCCGGCCGGGAGACGCCGCTGGGCTCCTCACTCCAGCCCGAGGCCCGACATCCGAAGAAGGCCCCAGGCTGGCCACACCCCCTTCGCGGCCGCCGCGGCCTCGCCGGAGATTCCTCCCAGCGGCCGGGGCAGACGCTGGAAGCAGCCGCTGCCCGCCCCGCCGCGGAGGGTCCCGAGGGGGGCTCTCACTGGGCCTCCTTGCCCCCCCTGCGCCCGGGGAATACCTGATGGGTGGTGGGCCTGGAACGCCGCCCGCGGCCGAGGGGGGGACAAGGGGCAGGTGCCGACGGGGAAACCCAGGCAGCCCTGAAGTGGGACTGCACTGCCTGGGCCCCGTGCACCGCCATCGTTGATCGGATCAGTCCGTCCAGTGCCTGGAGGTCCGCCATGCCGGTGGTCAGGTCGGAATCCTTTACTGTCCGGAGTCAAAAGGAAGGTAAGACCCCTCCCCTATAGTTTATATACTAGCCCCCTCCCCACCCTACAGTGACCCTATTCCACCAATCCCCTATAAGGGCCCATAATGCCCTTTAATTCACTTTATTAACCCCTCACTCCCTCCCTTCCCTCTGGTCATGTCGCCCCTCCCCCCTATGGGGTCCATGGCTTTCTAACATTTAAGTTCAAGGACAGGTTTACCACTCAATTGTGTCACTGCTTCCATTACAAGGAGAAGAACCTCAATTTCTTCAACTCTTCTTCATGGGAAATGCAGAAGCAGAGGCTCAGTGGAGATGCCCTTTAATTCCTAACACTCGCCTTGATAGTTGATACTGTCACTATTTTGCAGCAGTTCCTTCACTCCAACAATCCATATGTTCACCTTTTCAAGACTTCACTTGAATACATGCCAAATGACGATTACAAGGTTGTCATTTGAGCTGACAAAACACCACAAGGTGAACATCAGCGACGTTTCAATGCTTCCACATTTGATGAGGTAGCCATCTTAATTGTAGGTAATGATTTTCAAAGCGGTGACATTGTGCTTCAGAAAAGGAACAATAGTTTGCAATGAGTAGCAGAAACGCACAGGTCCTATGATGCTCTGCAATATCCAATCATCTTTTGGCAGGGACAGGATAGCTATCACTTTGGAATACCTCGGACAGATCCTACAACAGGCAACCCTTCAGGAACAAAAAAGTGTCTGCCATGGACTTCTATGCATATAGGATCATGACAAGATTCGCAGAGGAAATCATATCTTGAAATGCAGACACCTCTTCAACCAAATATATTGTTGACATGTATGGAAAGATTGAGAGTGAATGTCTTTTATATATCGACTAACCCAGGCGAAGCCGGGTATTACAGCTAGTATATTATATATATATATATATATATACACACATACACACACACATATATATACACATTAGAGACATATATATATATATATATATATATATATAGATAGATAGATGTCTATATATATATATATATATATATATATATATATATATATATATATTTATTAGTGATGAGCGAGCATGCTTGTAACTACTCGGTACTCGCACGAGTATCGCTGTACTCGGGCTGCTCGGCGGGGACCGAGTAATCTCGCGATACTCGTGCTGTACTCGTGGTCTTCATTTCTGCATGTTGGCGCTCTTTTGAGAGCCAGCCCTCATGCAGGGATTGGCTGGCAGACCACTGCAATGCCACAGCCCTGTTAGTTGTGGAATTGCAGTGATTGGCCGGCCTGCACAGCGTGACCGAGCCTTTATATCGGCCGGCGCGCTGTGCTCTGCTCACAGCTATCCAGACAGTCAGTGCAGGGAGAGGGTCGCTGATTCAGGGAAAGCTTTGCGGCCCTTTATAGTTAGTTCCGGAGCAGGGCTGCAAACAGTGTGACCAGAAGTCCTTCTCAGGACTATTCTAGTTGTATACAGGCAGGCAGGGTATAGCCAGGTCGGAGTACAGTAGCAGAGTCCTTCTCAGGACTATTGTTGCTATATACAGGCAGGGTATAGCCAGGTCGGAATACAGGCTATTGACCAGAAGAGTCCTTGTCAGGACTATTGTAGCAGTATACAGGCAGGCAGGCAGGCAGGGTAGTGGTGACCGTATACCAGCCTTCATCATATCTGGGGCTGGTGTACACAGTGTAAAACAGTCCAGATAGTGTCAGACTTCTCAGTAATTGTCGCTCCTAAAAACCAGTTAGGTTCTTATTGCGTCCGTGCTTGCATTTAAAAACAGCACGTGTGTGGCAGTCGGTGGCAGCGTACAGGTGCGCGTTTTGCACAAACTATTATATAACGCACAAGTCTAGTGTATAATACACGTCAGTCAGCAGTGTCTGATAGTGTCAGACTTCTCAGTAATTGTCGCTCCTAAAAACC